>NW_027526225.1:90261962-90292151 GCF_048455015.1 Haemaphysalis longicornis | reverse complement strand
GTCGCCTTGGAGCCGTGAATGAGTAGGGATACGTTCGCGTGCAGAGGCATTTTTCGATTTCGAGGTGGTCGCAGTGGTGAGCAAAGCTATTTTTTGAATTAAGTAGATGTTCCTGAGAGTACTTGAGGCACACGAAACCAGAAGCGACGTTTAATTGTGCAATGAACATCCTGGACATCCTGGAGGCCTGAACAGTGGAAGGGCCTGCTAAAAAGATCTGACCACACCGACTAGATCTGTCTGGTCACCCGTGCCAGTGCTACAGCCAAGGGAGCATAGACTGAGGCCAACCCACACCACGGAGTGACGGTTCAACCGCCACCGCGTGCACCATGAAATGTTTATTCTGTTTCTATCTCAAATCCTGGAGGTAATACTGCAGCAGTCATAAATCGGAAATAAAAAATAATGTCAGCCTCTCCTCGTCAACAGGTGTATTTTATTTTATTTTATTTTATTTTATTTGGGGGGGGGGGGGGGACACGATCTGCTTATACCGAGCTGAGGAAGTTTCTAAAAAATATGACAGAACTCAGCCACACAAATGTGCGAACACTTCCTGGGCCCTATAGCCCTCCCAACGTCGACTAAGAGGCAAGTTGTGAAACCATCTCAGATAACTTAGCAGCTGAAGAATAACTTGGTCCTGGAAAAATGGTGCTCAGCAAAGTCACCCTTGCACCACGGGAAACCAACGCTAATCGCACAAAACCTACAGAGAATGCTTCAAATTCTTGTTTGTTACAAGAAACCTTTCACACGACCAGTTGTTTGTGCAGCCGAATAAGAAGCTTTCGTGTGGATTCGTGAGATAAAAGTGCCATCTTTCGAGATATATAACTTCATTGCCAAGCACTGACATTCTACTCTCTTTTCTGCCCCAGCTGGATTTGAACCTTAACCAACTAGTTAAATTTCAGCCCTGTTAACGTTTACTTCCAACACTTGGTCTCAACAACAGGCTACTACGTGACGTCCAAAAAAAGCGTTATTGAACACAACACTGTCCTTGAAGACATCATAAGGTGCAACGAATGCCCTACGGAAATAAATTGAAGAGCAATAAGACAGGGCAGAGCAAAGAGTAACAGTAAATTGAGTTGTGCTTGGTTCCCAGCCACGTTGGAATCAATGGAAATGAGAGAGCCGATCCATGCGCCACGCAGGCTGGTAAAGGAACGATAAAACAAATACAGATTCCCCACAGCGACTATACGAAATTGAGACGCAGTAAACTTACAGAAAAATGGCAGTCCTCATGGGATGGGGAAACCAACAACCAACCTCACACAGTCAAACTTACTGTAGCAGAGTGGGGATCAAGCAGACATGAACAACGCCTCGCAGAAGCTACTTTATGTCGTCTCCGCATTGGCCATACACATCTGACACATAACTTTCTTCTAATGAAACAAGATAAACCGAGGTATGAACAATGTGATCAAGAGCTAACAGTAAAACACTTCTTGCTTTCATGTGCGAAGCTTGACGTCTTGAGAAAAAAACAAAAACATTTTAGGCTGTTCTACAACGAACACATTACATATCACCCTAGCCTGCTTATAGGAGAGGGTGCTCTTGTTAAAATTTCCTCAGTTTTTACGTTTTTGAAAGAAGCAATGCTCCTAAACAAGCTATAATGTTTTGAACAGTGAGTCATTATCCCCCAAACAAAATACAAAACCTTCTGCTTGGCGCATGATAGCCTTAATTGCTTATGTGCCAAAAAAGACAACAACAACGACGACAACAACGACAACGACGACAACGACAACGACAACAACGACGACAACAACGACTACTTCGACGACAACACGACTACTACGACGACAACAACGACAACGACAACAACGACGACAACAACGACAACAACAACGACGACAACAACGACAATGACACGAAAACACGGGCGCTGCGTTTGTTACTTGCGCCCGTGCTTGTTACTCTTCATTCTGTCCGGTCTTAGCAGTGTTCAATTTATGCAGTGTTCCGATTCGCCCAGCCGCAAACTCCCCTGTCGTACGGGAACCCTGTCCAGTCGCTATCCCTGGCATGCGCGCGATGTGAGCGCAGTTGCGCGGCGCCGCTCGGCTTTGATGTCAAGGCGACGCCATCGCCACCGCGGCCTCTGATCCCATCGGGCCGCCGCGGCATTGTTGTCGCCGAGGCGTCCGGTCACCAGTGCCTGGCGGCCAGACCCGTTGTGTGCGGCCTCCACGGCACTGCCGTTCAAGGTCCGTCCGTTGGTCAGACGAAGCGAGTTGGCTATTTCCAGGCTGGTCTTCCGGGGCGGACCCTCTTCATCGAGAACAAGTTTCTCGCTGCCAAGGGCGGCGCCTGCAGAGCGAGACTCAATTTGACTGCGTCCTGCCCTTATCTTTGCTGTTTTGCTCGTGCCTTCCCACTGTCACTATTGCTGGTCTACAAGCGCTTTCATGACGCCAGCAGACGGCGAAATTGCAAGGGGACGGCACTTGTAACCGTTGATAGAAAGGGATTAAAGGACCTTAATTATTCAGAGCCTTAACGAGAAACGGCATCTATCCCATCTAGCTTCCTGTACGACGCAGAATGAGAAGGTACTACAGTGTTCCCGGTCTGTTCAATCGGGAGATATGTGAATTCAGCTTGTACTTTTTTCCACTGCTGTCTATGTAGCATGAGCAGCAGCGTTGAGAGCCCTCGTGCGACGGCGACGGCAGGAGAGAGAGAGAGAGAGAGAGAGAGAGAGAGAGAGAGAGAGAGAGAGAGAGAGAGAGAGAGAGAGAGAGAGAGAGAGAGAGAGAGAGAGAGAGAGAGAGAGAGAGAGAGAGAGAGAGAGAGAGAGCATCTCTTTAAGCAATTACCCGCGTTGTCCGGTTTGCGTTCTTTCACGCGGCGGTCAATATTACTACCCATGATGAGGTGGTGCTGAACAAGGGTTAGACCATCTGGCATCCCTGGTTGAAATGGGAGGGGTGAGTGAGTGACATTGCGGCGTGTGGATTTGGGGGCAGTTCCAGTATAATGGGAGGTTGTGGGTAGTAAGCCGTACACTGGCGATTCCGTGTATAGGGTGCCCTCTGTATCCAATGTGGAGGGGAGTCGTTTGGTAAAGAGTGTGTGCGCGCTTGTCTCGGATAGGTGGCGTGCTTCTTCGGGAGCGCGCGGTCTTGACAGTTCTTTACGGGCTACCCTACGTGTTTTCAACTAGACTCTTCGTTCCTGGTGTCCCTCCTCCCGTTCCTGTGCTGACAATAGTATGTCTTGGGGCAAGCCTAAAATGGTGGAAGGCCAGGACGTTGAGCTCTCAACGGGGATGCGAACATTGCCTAAGCAGGAAGGGTGGCCCGGGCCTATGCTAAGGGGATCGAGATAGGGTTCTGGCGCCGTGCGTATTCACCAGCACAGTTCGTGTATTAGGGAAGAATTCGGCGTTATCGAAGGCCCGTAGAGCGACTTGTGAGTCCGTAATAATGATTATCATTTGTGAACATGGCATTGAGCGTTGACCATTGCTGTGGCCTAGACTTCTTCCGTCGCGATGGTAGGAACTGTTAGCCGGTGTGGGGCAACACCGCTCTTTTTTATCAAGGCAGGGGATGTCGTGAAGTCCAAAGACATACCGTAAACTCCTTCAAGTAAGCAACGTTAATCGTCACTGAGTTCAGTCTAAAATGTAAAAGTTACGCCATCACCGCCATGAAGGCCGCCAGTGTGGAGCAGCCCTTTTACGTTTTTCCAGCCGCCAGATATGATCTGATAGCGTTTGTTCTCTCGACTTTCCAAACTATTGAGGCGGGCCTAACCCGGAGCTTGAAGGCGTCCCGAGACAAAGCTTAAATCTCACCGACAGCCAGGCTGCGCGCCCCGCCAGTGCAGCGTGGAGTTCTCCGCCCACCCTGAACCAGTGCGCCGCCGCGCGACTCGGGCGTGCGCGGGCGACCTCGGCGGCCGACGTCGTTCACCGCCGCAACAACAGCGGGCGGCTTTGGCGTTGCTGGCGAGGTGTGGCCGAAGGGAATGCTGCGGGCGACGGGCACAATCGTACGCGGAATCGGGGGGCCGTTAAGGGTCAATCATTAGTGGGCGCCGGCCGGCGTCGCTGCATGCTTTATAGGTTATGCAGCGCTAACGTCACGCTGGCGGCCTGTCGCCACTGCGAGGGTCGAAATCCAAAGGCGCGGCAGCGGCGTCTTGCGTCACGGTCAGCTGGGTGGAACTCCTCTAAGACCGGCTCGCTTTGCGCGTTTTCTGGGCTGAGGTCATCGAAAAAGCGTTTCTCCCGCCGGAGTAGTTCAATAGCTGGAATAGTTTGGTAGGACTGGCAGCTGGGATACCCCTTTCGCAGTATCACCGGTTGAGATATCAGCTACCGACATCTGAGGGCTAGAATCTGATAGTGAAGACTTAGGCGGAGAATGTAGTTGAGTCGAGAAATCTACTATTTCGAGGATTCGAAATTCGCATGATGTCGACACACTATTACTATGTTACAAGCGCTAGGGCCATTCACGGCCTGAATAGCTCTGTACTGGAAGAGAGGTCCGGAGTTTGGTTGGGTTTTATATCCGTTACATGGGGTTGAACAGAGTGAAACAGCGACGCATCGGTGGCGAAGAGGAGGGAAGAGCGGGTAGTTAGGTGTTCGACCGTGCACTCCTTTCTCCCAAACCGCGCCCCTGTATCGACAAGGGCGGTGTTTTTAAATTTATTAATGCCGCCAGCTGTTCCATACTGTGAGGTGCCCATTGCAGCTTGACGTATTTGCCAGAATTAAAAATAAGGGTAATTGTTTTGGGGCTAAAACAGTGACTCCATGTTGTGTTCATATTTTAACTTCCGCCATTCACCAACATTGGCGACCGAAATCCCGACTGCACTATTGGTGGTTAATGCGGAAGAGAGAGAGAGAGAGAGAGAGAGAGAGAGAGAGAGAGAGAGAGAGAGAAGAGAGAGAGAGAGAGAGAGAGAGAGAGAGAGAGAGGAGAGAGAGAGAGAGAGAGAGAGAGAGAGAGAGAGAGAGAGAGAGAGAGAGAGAGAGAGAGAGACTTGCACAGGTCCAAGGAATGGCACTCTAAACAGATTGAGGAAACAGGGGAGCAGTTCGTACAGTCCAGAGCCAGTGAAAAATTTCAGACGAGTTCGTCTTTCTGACCTACCTCGCAATTCCTACGCCACTGGCAAGGTTCTCTGCCTTGACCGGTTACTTTGAAGCTGCGGCAACTCCATGCTTCTTGGCAATACAGTCAAGCACTACGTATCAGTCGGGTGGTTGTGAGAAAGTTACGGCACTTCCGGCAACACATGTCTACATATCCGGCATGAAAGCCTTTAGTGGGACCTAACCTATCTTCAGTCTTGTGCGTGCGCACCCGTGTACAACATTAGGACTTATTTGATAAATGAAATGCGTTTGTCATTACTGAAGATGAAACTCATATTCTACTTCTTCATATGCCGAATCATAACCATTATAGGCCGCAACTGCTTGCTGAAGATGCTGTAACGAAAGTTCGACTGAGGGCGCTGTGTAAACAAGTTTCATGTGCCGTTTGAATTCCATGAGGTGGGTTAATAAATAATCTTTATTTGTAGGCTTCGCTACGACTAGAACCAGCAAGGGCCATCTGGCATATTCACGGTGATACACTCTGGTGCGGAAATCGGTCAAGAACGGATGAGCATTAACGGCATTAACGAATAAAATCGCCCGAGACCCATGCCCGGTACTTGAACATCTCAGGTTCCGTTGGAAAAGAAGCCTCTGCCAGACTCGCTCGTGCGAAGTTTTGCTGACCTCGTTTCGTTGTGGTGTCCCCCCACTTAATCGGTGCCTATATCGGGCCGATCTAAGAACCTCACCCTTGTGCCACTTGTGGCACGAAATTAAATCGCATGAACGTTTCTTCCTTTTTTTGTTTTTTTCCCCCGCCGATTCTCTAATAATCGAAGAAGGTTGATGGAGGCTCCCCTCCGACGTCTTGGACTACCATTAACTCTGCCAGTGCTTTTGTCTTTTGGGGGCACAAACTAAGCCACTGCCATGGGGATGTTTGTCACGCCATCCATTCCTTCATTTCGGAGACGGCTCGTCTGCCGTGCTAAAATGATTCCGATCAGGCTTTCTCGTTCCTCTTTCTTTTTTCCCTTCCTCTCTTGAATCTACGTACTAAATTCTCTCTTCGGCTGTACAGTTTTGCCTTATCTAGTTCTTTATAATAGAAAAAAATCTTGGCCAATCCCCTGAGTGGGTATGCGCCCTTTTATGGGCCTCCATCACCCCCACCATGCCCGCGCACCCTTTCATAGCACATACCCACAAGGGGGATCGGCCAAGAATGGGTAAGAACTGCGCGCTAGCAGTGCCGGCTTGTTAGTCTGCTTGCTCGCTTGCTCGATCATCCGGGGGGTTCATTTCCGCATTCCATAAACCATGCGGCCCTCTCACGAGAAGGCGAATTAAAGGAGCCCTGCACGCCCAGCACTCAAATAAGGGGGTCGCAAAGTACCTCAGCCAAAAATTACTGCTCTATGCCCATCAGACAACTTGTGAACTCGCTCAAAAGATTTTCTCTCTTTCCCAGTCTTGACGTTCTTCGACGGCCCGAATTACATCACTGAGTCCATGTAGCGGCTGTTGGCCGGTTTTTCTTCAGTTGCAGCAATGAACGCTTTTCGATAGCAACCTTAGAAATAAAGCCACAAAAAGAAAGCATAAATGAAAGGCGTATCTGGTGCGACGAGCAAATGACGCAGTTCCGCTCCGTGCTGGCGATAACTGTAGCTTTCGCAGACGCGAAGGAAAGAGTGAAAGCGTTTATCGAAAGTGTTGCAGGGTCCATTTAACGTCTTGTGTTGCTGCCCTGTTACGTTCTGATTTTTTTTTTGTCGGTCGCCGAAGTTCGGACCAGCCGAAATACCGCCAAAGAAAGCGTGATGTAACTCAACACCTCCAAGCATTAAATGGTCAGAACAAATCAAGCGCGCCCAGCCACAGTCAGGCCAAAACAAACGCTGCCTCTTCACAAACCGCCGCTCCCAGTCTCGCATAACAGCGATGAGAAATACGTCCACTCTTTAAAACGTTCACTCGTCTCTGAAACCGCATGGCGTGCATTGTATTCGGAGCGGGTTAATAAGCGAAAACCGCGGCGTCGTGCTGCCAGTATCACGCGCATACATACATTTCCAAGCAGGCACTATTGTGCCGCATCTGCCTTTGTCCTCCCGTGCGCTACTGCCTCGCCTCTGCCGCGGCAATCCGGGACTAATCGCGAGGGCGTGTAAACTGCCAGGCTGCTCGCCGATACGCCGCTGACAGCGCACCGGGCAATATGTGTGTCAGGCGCTGTAAAGCCGCGGTTTCGTTCCATGGTGTGTGTACACCACGTGCCTAAGCGAATTTGCAGATCGACCGAGCGCTGCGCCTGCGTCCATTAGCCGCCGGCTTGATGGATGAGAAGGGGCTCCGCTGACACGCCCGGCCCATACACTTTCGTTTCAGCGCGCTGCTAGCGTACGCAATCGAGGCAGCTGCCGTAAGCGGTTGTAAACTGACCTCCAGAAGCGGTGCTTACTGCGGCGTTGCGGTGTTTGCTCACGTAACGGTTAGGGGGCTGGCCTTCGTCGGGGGCGCATTTACTCGCGGAGGGATATAGGGGATTTGAACGGGGAGGTGGCTTTGAACGCGCGGGAATGTGGTTTACATACACGTCCGGTGAAGAGGACAAAGGCAATGAGGGATATGATATACACGTTTTTCAGTTCCTAACATCTTCAGTCCATAACGGTTAAAGCACATGCCTGGTGTCAGCTGAGAGTGCGATGATCAGTCGTCGGCCGTGAGCTCTTAGGCCCTGGCAGCGTCCTCATCCAGATGGACGGGGTGTCAGCAGAAAAAAAAATGATTGGCGCAGCTGGCACTATAGTGGTGCAAGGCTAGAGGCACAGTGGAGCTGGGGGTAGACCTAGCTACTTCCGGTTTTGCTAAGTTTTGCTCGGCTTTGCTCGGCTTTGCTCGGTTTTGTTAGGTTTTGCGATGTTTTTTCTAGGCTTGGCTAGGTGTTGAGGGGCGAGGCTAAGTTTAGCCGGATTCCACAAGGCCGTTCCGGTTTGTCCCTACACACTGACAGCGGATCCCAGGGGGGAAGAAACTAGGTTGACGACCCCTAGCTCTGTCGTTTCTCCAATCCCCACTAGTGCAAGCTGGGCCAATTTTCTTGAGTTCTAGTAGCCCAAGAAAGACTATCACCTTTAAGATGGCATAGTGAGCGATGCGCATACGAGCGGGGAGAAAGACGGCTTCACTGTTATAATACCTTATCTGCGGTGGTGCACCCTTTACAGGCGGCGCAGTTTTTTTTCTTGTTTTTTTTTTGCTAACGCCACCGGACCAAGCTCAAGCTTAAACAGCTCCGCCGTTGAAAAGTTTTCTTGGGCTGTTATGCGCGCAAGCCCAAACATTGGTCACACCCACTAGGGAATTGACCAAGAATGGTTAGTAGGGGATCGCATCGTGTTGACAGCATGCTCGCTTGGTAGTTTTCTTGCTAGCTGGCTTGCTTAGCCAGATGGTGCATTTCCGTAGTTCATGAAACGCGACGCCTTTCTCAGGAAAAGATGGAGCGATCATTTTTAGGCAGTCTTAGTCGTTTTTACGTCACTGTGTGAGGAAAAGATGGAGCGATCATTTTTAGGCAGTCTTAGTCGTTTTTACGTCACTGTGTGCGAGCATTGCAGGAATGTTTAAGCCGTTCTGCTGTACACAGAGCCTCTTTAAAGTCGGCTTCACTACTTCACACTTATGCATTGCTTGAAAAGACATTTTTAAAGACGATAGTCTTTCTTGGGCTACTTAAACCCAGAAATTTTGGTCTGTCTGTATGTCTGTCCGTCTGTCTGTCTGTGACTCGATTCAGCCAACCGGCCAAAGCAAAACTATGCCTGCGCAATAGTCTTATATAGTCACAGCTAAATCTACCCGTCTATGTCCGGTGTAAGGTTCATACTTGTCAACATTGTTGAAGAAGAACAAGACATTACGCAAATATGAGACAACCAATCAATACAGAAGTGATATTTGCAGTGTTCCTTTATAAAAAAATCAAACATGCTTGACTTTTGCGAAATTAAATACTTCATCAACTGCAGAAAAAAAATTCACTCCGCCGTCGCCTGCTGTCGCCCGCGCCACTATAGCTTCTGGCGCCATTTTAAGAAATCAACCGGCAACAGTTACGCAAGGTTCCACTAGATAGGTTTCACGTTCTGTTTGCAACGCACGTGGAGTAGGGAAACGCGGTTCTATAAACGTTGAAGTAGGGCGCCTCGATTAACGCGCGTCTTCGCCGTACGGCAGCGTTCGCATCGAGACACCCGGTTTGGAGCAGTGGAACGCGGGAAATTTAAAATGATTTAAGCAAACCTTTGGCGTCTTTACCTTGGGAGGAGCGCGACGCCAAGAGGAGCAACATGAGAGGTGAGCGGGAAAGCGAAGGGAGGCATCTACTTCGCAAAAGCCGATAAAGACTATCGCCTTTTGACGGCATTTGCAACGAAAGTAGCAGATACGCGGCCAATTTTTTTTTAGTCACCATATAAACAGTATTTAATAAATTAGGAAGCTCCAGGGGCCTTTTATTAAATACCTCCACACGACCCCTTGCATTTCTATGAAGCATGAAATAGCGAGACCTCTTAGCATTCCTATCATTTCTATGAAATAGCGAGCCCTCTTAAATTCTGCTTCACTACTATACGCACAGTTTTTGCTGAGAAGACCTTTCCCGATGGTCATATGAAAATATCATATGAAAATATGAAAATATGAAAATACAAGATCATATGAAGATATTTAGGCAGCAAGTATTGAATACGTCTATAAGACCCCATGTGTCCCTACGGGGACCCCTTAAAGCCGGGTTGACAGTGTGCACTAATGCATTGTTGGGAAGACGTTTTTAGGGACAATATGGTGTGTGATAATAAAGTGTGATGCTTCCATCGCCTTTTATTAAGCACCGCCATGAAACCCCATGTATCCCTAAGATACGCTATTTACCTAGCTCCTTCATTCTAGGCTTCACTACTTCACACAAATGCATTGATAGTCATACATATAATCGGGAACAGTATAAGTTCAGTTTAGTTACAGTTTATTTTGCGCAATATAATTACACAAGGTAATCAGAAAAAGAGCTGGGAACAGCTCGACGGACCCTAATTACCCCTGAGCAGTTTTCGGCTTGCAGTGCAATAGGCATGGGGACAGTAAATACCAAAAATTGGAAGAATGAAACAGAAAAAATACAACAAAATGGTTACATTTCAATAGCAACAAAACTTCGGCACAAATTTTTGAAAGAAATGTTGGTTAGGTGAATGTTGGAGTTACAAGAGTCATTTAATATATTGGGGAGACAATATTCAAGTATTTGTTTGCCGTAGTTTGTTTGAGGAGACTTTCCATAATTCATGATGGCAGGCATTTTAGGAAGGATGGTTTCTGTCATGTTCGCTAGCTTGTCTATGGGTTTGTCGTTTCTGTTTAGTTCTCCTTTAAAGGAACGGTAAAGCTTATAACGGTATACATCATCGACCCTTGTGACATTGTTGTTCATGAAAAGTTCCCTGATGTGAGCAAATTACGAAACTTTGGATGGTATGCACGACGCTGTTTTTTGCATAACAATAGTTTACGGATATTTTCCAGAGATTGTGGCCCACACAAGGGCGCTATAAATTATTAATTAAAGGAATAATGAGTCGTAGATCAGGAGATTAACAAATTTAGGTAGAACGGGGCAATGACGGCGCATAAGTCCAGTTGGGCGAGATAGTTTGTAGGCAAGGTAACCAACATGATCCTCCCAAGTCATGGGTTGGGAAAAATAAACGCCACGTGTTTTATGTGATGAAGCAACTTCTATTTTTGTGTCGTCAAGTAAAATAAATGGTGGGTGAACACCCTATTGCGTGGGTGAAATAAGATTGCTTTTGTTTTGGCAACATTAACCTTTACAGTATTGCTTTTGGGCCATTTAGTAATTGAGCTAAAGTTGAATGTACACGATTGGCTAGAACGCTAGCCGGGTCAGCGAGGAAAAATAGATTAGCATCATCCGCATAAATGATGTCCTTAGCAGACTCATCTATATGTGCAATTTTATTGGTATAAAGAATAAAAAGAAATGGTCCCAGGATGCTCCCTTGAGGTACACCTTATGTGACTGGCCTTACGTTGGAGGAACATCCAGCTATTTCAAGGTACTGTAGCCAATAGTATAACCAAAATGATAGTGTAAGTAAGTAAAGAGTGTAGTGTAAGGAGTGTAAGGATAGTGTAAGGAAGGAGTCTGAAATAAAGGTATGATGGCCTTGGGGCATTTTATTCACGGCATTCTCGTTCGCGGGGAAAGCGGGACGCATCAAACGTTACAGGCAGTCAAGCGGGTTTTTCCTCGTTGAGTTCCACATAGAAATTCTTCAGCATTTAAAACCAAATTGCTTTTGGCTGAAACGAGGCAGTCCGATGGGACGCACGAAGTAGAAGCGAGCGAGTCGCCGAACTTCTTCACCTTTATTCTCGTCGGGTTGAACCAACCGCGGAAGGTCGCCTCCTCCTCCTGCGGGTCTTGTTGGCAGAGAGGGAATTAAAAGAGGCCCACTCGTGACCGGAGCGTCGCGCCGGCACGTTCCACGTCCGCCGCCGCGTGAGGTGAGACGGCAGGCGAGAGCGTTCACGAGTCGGCCACACACAGGCAGCCAAAAAAGCATTGCTGCACACGCGTGGTATGCGTAGTCTTTTCGCAGCCCTCCCCAGGAACCACTTTCGTCGTCTTCCGCGGATGGGGGGGGAGACCATTGTCTCAGACAAGCGCCGCGCGTGACCCAGATGAACGCTTTGGCTTAGCGGCTACAGAGGGACGAGTTTTTTTGTCTCTATGCTGCGCGGCACAGCTGACTTGTTTCGCCTTCGCCTACCCCTACCGCCCAAACATCGCCGTCTGCCGCAACTTTTTTCTCAGCCAAGCAGTGCGCCCCCCCAACCTCCCTTGTATTTTTAGGTCCCTTTAGTATTGTCCTCCCAGAAGCACTTACTTTTGTCCGCCGCGTCGGTGCAGAGACAGATTGCTGTCTCCTTGTCTGGCAACCTTGTGACTCCTGGCCCGCTGTACTTGCTTTCATCGTGTCTCGGCGCCACCGCCGCCGCCATATTTAGCAGCGTCCTTTCTCTGGCTGTTTAACCCCCACCGGTATCGTCCGTCTATTGAAAGATGCCTCCTTGTCTCGCTTCCCTCAAGTCGTCGGTGGCATTAGGCACGCCGCAGTGCGCACGGCTGTGGGAGGAATAATACGTCGTTGCCGATGCCTTCTGGTTATTGGGCAACGGCGTGCTCTCCAACAACGCCGCCTAAATAAGAATGCCCGCGAGATTCGGCATCGCTCTGATTTTTCCCCGAAAAGAAAGTGTCATCTGGGGTGGTCGTTAGTGACGTCGTAATTTTACCCCAGCCCGCTCTAAATGAGACACCAGACCTCAGTCCTGTGAGGATCAGTTGTGGCAGTGAGGCACTATACTCTAGAAGGCGTGGTCTGCACAAAGTGCTTCATTCTGCAGGCCCGTTACGGACCGATACAGGCACTGCGATCTTCGCAAAGCCGTCTGCGGACCTTCCCTTTGTCTCAACGCGCAGTGCGTTTCGACTTCTCCCGTTCTTCCGGATAGTAAGGGACCGTCTATGCAAGTCTTCTATGAGACCTTTCCGACGTGAGTGTTAGTTGCAGGTAGACAAAAAAAAAAAAGGAGAGAAAAAAAGACATCCATCCATAAAGAAGTGTAAACATACCATTCATATACTTAGCTGACCGCCATCTCTCGTAGACAAAGGCCCGTTTATTGCGTGCCCAAAACTAGCCGTTAAAGCGGCTGGCTGTTTATAGCCCCTCTTTCGTACATTGAACCCGCTATGGTGTACCTGTGGGGCTATAAAATTAGGAGACGAAATACAAAGGACAGATAAATAAAACAAAAGGCAGTCACAGAAGTATCTAGCAGGACAATTCTCACTGAGCTTTATTGCAACTTTCCCACACTGGATACAGTAGAGAGGGCCTTCGGATAGAACGGAATAACTTATTGCCAAACGCATAAAAATGAAAGCGTGATGAACAGCGGATCAAATCCAATTAGTGGAGCTGTGGAAATTGATTGAGAGAATCAGGATTAGTGACATACGTGCATAGAACATCGCAAATATTAAACAAACGTTCTTTTTTTAAAAAGGAAGAGCGCTTAAGAGCAACTACGAAAAGCCTAGGAATTGGCAAATATCGGTGGCCTCTTTAAATTTACGTTTTACTCTGCTGAAACATCCATTAGGACTACTGCGAGCGCATCATCTGTTGGTGGAGACAAAGTCATCAGAGGCCGAGGAGGGAAAAACGTTTATTAGAGCCGCTATAAAGAAGAAAATAAAGAACAAAAAAAATTAGCAGTGGCTTAGCTCGGCTATGCCAGGATGTACGTAGCATGAGCTAAGCTTCAGCTGGTCATTCTTATGTTTCCTGGTTGACTAGTATTAGCTGATTATTATGCTTACTGCTGCTAAAACGATTTCCAATCCAATCCAATTCAATTCAATCCAATCAAATCCCGTCGCGGCGGTGGCGGTTCCGGCGCGTCAGCTGTGCGCCGTGTGACGTCACTGCTCCTCGCGCATGCGCAGCACGGCTCTCCAGGAGCCACGCGAAACGGCTCAACCTCGGCCGGTGTAGCTCACGTTACAAAAAGTTCGTGGCATCTTCTTATTTAGGGGGCATAAACATGCACGGCGTTTTCAATGACGCGCACGTCGCTGCCGCCTCAATACGAGGCACTACTAATGTTTCTGCCTACTTTCAAGGTTCTTTCTCCCGCATTTCGATCGCAGCCACTCGAGGAAATAGCGTATCGAAAAAGAAAGAGAGAAAAAAAACCGGTCGCACTTCCGGCTTTATCCGACGCCGCGGTAGCACGCGGTTAGTTGCAACCCCATCGAAAGCGCTCTCCGATCCGCTCTCCCTCTCATATCGCGCCCCGATCACGCGTTCCACTCCGCAGGTTCTGCCTGTCAAGAGTTGCCTGCATCGAGGAGTCGATACCTTAAAGACGGGCCGCAACGTGCATATGGGCTTGGGGACAGTTACTGATGTGCAGCCTGTTAACACCATTTACAGAAATTCTGTCGCGGGATTAGGATTTCTATTTAGTCGAACCTCGTTACAACGAGGTAGTATCGGGACAGTAATTTAGTTCGTTATATCCGATATTCGTTGTAACAGTAGAGCTAGAAATCGGTTCAAACCGATGGGTAATCTGGCTCCCGCAATAATCCTTGATGCAAAAACGCATTATTTTAATATTTGAATCTACTATAAACAAGGTAACCCTTATGTTTCTCCTTGTGGCATTTCAGGCTCAATGAAACAGAACACGAAACGGGAAAGTACAACAGAACAAAGTTCATTTTGACAAAACAGGCCTGCGTTCCTATTATTTCGAGGAAGGATGTGATCTTCGTCTGGTGGCCAGTCACAGCACTAAGCAGGATAAGCTTATCCACAATGTTTACGAACAAAGGGGCCTTTTCTACTTCTGCAGTTTCGGACGGTAGCTTCTGAGCCTACCGGTCAAATATTTCTTCGTTATATCCGATAGTAAACGTGACTCTCACAGTTTCACTTTTGTTATAAAAGAATAAGTGTCTTTGAAATGAAGTGTGACCAACCAAGGTTCGTACTTAGTTCGCTATAGCCGATAATTCGCTATATCAGTGCTCGTTATAACGAGCTTCAACTGCATAATAAATTACAAAGCGTTAGAAGGACTAATCACGGTGTAATCTGTGGCCCGTACCATGTGCATTGAGAGAGAGATAAAACTTTATTTGAAGCAGCCCATGTGCGGGCTTCCGAAAATGGGGTTCTGGTGGAACGGAAATGCGCTTAGACGGGTAATCGGCAGGAGTCTGGGCCACGCACGTGGGCAGCTAAGTTTATTTCAATTTGCCTTTAAAAATAGACGCAAACGTTAGGGAACGGACAACAAATACCCGCATTTACAGTTTCTTTTTTAACACGAAAATGTTTTATTCAAGGATGCACAAAGATTTCACTGCCGTCATATCCGTCACGGAAGTGACGCCAGTAGAACGAAGCAAGCAGCCTGTAAAAGGGGCTACCCTGCATACCGGGTCTTCTTGCGGGGAAACAACCTTTAGTACTAAATGGTACGCTGTACTTAGGGTTGTTCGTTTTCGGGTTTTATATTTTAACACGAAAGTGTTTCATGCCGGGATACACCAAGATTTCACCTACGTCATATTCGTCACGGAAATGACGCCAGTACACCTTTGCCGAAGCGACCCGCCAGAAGGACGTCGCTCGCCAAGCACACCCACAAGAGAGCCGCCGACCCGCAAGTCATGCTCAGCTGCAGATTTCTCTGCACATTTCACTTTCGTGTTTCACCGATTCCTAGGACAGAGGAATCAACCACAGTTTTTTGTGACGTGGTAATCGCGACACCCCGCCTTGCTGGTCTAGCATGTGGAAGATTAAACCATGGCGAGCTTGGAAGATTCGCATCTCCGTCGGGTTCCTCAAAGAAAAGTAAATCTTTTAATAGCGATAAAACCTTTCAATGGAAGGGCGAATCACACAGGAGTAGACAAACGCTCGTTGGTTACACACGTACAGCTATTTTAATACGCTAAAAGGTGTCTTGTCATCATGAATCGAAATTTAGCACTGTGGTTTCACGTTACGTAGCTAAACCTCTGTTACGAGGCGAACCGGAGTGGAGGGCTTCACTTTAGTTACCTCATCTCGAACCCTTTGACGTACGTCGAAATATTGTGTATTTTGCACCACGAGTTAGCTACAACTACAACTATACATAACTATATTAAGCTACAGCTATAGTTGTAGCTAACTTTATAGTTCTATAGACCTTTTTAACTTCTTCGTCCTGGGAGCTGCCGTTTTATCAGTGGGCTGTGCTCGTGGCCCAATAACTGGCGCAGTCGACAGGAAGATGTCACAGCGCATGCGCAACACAGCGCAGAACATATCCTGATCTTTATTAAAGATTAACGAATGAAAAGGTGTATACAGCTTAGCTCTGTAGCTAAATCTATAGTTATAGACTTGTTGTGCTATAGACTTATGTAGACTTGTCGTACTCATACAATGTTCTCACCGACTAGGGCTAATAAGCCGGAAGCTACGCTCAGCAGAGGGTGGATGGATGGCCTTGCGGTAGCCCATATCTTGCGTCAAACACCCGCTCAACTGATTTACGCACGATTGAGAAGGCTCAGCTAAATTTCAAGCGAATGAAGGCGTTCAACTACAGCGCGCACAAAACACGAAACTGAAATACGGACGCGAAAGAGAAGGCACGGAGGCAAGACCAAGCGATTGCGGATTCGTTTTCGTTTTATCGGTCACGCCGCTCCGCGCGCACTGGACGAGGACAATGCTGCACGGAATTACTCGGCGCGTGCATTCACTCGAACGCGTTTTCCCTGCCTCCAGCGCGTTTGTTACAACACCGGTCGGTTGCGCGCGTTTTGGTGGAAACATTTTATCTTGGACTTCTTTTTCCCCCAACCCCGTTCGCGCGGCGTGCCTTGTAGCGGTCACGCCCTGGGAGATGCATGGCCGGCGCGGTTTCCGCCGGAGACCGGTCCGCGCAACCAGCCATTGAGCCCTCCCGCACCTCCCGGAAGGAGAGAAGCCACTCGGCGCTAAACGAACGGGGCAGTCCCATGATGTATGCAAATTCCTGTGGTAGCAGGCTGAGGAGGCGCGTTGTGGTGCATTGTTCCTTTATCCGGGGCTCTTGTAGCTGAAAGGTTCGAAATTGCGCCATTCGGTCGTGAAATGGAGGTGGAAGGCCTAGTTGTGTATGTCTCAGTGTACATAAATGCACGCACATAGTCGAACATACCCACGGGGGTGAGGGGGTTGATGAAACGGCCTATTTGATTGATAGGCAATAATTTCGAACAGGAAAGGCACCCTGGAGGTGAAAAGCTGAGCTAATAAAACCTTTTTATCAATCAACCAATAATTTAAATGATAAATAGCTTCACTTGACGCTGGAATTTACGCCAGCACTGCGTAGTCGTCTGTCAAAAAGACGTTTGACAACCAAACATGGGAGACTAGTAACGTATACCTACCGAGGGAGATGGAAGATTTCATATCGCGGCTAATCAAACAATATTTTTAATGAATCAGTTACAATAAATTAATAAATAGATTTCAATAATCTGGCTGTATCCGTCAATTATGACTATTCGTGTCGTTTTAATTAGCAGC
The DNA here is from genome assembly GCF_048455015.1 of Haemaphysalis longicornis. NCBI lineage: Eukaryota > Metazoa > Arthropoda > Arachnida > Ixodida > Ixodidae > Haemaphysalis > Haemaphysalis longicornis. The sequence continues at coordinate 90,274,802 of NW_027526225.1, read as the reverse complement.
ACCCGTGTCTAGTCGTCGTCCCTCATTTAAAAAAAAAATGCCGATGCTACTTATGTCAGCAGTACGTCAGACTTCGTCTGAAGGATATACTAAAAATATTAGGAGCCGTTTTACTCTTTGGAAGTGAATAAGCAGCGAAGCTGTATAAAAAAATCCCGGGCCATCTCCACTAACGGGAAACCTGGGGACGGGCGAAGCGTGCAGTGTATAAGTGTATTCTTGGAGCCTTGGCGTTTTTGCCCACGTAGATGAAACCGTCGAGGGAGTAGAGGTATACACCTTTGCTGTAAAAGTCTCTTGTCTTTGAAGCGAGAAGATCTCTATCGCGAGGCGTAAACGAGTGTCCCGGTGTTTTTTTGGTACGCATTGCGTTCTAGCTTAAGGTGTAAACTAGTGTCCTGGTGTTTTAGTATACATGACACGACTGTTACGATGACGAAATGAGACGCCAACAGTTCGAGTCCCTAACAAGCTTCACCCCTAATACATATCCCACACCTAGTTAGAGAACGAACACTTATTTATTTTTCTCTTCATCTGGAAATTGCAGTGAATATGTATTTGCGATTAACGAAACTTGGAACGACTAAATCTTATCCTGGCAGATAGGCATTGGGCTGTAATCCGGGCGCTAAGCCTGTATAACCTCTCGGCCTTTCCGTTAGTTTTTCTCCTTATCCTCTTCCCCCTTCCCTTCGCCATGTAGTGACAGCAGGCGAGAATTTCACAACCTTTGCGCCTTCGCTGTGAACCATTGCTAAAAAGTGAATGAAACTTGCAGTAATAATAAAGTCATCTTGGAGGCTAATTGGCACGTACTTTGTTGCGGGATAGTTTCGGTAAAACAAAGGTTATAGCCGTTTTCTACTGAACAGTAGCGAACAAGTTGGCTTTGCCGCAAGGCGTTTTCGTTTTACACGCACAACACAAATGCACGGAACCCTGAACTATATGCTCGTCCCCAGCTCGGACAGTTCATCACGTTTGTGGTGGTAGCTAAGCTAAGTAGCTTCTTCGTTATGTACCAAATTAACCTTAGTTAAGTAGAATCCATAAATAAACGCTTTCTCGGCGCGTTGGGGGTCATACGCCACTCTGGAGCTCGAATACAGGTCCTCCTTTTTTGAGGAAAACGAACATACCGGTGCGTGATACAACGGTGCGGTCCCCATAGGAATTAGTCATTTGAAACGTGATACGTGAAACGTACCGTCACAACAAATTGAGGGAGCCAGGACTGACTAGTTACAGCTTCTTCCTCAAGAAAAGGAAAAGTGTGTTCTTCAAAAAATAAGAGGAACGCGAAGGATGTGGACAAAGACACAAGTAGGCTGGACGAGCGCTCATCATCAACTAGTTCTTGTTTTTGTTGACGGACAAGAAAAATACCTGGAACCTAGCCCTATAAAACATCGTCGTACACAGAAGCACGGAGAAGAGAATGAAGCACGGAGGAGTGCAAAAAAAAATCTTAGAGATGTGCACACAAAACCAGTTGCGGTATTTAACGTGCTTCACCGCAGTAATACAGCTTGTGCAGTGGTGCACCCTTTACAGGCTACTCGCGAGGTCTGTTTTGAAGCACGGCAGCCCGATAGCCAGGCTAAAACTGGTTGGGCTACCTAAAAGAAACCCTCACATTGAAAAGAGGTCGCATTAATATGCTTTACCGCAGTAATGCCAATTTTGCAGCGGCGCATCTTTTGCAAACCACTTGTGCAGTCTGTTTTCAGGCAAGACAGCTAGAAAGCCAGACGAAAACTGATGGGGGTGTCCATACAATACTCTCACATTAAAATTGCCCTTTCCTTTACAGTGCCTCATATCTGAATAATTAAGTTCGAGCAAGGGTAGAAATGTCTTTCTTTGTACATGGTGAATGGCTTCGATATTCTCGGTTTTTTGCTCTTTGTTATCACCCTAAATGATATTGCAAACATTCTCTTAACAACGGTATTGTTCTATAAAAGTATGATGCAAATGTTATGCGAAAGCAATAAGTGACCAATAAGAGAAGTGCAGTTGAGTTGGGAAAAAAGGTGCAAATTTGGCTTTGGATAGGAATCGAACACAAGACCTCCGGTATGCGAGAGGACCATGCATCCTTAACGCCACTGCAGCACGATGGCCCTTGCAGAGACTCCCGACCGTGATATCAACTTCTTAAGTGTCCTTATCTGGCCTGAAGAGCTCACGCTTTCGACGTCCCGGTAGTTGACGATAGTTGTTATTGCTTGGTATGCACGGGGCACACCAGCCTCGTCCCGCACTTGTTATCTTACTAAGACCGGCATAGTTCATACGTATACGCTTTTGCAGCGTCGGTGGTAATAGGGTATCTTGGACACACCATGTAGCCCGGGAAGAAATCCCGACCGTGGTCGCGTGATTCGTTGCGATAAGGAATGGACTTCGTGTGTGCGGGAAAGGAAGGGAGGGTACGCTTCTAATAAATTATCGTCTGCACTAAAGTCGAAATCTATGTAGCAGGTTAGAGGTTATAAACCCTGCTGGGAAGTGTAGTGCCGTGCTCTAGCCTTTCGTGGGAGCTTCCTAGAACCTAGCGCAGCTGGAAACCGCAGCTTGCGACTAAACTCACTCTTATTTGTCTGGTTTGCGATTGGGAAAATTAGGCGCGCCGCTGTGAATAATCGACTTGGTGCCAGCGCTCAGTTAGCATGAAACTTGACTCCTTAAGCTCCTGGGACCATCGGTGTTCCGTTGCCATAACGCGCGCGCATTCTGTTTACGATGTTGCCGCACATCACGCAGCGAATGGAAAGCGGGGACGCTACACCGGAACCCTGGGGAGTACCTTCGCCCAGTCATCGCTGAGGCGATCATTGACCTCATTTTGCAACAAACGTGAGGAGAGAAAGAGGGGGGACGGGGTGGGAGGAGGGGGGGGGGGGGGGGTATCGCACTGTCGGTCAGAGGATTACCCGTTCCTCGACCTGACCACAAAAGCGCTTAATTCGAGCCGGTTCCACTAGTCAACGGCGGGACGACGGTATCACACCTCGCGCCGCGTACGCACGCTCTCGCGTAACTAGCCCTGTTACCCGTCCTGCAGTCTCTACTTTCTTCCGGCTCCGTGCGCTACGTTTCTTCGGAATTAGCCGCGGAGCGCTCGCTTGGATCGAGGAAACGAGATTGTGCGGAGTAGGATGTGCCATATAGTTGGCGTTCTGCGCAAAGAAAAGGTATGCAAGGCGGCGCGAGAGCGCGATGACGCCGGTTATAAATAAGGACCTCCTTATCCGCCCCTCCGCGCTCATTAAGGGCTTTGCGAGGAGCTGGCGGTGTGCTTTATTTAGCCGCATGCCATTCTTTCCCGGTGACTATAGTCGTGCTGCGCCCCCCGTCCCAAGAAAAATTGTGTTTGGTGCTGAAATGACTTTTGTCGCTCATTTGCCACGACACCCAGCTTGAAGAACTATCTCAACTATAAGTTAACACGGTCATGGACACAATTAATTTTATGGCAACAGGAACATGATGCGAGGAGAGGAAAAGAAAGATGAGAGAGATAACTTTAGCGACGCATGAAGCCAGCCTAGCAGTGAGCTCGGCTCGCTGCTTCATATGGGAATGATGAAGGGGTGAAGACGAGTGAAGACGCGTGATTGATGATTGCGGGGTTTAACGCGCCGACGCAACGCAGGCGATGAGGCGCGCCGTAGTGGAGGGCTCCGGATTAATTTTGACCACCTGGGGATCTTTATCGTGAGCCGAAATCTCGTACACACGGGCGTTTTTGCTTTTCGCCTCCATCAGAAAAGCGGCCGCCGCGGCCGGGAATCGAACCTGCGACCTCGTGCTCAGAAGCGCAACGCCTTAGCCACTGAGCCACCGCGGCGGGTGAGTGAAGACGCGTAAACACACAGTAATGTGTTTTTGTGTTCCTGTGTAACGTCCGCAGGAATGACCCAGACATAGGCAGACACAGACACACACACACGCGCGCACGTACAAACATGCACACAGACATACGGACGGACGGACGGACAGATGGAGAGACGGATGGACGGGCGGATGGACAGACACAGAGAGACGGACAGGCAGAGAGACGGACAGACGGACGGACGGACAGACAGACAGACAGAGAGACGGGCAGACAGAGAGACGGACGGATTGAAAGACACAGAGAGACGGACAGACAGACAGACAGACAGACGGACGGACGGGCGGACGGACAGACAGACAGAAAGACGGACGGACAGACAGACAGAGAGACGGACAGACGGACGGACGGACGGACAGACAGACAGACAGACAGACAGACAGACAGACAGACAGACAGACAGACAGACAGACAGACAGACAGACAGACAGACAGACAGACAGACTGACGGACGGACGGACAGATGGACAGACGGACAGAGGGACCGACGGATGGACGGAGGGACGCGCGTACACGCGAGTATGTTTGAATATAACTTTCACGGGATTTGGTCCAAAACTACAGGCAGAAAGAAAGGGCACCATAACACTCGACTGCCGTGTGGCAGCGGCAGCCGAGTGTTAGGGTCCGATGACACCGTTGAGGTTCAGGCGTGCATGATCACGCAGTCGCAAATTCATCTTAAGGGTAAACCTTGCAAAATAAAAAATCCATATGATATACACCCAGGCTGCATTTTAAGTGAACACCGTCGGAAGGTTTGGCAACAGGGATACGGCACAAATGATCAATCAGCCTACCAAGGCTATGTTTAGGTGGTAGTTATTGTAGCTGTTGATGCTAACTGACCGAAATGCATTAAGCAATGAACAAGTATGGTGTGCTCCGACGTTGAATATTATTCGCACTATCTTATTCTGTAGCCGACATACTTTGGACGTATTTCTGAAGGCCAGCGTTTTTTAATTTTTCCTTACCCTCCTTCCACACGCATTTCTTCCATCGCGACCAGTGGTTCTTGTATAGTAAGTTATCTACTACTGCTACTTGTACCCCAAACAAGAAAAGATTAGTTTATCTAAGATAAAAACTCTGAGCAATAAGTTTGGTTGTGGGCGAAAAGAAATCGCTGCTTCTAAGAGAAATCTTGTTATTCTCGACAGTTCGTTTGCCGCTATGTAAACCCCAAAGAATTTGTTCGAAAAAAAAAAAAAACCTACTCGTCATGTTGGAAAGCTGGATACCATTCTTATGGTACATTCGTTTAGAACTAGTGTCGGGCATTGCTGTACTTCGTCGCTTCGCTTCGCGGAAGAAAAATAATTGCCTTAGTTTTTAACGTGAAACCCCTTAAATAAGCGAGAATTTCGTGATTTCGGCGTGGTAGCCAGCATTGACCGATAACCATTCTCGGAAGTGACGCCATCACACCAAAGCGGAAACGACGACAACAGCAACAACTGTCGGGTATTCGCCGTAGGTCATAACGATTTGCTTCAAGGTATAACGTCGTCAATCGGCCCCACACAGCTTAGTTGCTTAGCACGTATTTAAGCAAAACGTTAGGGCTGCCACACTTCAAGCCTAAACGTAGGTCTAACAAGTGCGATAGGCCAGAACGCAAAAGCTACCGTTCGAAGCGCGGTAATTCAAAGGCGAGGCTCATTTCCACTTCATCCTTTTCATTGCTGCCCATCGAGTTTGCCGATCGTTCTTCGCTTGAGAGTGGGTCAGCAGCAGCAGCCCAACCGCATATTATTGAAAGGAAACAACTACTGGGTAGAAATAAACAACAGCACGTCCGTTAGATTATCCGCGGCGGCCTCTACGGCCTACGTCTTCTGTCTCGCCGAAAACATGCACGCGAGCCGACGTGTTCGTCCTACCGAGCGCAGCACCACCGGCGCCGAGGCTGGTCCCGCCATCCGCATACCGATGGTCTGGCATGATTCCGTAACGTACAGCGACAACAGCCTTTAGAGGGAAGCGAACCAGCGGAGCCAAGGGGTGGCAGAATTCCGCACTGACAACACGCCGTTTAGCACGGGAAGCATATAGGGGGCACGAAACAGACATGACTTGTGAGTGCAAATGGAGAAAAAAAGAAAAAAAAAAGCACCAGAGGAAAGTATAAAGCCAAAGGGGTGAAAAGAAAAGCGCGGAAAATGAGAGATCACGCGCGGCCACAAATGCGCGATAACGGAAGCCCCGGCTGGGTTGCCTTTCTTTCGTGTTTTTGTTTCTTTCGTCGTTAAGAGCTGCGCAGCGTGTGTCCAGCAACCGCGAAGAGGCGCGCGCTCTGCATAGCGATGCCGAGCGTGACTTCCGGAAGAGCGCGTGCAGGCCGTGTAACCGCAACAACACAAGCGCACACATCTAACAGACGAGAAGACCTGCCGGCGACAGTAGCCGCAGCACTGCGTTGACGGACACTTTTCTACCTTCCGCGACAGTTGACATTTAAAGATCGTCTGTCGAGGCTGCAGAGCTCGGTGTCGACGCGCAGGCGCTGTGCTTCCCGAGCTGGTGACCATCCGCACCTTCTCACCTACGCACCGGTGTTGTGCGTGACGCCCGCACGACCGTGTGTCACACACGTCGCGTGTCGACGTCGTCACCGGCAGCGCACGCCGACCCAGGTAACGCCAATAGCGCAGAGGAAACGAAATGATAATAAAAAAGCAAGGGGGGGGGGGGGGGGGATTGACAACGACGCGGAAATCAGTCTCCCCAAAGAATGACGTGGGCCATACTCGAACTCCGCCTTGAAGTTCCCAAGCACTTAACAGTAAAACGGAGGCTTTGAACTTCTATCAAAGTACCGACCGACCCAAATGCGGTTACGTAATCGGTGTACTACGTACCGAGCAGGGATTTAACATAGGTGATAACTAGCAGTATAAGGCGGCGCTGCTCAGCGCGTTACTCGAAGTACAAGTTGAAGTCGTCCAGCTGGCGGAAGACGCCGCCAAGGACCAAGGGCTTCTGCCCGTCGTCTGATGAAGCGCCCACCTGGAACCCTGCCTCTCGGGTGGTTGCGCTCAGCAGAGATGACCAATAAAGTTTTAGGGGCGAAACCCTCTAGGGGCTGGGGCTGTTGGTGTCTCCTGTCATCGTCGTCGTCGTAATCGTCGTCGTCGTAATCGTCGTCGTCGTAATCGTCGTCGTAGTGGTCGTCTCACGCAGTTATGGTACTAAAACACCGGGAAACTCGCTTACACCTCGCGCTAGAACGTAACGCGTACTAAAAAACACCTGGACCCTCGTTTAGGCCTCGCGCTAGAACGCTTCGTGCTTCAAAGACAAGAGACTTTTACAGCAAAGCTGTATACGGCTACCTCCCCCCCCCTCCCCCAACGGTTTCATCTCCGTTGGCGAAAACGCCAAGGCGCCAAGAATACACTTATACACTGCACGCTTCGACCCGGCTCAGGTTTCACGTTAGTGGAGATGGCCCCGGATTTTTTCTTTCGTTTTCTCTCTTTCTGCTACTACTATACTGTACAAGTCTGCCCGTCATTCTAATAAACAGAAGATGACAAGTGCCGGTACCGACCAAAACCGTCGGACACTAAAGAGCCATAATGAGCCATGGTTCTATGTGTTCTAGAGGGGCCTGCTCAGCCCCAGTGCGTCTCAGCACACCGTCCCTTCGGACGTTTTGCTTAGACGAACTTTTCCTGGCCGCCTCAGCACGCGGAAATATTTGTGCAGCGATAATGCATGCTTCAAGCGTAGGGCTAACGCTGCACGCGTACAGCGCGCAGTAAAAGTTCCCGCGCTGGGCGCCTGAAGGATTACCACTGGCTACAACTTGTAATGAGTACGGAGGGCGCCCAATGTTTTCTGGCTGCTACATCCCGTCCGTCTATGCTCATCTGGGTCCGTGATAGCTATCGTGAAACGCATCGATTTCGATCGGCCAGGAGGACTCGTGTTGCGGTTGACGATCCGGGCGCTTGACCCATATTTTGAACCCCCTTGGCGGCGGCAGCTCGCTCGAGTATACTGCAAGAGGCTCAAGTGCGCGGCTTTAACAGTCTGCGTGATACGACTCGCCAGAAATATGGGCTTTCAAAAGTCTTCTGAACTTTCTGGGGTCCGATATTAATCAACATTAACGTAAGGGTGGTTGCTGCGGGAGGGCCAACAGAGCAGTGCGTGGATTTGTGCTAGTTTGTTGATTTCGAAATGAATAGCGGTGGTCGAACGTATGAATGCAGGAAGACAACGTGAGAGAGAGTGTAAATGTTTATTAGAAAGGAGAAGAGGTCGGCCTGAGAAATTGATCTTGGGCCTGCTAAGGATACGGGGGACAGAAAGAGAAAGGAATGAATATGGGAGGTATAGAAATGACAATGAAAGCGACAAATGAACTATCTACAAGCAGTAAAACCAATCGTCTCACATACAACGGGGCGCTGAATCAGATGACTACAGTTCACTTTTTCGCACATGACTATCATCCATAAAAAAGAAAAAAAAGAAAACACTACTGAGACATTATATCGCAGGGACACACGGTGGTGCTTCAGTGGATACCAAGTCACTGTGGCATCGCTGGAAATGAGTTGGCGGATGCAGAAGCACAGCAGGCACACCAGAATGGAACTCTCCTGTCTATACCGATCACAAGGCAGGATGCTAACGCGATACTCTACCGAGCACGTAAACATTAAGCTGAAGCCTTGTTTCAAAAGCTTGAAAGCTCGCTGTCAACTTATGCATACAACCGTGCTTGGTGCAACACCCAAACGAGAGCGAACAACTGGAATGTTCGCCCCCCGGGGCCCGCACCGAAGGCCAGCTTATCCCATTGGGGGGGACGGTTTTTCGGACCATTAATATTCATCAGCGGCTGGGCCCCCGCGCAGCAGCGATCAAGTTTACCGAGCACGGCCCGGAGGATGGCGGGGCAGCAGACCCGCGCGCAGAGGAGGATGCGACCGCGATGCGGGGAGAAGATACGCTCCTTGATCAATGCACAGCCGCAATGACGGTGCGCGGGGCATTCTTGTACTCTCTCCTCTCCAGCGACGTGGGAAGGAAGATGCTGCCAGGAACACCTCCAAGGTGACAAGGCCTGCACGTGCGTGTTTGTATATAGTACGATCGAAGACGTAAAGGCCGTCTTACGCACCACTGACTGCTGGATTGGAGAAGACGACGGAGTTAGTGAAAAAGCTGACCGATGACACTTCGAGGAGGGCAGACGTGAGAAGAGATTAACCATGCTTTGGAATCTAAGGGGTGTTACCTTCCGATAGAGGGCGGAGAACGGTGCTGCCGTCGATGCATGCCGGCTCCCGCGCGTGAAGCAGTACTACTCCCCGTGCATGACCGCGAGTCGTGGCGTTTACCCCACCGCCGCGGGGTTGCGTAAGCGTGGGAAGACAGTAATCGGTCAGACCGTGCGCTGCAGATATCGGCCGGTAAAATGTGGAACCATTAACGGGAAATAAAACGGAGCATCGGCGCGGAGAATGCAGAGCGCGGGAAAGAATGGGCCCCGCGCGCGCGACTCCGGTGACCTCGAGAGGTCGTCGTGATCGCGACCGGAGATGGAGAGGAGACGACTACGGAGAAAGGGAAGAGCCCGTAAGGCTAGGACTTTTCGCTGGCTACCGGGATTCAAACGAGGGCGAAGAGGCATTGTCAATTGGGGAAAGGTCGCACGAATGCTGGAAATGTCATTTTGGCTTGAAGATGTATGATGCCGCGGCCATGGCTACGACTCGAGTTATTTAGATCGCGAGAGAATATAGCATCGAAGTAGGACGTGTTTCTTTCCCTAGTGCGGTTATTGCGGATTGGGACCACTGTGCATGACCGATGATGCGGAAGCAGCAGCTGAACGAGGCAACAATGACTCCGATCACGTGCACGGTACTGCACCAGCGCAAAGAACGCGATACTGTATAGCCTTACCGTGTCCAAATTGGAGGTTGCATTTTCTGTACGGATGGCGAGTCCAAGAAATTGCGCTGCTTATTAAAAAAAAGAGGTTGCATGTGTATACCCCTGAAGATTATTGTCCGCATGGCTAGAAATAAAGAAAAAAAAATCATTTTAATGAGCTCAAAGCAAAGAGGTAGACCGGAGGCAAACACTCCGACCTTGCTACACTGCAGCGTGAAGTGTGCAGAGGACGTAAAAAAAAAGGATGAATATTGATGGGGAAGATAAAGCGTATATGTATGTGCATGTCTTTGTACATGTACATACATACATAAATGTATGTATGTATGTATGTATGTATGTATGTATGTATGTATGTATGTATGTATGTATGTATGTATGTATGTATGTATGTATGTATGTATGTATGTATGTATGTATGTATGTATGTATGTATGTATGTATGTATGTATGTATGTATGTACCTTGTTTCGTACATTGAGTCGTAAGTCTGCGGGTTCAGATGCAGCGGTACACGTCCGTTATCAGAGCCGTAAAAGAAGTCCAATATCTGAAAGAAAACCGTATAACAACCTTCCGGACCTAAAGAGCAAAAATTACAGCCGTGTTTCGAAAGTACTCGTCCGTCTCTGTATCAAGGGCGTCTTTGAAAAATACATTTTCACTTAGTTTCGGGCCAATAAATATTATATGCTTCCGCATCATGCTTTAAGCAGAAGAATATAAAATGCCCCTTTAGATTACGATAGATTACGCTAGATCCGGAAGGACAGAAAGGTCCAATCACCGTACTTCTGTTATGATCATTGGGCAAACGACTTCATTCAGGTCATGAGGATCCTTACAAGGACCATAACCGCTCCTTACCAGATCCCATACATCAACTACAAATTGCTGAATCTTTGAGAAGCATGACAACAGTCCTAAACGAAGGTGGTAAAAACACCACTACAACCGAAAATACGAGCTCCATAAGGCGTGGTTTTCTAGAGCTTGAGTGTGAATGGGAAGAAAATTGGTTGTTGTCCCTGTGTGAGTCTTCAGAGAACACCATTTACTCGGCAGACTTGGTAGTTGCTTCGATACATGATTGACCTGCTAAAAAGCGAGGGTGGAAGCAATTGCATCTTAACTAGGATTCTAATACAATCTAGGGTTCGACGAAATGTCGTCTGGTCGGGCATGAGAATGAACAAGAAAAAGGCGAACACTGACCGTGTGTAAAAAAAATTCACGCATCTCCACGAAGTGAATCATGATGAGTGGGCGAATCACTGGGGACCGTTTTTACCGTAAATCACCCGTGAGAGTGCTTACTGCTGCTAAAACGATTTCCAATCCAATCCAATCCAATCTAATCCAAATGCATTCCATTCCATTCCAATCCAATCCAATTCAATCCAATGTTCCTCGCGCATGCCCAGCATAGCTCTTCAGGAGCTCTCTCTCTCTCTCTCTCTCTCTCTCTCTCTCTCTCTCTCTCTCTCTCTCTCTCTCTCTCTCTCTCTCTCTCTCTCTCTCTCTCTCTCTCTCTCTCTCTAACCTTTTGTGAACCTTTTGTTCATAGATGTTTCGATTTACACGGTGCTGTGCCGTGAGCACGGGTGCCGGACGCCGGATAGACCAGCCTCGGCCTTAAGGTACTTCGCCCCTAAAGTATATTTCACGTTTCGGAACCACATACAGGCTCCTAGTTCACTAAGACAAGAAGTCGTCGTCGTACGACTTGTCTTACGAGACAACTTCGTGTATTACTCAGTGAACAAGGAACCCGTACGTGGTTCCGAAACGTCAAATATATATTTTTATACGCGGTCAGTGTTCGCTTTTCTTTTGCTCATTAACTAGGATTTTCCTTCCCTACCAAGGAATGCTGTAAAATCTTTTCTAAGACCTGGTAGCCAAATACCTCCTGGACGGAAAAAGGGCTGCCCCGTTACACTACACGGGTACAGCCAACCCCTCCGCCGACCAGGACATCCGACTTCATTAAGTTCGACAGCCATCGCCGAAAGCAAACTATCCAGTGCACCTGGGCAAGATAAAATCACCAACAAACGCATGGCAAACGTAGACAAGGCCATGAAAACCCTGAGATATCATTTAAACTCATGCGGCGCTTTACCAACCTACCTATCGCCTGGAAGACCGCAGATGTCCGGATGATCCCCAGTGCAGGCAAATCACATTTACTTAAGACCCATGGTCAAGATTCTAGAGCGCACCATACGCGCTAGGCTCGAACACCCGCACCACATAGGTAAGATGTTAAATACCGTTTAGGATAACTCAGAAACCATGCGGAACAAGGCGTGCTGATTTAACTTAAGCACTATAGCTTGGTTCCAGCTCCCCATCACTCCCCCCCCCCCCCCCCAAATGCTGCGGCTTAGCTCAGCTAATATGCAAAGCAAAAGCTTGGCTTAGTCTGTTTCAGTCTTGGTTCCCCTTGGTTAACCCTTGACGTAGTTGTATTTCCGACCACGGCTCAACGCCGTTCGGTCCCATGGAACGCTCACAGAAGGAGGCCCGCCTCGCTTTCATTCGCGGCGAACGCGGCGTTCCTCTTCGCCGGGCGCAAGATGTCACGTAGCCCGGGACGACCCAGCGGCGCATGCGTGGGAGGCGGCGGGGTCGGTAGGCTGCAGATCAGCTGAGCGCCCGCAACCGCGCGCCGCTCAGCTGATAAGTCGAGCAGAACGACTGAAAAAGGGGCCTTGTGCACAGCGCCGAAAGCGGGCCCGGCGAATCACGCGATGCGCTTCGAGGGGTGTGTCGCAGGGAATGTGTCTGCGGTCAGAAGGTGAATTTGCGCAACCGCGGCGAAACCGCTGGACGAGAGTGGCGAAGCTTTACTTTAAAAGCCACGCTCGTGCTGGACCTCAAGGGGCTCCAGTTCTACAGCGCCTGGCCGAAACGGGACTTCGGAAGGTTGCGTCGCTGAGTCTAACGCTGCTTCTCACTTCTTCCGCTGCCATCTTTGCACTCTTTGCCGTTATCGTGACTCCTGGTTACCT
>NW_027526225.1:89856962-90256962 GCF_048455015.1 Haemaphysalis longicornis | reverse complement strand
CGCGACCTGTGAGAGACGGGTAGGCGGAAGTGTTTGCCCGCGGAAAACAAGACGAGTACTACGGTGCCTTCATCTTCCGGTGTATACAGCAAACACTGATGGTCGCAAGAACGGGTGGAACGGTCAGGCCGCGCCTTACGTTAAGGCGCACGGCGCCGTTCCTCGGTATGAATTTCGCAGCTCTCTTAGAAACGCAATAAATGGATAGGTAAGTTGGGGGTTTATAGTACGCCTCCAAAAATAGTTCGCTTATCTGTAAGGAGGAATCGATAAGAAAGCGCCTGGGGAACATTTCAGTACTTGCACTATTAATTTCTGATCGTAATTCTAATTATTCTACGGCCACATAAGTAAACGCTTGTCTGGTGTGACCCGCCTCAGGCACGCAAGAGATGTCGTTTTTCGCGCACGTTTGCGTGAGGTACGAAGTGGCAGTCGATGTTTTATATTTCCTCTGTTAGGCCATGATTTAATCGCAAAAAAAAGCAGTGGCTTAGCCCGGCTACGCCAGGATATACGTAGCGTGAGCTAAGGTTCAGCTGGTTATTCTTATGTTTCCTGGTTTTCAAGGATTAGCTGATTATCATGCTTACTGCTGATAAAACGATTTCCAATTCAATCCAATCCAATCCAGTCGCGGCGGCGGCGGCTCCGGCGCTCCAGCTGTGCGCCGTGAGACGTCACTGCTCCTCGCGCGTGCGCTGCACGGATCTCCAGGAGCCACGCGAAGCTGCTCAACCTCGGCCAGTGTACCTCACGCTGCAAGAGACAGGCTTATAATAAATGCAGGACAAGCGCATGTACAGTCAAATTTCATGCGTCCGTATTTTTAGCACTTAAATCACACACTCGACTCGTCTAGCAAGGAGGCCTTGCTAAGCACATTTCTCATTGGTATTGGCCCGAAATATACTTATTTCTCCCGCCAGACTAGTGACAACACGCACGACACATAGACACATGAGAATGACCGGAAATGGTCCACCCGATATTTGTAAGCATGTCTGCGCTTACGCCCACATCCACATAGGCACACAGGAGTCATATCGTGACCGCAAAGAATTTAATTAGCGCCCGATCACACGACAGTCTAGCCATGAATGGCGACATTGACGGAAGAAATGAGCTTTCCTACGACATTCCGTGGTTAGCAGAACTAAATTGTCTCTCATTTGCTTCTTTTTACTACCTCACAAGGAGCTTCTACCAACAAGGCCATATCCAGTTTTCTAGGGTTTTAGTACTTTTGCTATAAAAAATTAAACTTACGGGATCTGTAACGAGTAGTCTACGCTAAAGTACATTTTATTGTGACAGCATGCCTTATGACATAAATATGTATATGGAAGGTATACGTTAGCTCCCGTGTCGCGGAGGAACGCAAGAACGGAGCTGTGGTGGCATTCCCATATCCACCGACGGAGGTCGGCGGGCCTGCTAAGGCGAAGGTTTTTGCCTCGAAGGTATCGAAGACCCGCCTCTTCCAATGATGGGCATGTCCATTCCATAACAGGTGTTCTATGTTAGCATCTCGGGCAGAAGTTGCTCAGAAGGGGCAGTTGAGCGGGGCATGATAGCGTGGTGTACACGCCCGGGTCACAGTGGAAGAGAAGGCTGCTCCAGCACGATGTCTCCGCAGCAAGACCGCCTCATATTGATTTATCGATTGATTGATTGATTAATTGTGAAATAAATCAAACTTGTATTTTGTCAGTATGGCCTCTTTCAGCCATGGAGCGAAAACCGTTGTTTCCGCTAGATGACACCATGTTCCTCAACCTTCCCTCTCATCCGAGGAGTTATCAACCACTCCTAGTCCGCAGCAAGGCGCATCTGTCTCTTTAGATGAACCCTACCAGCTCTTATCTCGCGCCAGCCCGACCCGTTATTTACATCCGGCTATTCTCGCCATCGCACCCTTAGTCTCCAGAGTAACACGGGCGTTTTTGCTTTTCGCCGCCATCAGAAAAGCGGCCGCCGGGGCCGGGAATTGAACCCGCGTCCTCGTGCTCCGCAGCAAAACGGCTTGGCCACTGAGCCACCGCGGTGGGTAGACCTCCTCATAGCGAGCCAGTCTACTGGGCAGGCACGTTTCGCCCGGTGGGATGACAGCACGTGTGGCGTGACGTGCATCTTCCTTCGATTGGAGAAATTGTTCTTGGGGATCGATTGTCAGCAATGGCGACGGTCCTGGAAGAAATGCAAGGTGCACGCACTATCCGTCGCAATGTGAGCGGGTAGCGTATGTCTCCAGATCCGTGACAGTCTGTCGGCCTGGCCAGTGACGCAACAATGCCTTTCCAGTCACAATGTCATCATGATCAGCAGTGGTCACGTGGTCACTCGCTGGATCCTGGAAGAGGAGGGCAAGGAGGAAGAGGAAGAAGAAGAAGAAGCTGCGGCAGAGCAAGATGGCGACCGGCTACTACCTGGGCTACCTGCGCACGTCGGGCGGCCAGCTGAAGATGTTCCAGATCATCGTGGGCCTGGTGCAGCTGTTCTACATCATGACCATCAACTACGACCGGGACCGCGCCTGGTACGTGGTGCGCATGGACATCCTCATCATGCTCATGGGCACCTTCTGCGTCGTCTTCTCGGCATCCTTCCTACTTCTCACCGTGCTGCTCGGATCCACCGAGGTACCGCTCCTATACGCACCCGCATAGTGTTTGCAGATAAATAGTGTCTACTCATTCTGACGGTAGCTGTTGGTGCCACCCATAGAGTTTCTCACTAGCTTACCTATAGTGGTATCTGGCGTTACTGTCTACGTGATTCTGCGAAAGCGCTCCGTGTCTCCATGGGTGCCGCCATACCCGGTAGTTCGGCCGGAAGTACGGCTTGGCATGGCCGACAACAACTTTGTGGCTACGCAAATGAAGTTTTTTTTTTTTTAAATATGCTGCCAAAAGGGCCGTGATTGATAAATTTTACTTTGTCTAAAACTGCTGTGTTAGAGTGCTTAGTTTGAGAAATAATTCTGTGGGTTAGAAAGAAAAAAAAAATGCAGGGGACCTGCGTTTTGTTCACGCTGGCAGATACAGCGGGCCGTCCCGTATATATTTATAAGTTATTACGTACTCCTAACTAGATGCTGTATTCTTCGTTTTTTTTTGTAAGATTTAGTTGAAAATTAATTATTCAGATTGTCTTAAACTGTGTTCATGCTTTTTCTCATCACTGTATTATTATCGTCTGCTTCACTCTTGGCAGGCAAGGCATGCCTGCAACAGCTAGAGATGCAAAAGCGATTTAGTCGCGTCGTATTTATTTGCTTTGTCCAAACAAGATATAAATAAAGCTATAGCCGCAGCCTATTACCGCAAGTAAGCCGTCCCGCACGGGCTCAGATCATTATGAAATTGCATCAATGCTTCAAATCGCAAATAAATACCGGCTTGCCGATCGAGTCGTCATGTATGCTGCCTTCTTGCGCCTGTCCGTGCATGCTTCAAGTGGTAACAACACGCAGCGACGGCGACAAGCGACGCACAAATCGTAACTGAATGGGTACGCGGATAGTGTGGGCGACAGCGGCAGCCGCCGGCACCCTCGCTCTTTTTGAAGGCTAGAAGCAGCCCACAAGCGGGCGGCAGCGACGATACAGTGAACTGTAGCGACGAGCGACGACGGCGGAGTACATTGACGGCAGTGTGTTAATTTTTTTCGCTTGTCGCTGTCGCCCACACAATCTGTTTGTTGTACCTATTGAGCTATGTTTTCTGCGTCGCTTGTCACTGTCGCTGCATGTTGTCACCTTTTCATCTTGAGAAACCCACCGCTAACGTGAGCACATGCGCTAAGTGTTAATTACGTTGTTATTTAGACATATCTTTGATAGCCATTGAATGCCAGAAAAGGCATGCCGAAAACAAAAACAAAAAAAAGCATTCCGAGGACAGAACTAAAACACGCGCCTCAAAGCTTACAAGTCTAATCCGTAGCCCTTTGCCCTAGCCACTTGCTGCCAATCCGGTTCACCGGATACCCACAATTTTATGAAGGCGTGCGATTGCAGCGACAGTTTCCACTCTAGGTAATATGAAAAAAAAACTCTATGGGGCCGCGATCATCTAATTGTCTGCAAATTTGCAGAGTCTGCCACTGTTCTCACGGTAATCGTTGCCGATGCCATCACTTCCCCACGTTTGTAAAGGAACGCTGTGTTCGCGCCAGGCTTCCCTTCTCCTTCGGTCTAACAGGCTTGGCTGCAACCGATGTGAAGCATAGCAGTTGATTTGGTAATGCAGCTTACTTGGCGGCCTCCTAAAAATGTTTGATCAACACCTAGACCCTTCGTTCGAGTTGCCAATTCTCTATCTCACTTACTTGCGGGTCACCGCGTCTAGTTCCCTTTAATAGCGAGCGCCTTGAAGTTGTCGGCGTGAGGCGAAGCACAAAGAACACGGTAAGCAACACAAATCAACACAAAAAAAAAATCACTCCGTGGGATGTACGAAGATCTCAGTCTAAACTCACAACAGGAATCGCAAAAACCTAACAGGAATTCCTGTCGCACGACAAAAGAACTTTGTTGTGACAACAGAAGTCCTGTTCTGACAAAGCCATCTGTTGTTACAACACATATTTCTGTCATAACGACAAAGTCAATTTTCTCAACGACGGACATTTTGGTAGTGATAACCGAACTGCCATTTACGCTACTCTTCACAATGGGCAATAACATTCAAACCATGTGCAACTACTGATGGAACATCAGGATCATAGCAAGACAGGAATTCGGCACGACGGAACATCAAAATCAAGACAGGAGTGCGACGCACGACACAGCATCAGAATCAAGACACGACAAGAGTACGACAAGACGACACTACGACAGGCGAAAATATAACAAACTACAGAAATTTTTCTTGTCATCATTTCTGACTGGGCAGGATACTCTGGAGACTAGGGGTGCTTTGGTGAGAATAGCCGGATGTAAATAACGGGTCGGGCTGGCGCTGGTAGGGTCCATCGAGAGGGGCCTCAACCTTGCTGCAGACTACGAGTGGTTGGTAACGCTTTAGATGAGAGGGAAGGTTGAGGGACATGGTGCCATCTAGTGAAAACATAACGGTTTTCGTTCTATGACTGAAAGGGGCCATAATTACAAAATACAAGTTTGATTTATTAGAAATACTGCTTTGCCCCGGTAACAGTGACATGAACTTTATCGAAAACTACAAGCACAAAGATAAAAAAACAGATTAAAGCAGTGGCAACTGCCTAGCCACTTTCTGGTGACGTGTCTATGACGTAACAAAATTTTGTTTTTGAGATGGGCGTCCTGCGATCAAAGACACCACCACAAAGCATGGCTGGGTAATTGTTACGTATGAGCAATTACACTTGAATTCTAACATGTCGTTGACCCACTGATGACGGTTTTTTGTGCTGGCCCATATCTCATAACTGAAGCGCGAAATTTGAAAGTTTTCAATATTTTTTGCCTCCTTCAGTTTACAGAAAGGTCTTTCGTGGATGATATTGAGCTGAGAGGATTAACAGAGAATAATTCTTTCAAACAAAACAGAAATGTATTTTGTCTTGGTGGCCCTTCGGAGCGGGCCAGGTGGCCGCACTTTCTGATAAAGTGTCATAGTTCGAGAAGCCTATATTAGAGTTTCAGCACTACGTATGCTCCGTCTGTTGCGTTCATACCGTGTTGACCGGGACTCAACTGCGCCTGCGCGCGCGGGCACGGCGAGGGCCGGCCCGCGGAACTAATCCTCCCTACCTGAACGAATGCACAAGTTGCCAGTCTGGTCCTGGTCAACACGGCAAGCACGGGACGGACGGATCGTACGGAGTGCTAAAACTCTTTATTAAACGTGTCCGGTGACGCTGCCCCGACAGGTTCCGTTCTCGCTGCTGTACCGGCTGCTGTACCTGTCTCACTGCGTCGTCATGATCCCGGCCACGGCGGTGTTCCTCAAGGAGACGCGGCTGCACGCGTCCACGCGGGAGCTGGTCGTGTCCGCCGTGACGTCCATCTGCTTCTGCCTGGGCCTGCTGGCCAACTTCCTGCTCGCCTACCGGCCCACCATCTTCGAGACGCGCATCGTCGACAGGGAGCCCGCCAGGAGGGACGACGACAAGGGCAAGAAAGGGGACCGGTGAAAGGAGCGTCCTCTGGACTAAGGGGCACTGTGTCGTCTGGTCGTCCACGGGGCTTGCCATTTTAGCAGTTTCGGACCACTTTATACATGTATGCACTTCTCTCCAGCCCCCTTTTTTCGTAATATCCAAATGTCTCGAGTTGAGTGATGGACGGAATATTGGTGACTGGTGCAATAATAAAGTACCGCTTTTGCTGCGCAGTGGTGCACTCGCGGTATGCGTGTTCTCAAGTAATAAAACGAGTGCGTGCGGGCACAGTTGCCCAAGAGTTTGTCACACATTTCCTGTATTTATTTCTCAAGTTTGCATGTTAAGTATTAAAAGTGAGTGACGTCCCCTGGCCCCTGTCGATGCGTCTTTTATTTCACATTTTCTATAGCTCAAGCTGACTGCGTTGCTATGATCCTTCCGTGGTACAGAAATTCCTGGAGGGGATGGATGCAGTTTGCGGGGCTCTGCGCGCAACCTCCCTTGCGCCGGAGTCAAGTAAATGTTTTTTTATAATAAATAGAATGTTGAGTACATGGCTACGATATACAGGAGGAGGTCCCAAAGTCACAGACTGCAAAAGGACCTCCTATAAAGTTTGGCATACGTAATCTTACAAAGTGCAGCAAACAGGAGATACGATGAAAAGAGTGTTTTTAGCATAAATATCTACGAGTGGCGCGAGATAAGAGCTGAAGTCATACGACCGCAATACCGCAAAAACATAACAGGATTATTATTAACAAGATTGTAGATTTTAAGTTCCATAAAATATGCCACTGAACATAAATATAAATATAAAAACACTCCAGTACAAATATCTAGAAACATTGAAACAATGAAACAGGAGAATCAATTACTACATATGTAAAACAAAGAAAGTGTTTAATAAATAATTGCAATACAATATTAATTTCGAAGCGAAAATCAGCACAGAGCTGAGTGCACAATTGAAGTAATTTTTTTACACGTATTCGTATTCGTATTCGTCAATACGTAGATATTGCAAAAAGTTATGAATTCTGTTTGAGGAGATGACATTTCAAAGCACTTTTGAAAGAATGCAGTGTTTTCAGTCCCTTAATTTTCTAGGGAAGTGCTATCCAAATGGTAAAGGCAAAGAAGTGCGCCGTTTGCTTACTGTAATTAGTTCGAAATTTAGGCAGGATTAAATTACCATTGCCCGATAGATGAAGACATGGAAGGAGAGACGAGAACGCCATGCGCTGACCTCATCTGTTGGACTAACTTTCAAACACTTAACAGTTTCGGCATTGTCTTTCCCTGCACTACACAAACAAAATTCAGTGCCTATTTACTCCGTGAAGCTAGAAAACCAGTGGAGCTCTTTGTGAGTTATTATTTGGTCACAAACACCTGCGAAAAGGTCGCCGTCGCGCCGGGAAAGGGTACAGCGGGATTGTATCAGCGCCGACGTCTTGCGTTTCCCACATCGCGGAATTCGGGGTCCCGACGGGCGCCGCGCTTACGCTTGGCGAACGCGACCCGACTGCGTCGGTAATCTCCTCCCGCCGCGTTCGCGCTTTAGTCGCCTAATTTTAAAGCGAAGCTTCACTACTTTCGTCCAGCGGTTCGCCGTGGATGCACAAGCTCACCTTTTCACCGGAGACACACCCCCTGCGACATACCCAGCGAAGCGCATCGCCTGATTCGCCGGGCCCGCTTCCGGCGCTACGCACAAGGCCCATTTTTCAGTCGTTCTGCTCAACCATTAGTGACGGCGGCAGCGGCGGTTGCGGCCGATCAGCTGATCGGCAGCCGACCACCCCCACAGCCGCACCGCTCATGCGTCATTGGGTCGTCTCGGGCTACGTGACTCGTCTCGCGCTACGTTCGCCGTGAAAGAGGAACGCCGCGTCCGCCGTGAATGACAGTCCTTCGACGCTGCAAGGACTATCCTGGCCCGAGTGGTGGAGGGTCAACATCCAGATGCTCGAGTGGTCAGGGGTCAGGCCCCACGGCTCCTGCCCGGCCGCATCAGTAGAGACGCCCGGTCGCTCCTGCTTCGCCTGCGGCTTAATTGCTGCAACGTGGGAGCCCGCCTGCACCACCAGGGCCGCCGGGCGTCCCCCACCTGCGCCGACTGCCCGGAGCCCGAGACGCTCGAGCACTTACTGTGCTCTTGCCGCCAGCACGACACCGCGAGAGAGGAACTACGGACCGCATTCCAGCGACTCGGTGTACCAAGCCTGAAGCTGGAAGACTTCCTGTTCCCCACGGGATCGGACGCTTTACGACGGGAGGTCTTCCAGCACCTCCTCAACTTCCTAGTTGTGACAGGACTGGTGCAGCGCATGTAGCCGTCGCGCCTTGGACGAAACGAACGCTACATAGACTGTGCCCCACTCTCTTCCTTCCTTCCTCTTTCTCTCTTCCTATCCTTTGAAACCCCCCTTCCCTTCCCTGGACTGGGTTGTATGAGGGTGAACTCCCCGACTGAGTTCAACAATATCCCCAGCTCTTTTCTCTTCCCTTCTTTCTTAATAAATCACCCTCACCACCCCCACAGCGAGGCCGGCCGGGCCTCCTCATGTGAGCGTTGCACGGGACCGAACGGCTTTGAACCGTAATCGGCAACGCAGCCACATCAAAGGTTAACCAAGCGAAACCAAGACTCAACTACTCGCCTTGTCCCTGCATCCGGCGTCGTCGTCGGTGTCCACCCCTCCCCCATTCTCCTCGCCGCGCCAGCTGCGCTCTCCGCCGCTCACCCCCTCTCCTCTCCGATAGTGAACACTCTCTCGCGAGGGGCATTGGATTGGATTCGATTGGCTTGGCTTGAGTTGGCTTGGCTTGGCTTGGCTTGGATTGGATTGGATTAAAGTGGATTGTGTTGAATTGTGTTGCGTCATAGCCGCGGCAGACGCACTGGCGCCGGCGCGTCCCCTCACCGTCATGCGCGCTATAAAACGCGGTGCCTGCGCCGCTCCGCTCCATCGTTCCAGCGCCGTTCCTCTGCTGTCCAACGCTGCAACGTGAACCCCCTATGTGTCGCATCTACACAGGGGTTCCCGCGAGGGGAGGTGGTAGTTTTTCTTTATTAGTAGGCTTCAGTGTTGAACACATAATGTGAGAAATCCAGCCTACAAAGACCAACGTCCCATCGATCTGCATAAGGTCGCCTGCACTTCCAAGCACAAATGCATTCCTATGAAGACATTATTTTCTGGACAACATAGGCCATCTTTTTTCAAAGTTTGAAGCGCCCGAGTTAGACAGGTGGCCGGAGGGAGTGGGTGTTGGGAAGTGACGCCAAGAAGAGCGGCTTTTCTCGGTCTACGCACGCAAACACAAAGGCGGAGGGGAGTTAACAGCTCGCTGTAAAAACCCAATTTTTAAGCCTATCCGACTTTTATTCACTCGATTGTATTCATTGTTTTTAAAAGTGCTCCTACTTCTTAGTGTAATGTTTTTTTCTTTGGTTTTTGTACTCATCGTTCTCTGTTCTATGGTGAGTGTTTATTTGCTGGCATTGTATTCTATTGTCGCTTGTTGTTCATTAATATATTTTTTTAATTTTACAATCATCATGGGAGGTCCCGCCTGGGGTTCTTACCTTGGGACCTCCCAGTGCCTCTGTACCCATTCACGTTTCATGTTCATGCTTTGTCAATAAAATTCAATTCAATTCAAAAATTCAATTCAAGTTCCCAGATAAGCCGGACCGACGGGTCTGCACCCGTTGGCATATCAATAGTGTTGCTTGATTTCAAAACAGGTGCGTGTTTTGATTATAGTAATTTGAATTTGCGATAGCGGAATGATTTTTATCGAGACCAGGGACTTGCGTGAAAGTGGTAAAGGTAATAGCAAAAACTGTTGTCTATACCTTGTTTCGTAGAGGTTCCTGAACTATAATCGGGATGGTCACAAACGTTTCCATTCGTCTGTACCACGAACTGATGGCGTACATTAAATATGTGACGCCTGACAAGGGTGTAGGGTGGTGAGGAACGTGAATGCACAGCTGCTGTCACCCCGCGGCAGGACAGACCAAGAGACAATAAAGACAAGCAATTGTTTAATTTTAAAGCGAAGCTTTATATGGGTAAGGGGGAAAAATCTGGTGGTTCCTAGGCAGACAACTCCCAGACCAAATTGGAGATGAGTTAGAGGTGAGGAGAGAGAGATTGGCTGGGCTTATCGATGACGTAGATGGACTGTCGCATTTACCAACACCGGTACGTTCGAAAAGCACGCCGGAGGGATCGAAGGAGCCCCTCGCAGCAGAGCGTGCACGCAGCACACAGTTCAGCGAGAACAGCGCGCGGCGAGCGAGCGTAAAGCACAGCTAAAGCGACAACGGCGGACAGGGGCGGCGTAGGTGCGGGCAGAGCAACGTGAACGTGGTAGTGGCAAACACCGGACGCACGTCGCACCATCGCTGGTTAACCATATGTAGGAGGTACGTGGGTGCATTTTCTAACAGCGAAGCTGTTTAGAAAACCGTAATATGTCGTGTACGCAGTTAAAAATACTAAGAAATTGCCGAGCGCGCGCTCGTGAGCGCGGGCCCCGCGAGGACCGCCCGGCAGCTTAAAAAACCAAGAAAATGCCGAGCTCTCGTGTGTGCGTGCCTCGCGAAGACCGCCCAGCGTCCCCGGCGCACGTGTGTCAAGCCAAGTATACCCACTTCAGGGGATTGGTCAAGATTGGCAATAAAAACAAATACTCCAGCGTTCGCCGTAATCGCGGCAACAGTTGCTCGGAACGAGAACGACTCCTCATAGCGTATGCTCCTCCAAAGTGATATCGAATGATTATCACTTCCAAAAAAATAAAAGGAGCTCGCACTTATAGCAACATGATGGAGTAAATAAAGGTCGTTGCGGCAGCGAAGAAGAAGCGAATCGGCTGCAATCGGGGACTTAATATCCGTGATGGTCGGGAAAGTTGCGTACAGCTTTGCTGCCTCCAATTTTTACGCGTTGGTGTGAGCTTCCTTCATTCTTTTTTTTTTTTTTCACTAAGAAAAGAAAACTAAATAAAAAACATTTCTGACGTTCTTTTTTTGCGTGATTTCTCGCAGCATCTGTCGATTGCCCCGGGCCACTCCCTCCTTGTTAAAATAGCAATTGCACCATGCTGCGCTGCTCCAGAGATATCTAACGGTTGCGGAGAGCCGATCAACAGCAAGCACAGCTTTTTGTGTTCATCAATTGATTCCACGCGGGCAGCGACGGTGGGTCGACATGGGCCGCCCCAGCGGTGCATGCACCTGCCACTTTGCGACGCATTAATGACAGGATGCGGCCACCTTTATTCTAGTTCCGTTCTCGGCTGCTCGGTGACAGGATACACTGCCGGAATTCGGCCGCACTGCTGGTTTTCCTTGCGGCGGGCTGCCGGGTGTACTGAAATAGGCGCTGCCTGCGCTGAGACACACGCGCCGCTCGATTCCCTGGGGCACGTCAATCTTTAACCCTCGGACACACGCCGCGTAACAGACAGGCCCCCCTCGGTGCAAGCGCGACCTGAGACGGGCACGCCAAGACAGCCATTCCGCTGCTGACTTCCGGTCACGGGGATACCTATTCCGAGGAACGATCGAAGTAAGAGTACGCGTTGCACGGAGGTTTGACGAGCGAGGATGAAGCAAAGACAAATACCATTAACTATATACTTCACTCGCGTGTGAGCCTCACCGAATACTTGTCAGCCAAAAATCCCGGGCCATCTGCACTACCGTGAAACCCGGGGAGGGGCGAAGCATGCCCCGTATAAGGTGTAATTTTGGCGCCTTGGTGTTTCTGCCAACGGAGGTGAGACCGCTGGGGGGTACAGGTATACAGCTTTGCTGTAAAAGTCTCTTGTCTTTGAAGCATCATTCTTCAAAGACAAGAGACTTTTACAGCAAAGCTGTATACCTGTACCCCCCAGCGGTTTCATATTCGTGCTTCAAATACACCAGACACTCATTTACGCCCCGCGCTAAGAGCTTCGGAAGCTCTTAGCGCGGGGCGTAAATGAGTGTCCCGGTGTATTTGAAGCACGAAGCTCTCTAGCGCGAGGCGTAAACGAGTGTCGCGGTGTTTTTTAGTACGCGTTACGTTCTAACGCGTGGCGTAAACGAGCTCCATAGTGAAAATTTAAAGCACAACAAATTTAAACACAAAACGAATGACACAGGGACAAGCGCTTGTCCCTGTGTCATTCGTCTTGTGTCTAAATTTGTTGCGCTTTAAATTTTCACTATGGAGTACCAACTAGCTCGAACCCTCACGTTGTTAAGTAAACGAGCTTCCCGGTGTTTCAGTACCGTGACTACATGAGACGAATGACGGTTACGAAGATGAAGACGACGACAGGAGACGCCAGCAGTCCCACCCCCTAAGGGGCTTCACCCCTAAAACGTTAAACATTTTCTTCCATTTCACAATTTTTCTTATTTTTCTTAAATTTTGGTCGGGCCTCAGGGAAATGCTTTACGTTGTTGCTCTCCAATGAACATTTCGTCTTCTTTCCTTTAAAGCTTATGAAAGGAGCGGTTTATTAAACCGAGGTATTTACAAGGGCGATTTGGTGGATTGAACTGCCCGCCATCCGGTGCCAGCAAAAAAAAAAAAAAAATAAAACCACTGCAGGACTATCGTCTGCAATACAAGCTATCGACTGCGAAGCCGAATGTCAGTCGATGTAATTACCCTCATGGCCTTTGTCGACGTTCAGGTAGACGTTCACGCCATTGCGTTCAGGCCAGAGGAGTTAAAACGTAGAAGCGCGCAAACTCCGACACTAAGCTTCACGCTTCTGGCCGTTTCTAGAGTTTGCTCAAATCCCTAGGCACCGCCATATACGGCTATTTTGACTGTTATTTTTGAATAGGTGCAAAGGAAAGCAGTTAGGTTTACCTGTTATTCTTGTCATAAAAGTGTATGATTGCGTTTAGGCAAAATGTGGCTCTTCCACCACTGGTCGCTCGTGTCGCGTCCAGCCTGTCATTTTACATAACAGAGGCACGCCATTTGCCGAGCCTTCATTCACGCGTCTATTCCTCTTCTGATCGCATCGATCATGCTGATAAGATTTAATTACCCACTATTTGTACGTACTAAGCAGTCTCAGTTTTCACCTCTAGATTTATTGGTAAATGAGGGTAATGCATTTATCCGCGAACACCGTCGTCATCACAGACCCGTCGCGCTCGTGTTAGCAATCTGTCTTACTACTTACCGGCCGATAATAAATTGTGGCCACTCTTGACATTTCATGTTATGATAAACGCGTAGGTAATAAGTTTTATTTCCATAAAATTTTTTATTAAGTGTATGCGGATTGAACAATTTGTTGTATTTCGTATAGTTCCTCTACATCCCTGTATAGATTTTTTATACCCCTTTATAATTCACTGAGCTCGTAAGGTGGACGAATGAATAAATGAATCCCGCTTGCTTGAGGAGCATGCGAGGGGCCATACTAGAAAACTAAGCTTCCCTCGAAAGCTCACTGCATCATACAAACTGATTCCACACTTTAAAACGCAGAAGCTGGACCGGCGAGATCAAACAGATAACATTTTGAAATTGGAGGACCGCAGGAGTCACATTGGGGTCATTGGCGGGAGGTTTCAAAATGATCCCGTCCAACTCCTAATCGCACGCTCTAGTCACTGGCTTTAACCAGCCCCCTACTACATACAGTAAAGCCCGCTTATATCGAACACGGATATATCGAAATATTGTCTATATCGAACCCTTGCATAATTCTGATAAATTTTGGATATATCGGACTCCCCCGCGCCGGATTTTTGCTCTTAGGCATGCGGCAGGCTTTCCCGCAATACATCGGTGCGCAGCGGTGGCGCGGGTGTCGCTTGCGACTTCCGCGTGAGCTCGAGCGCGTCCAGACCGGCCGTGGCAGAGTGGACCAGCTACAGAGTTACTCATATCCAGATTTACTTATATCCAGTAACTCTGGACCAGCGACACGTATGCATGCCGTTGGTGCCGAAAGCGCCACATTGGGCGCTGCGGGCTGCGGTGTCACCGATCTTCAAGTCCGCGCCACTCGCTGGACGCACATGCTCGGTTCGCTGGGTTCGCCGTTATTCGATTGTATCCATGCTTGTCTCCGCTCTGTCAAAGACGCCGAGGACTCCGTACCGCTGCCGAGCCCGAGCGAAGCCGTCGCTGCCGTGGCCCTGCTACGGCGATACTACAGTGTCATTAAGGGCAGCAGTCTTGTGCCTGTCGATTGTTTAGAGATACCGTTGGACAAGCAGCCACCATCAACGCGTTGCGCTCCAAGAAGCAGGCTGCACTCACGCAGTTCTTCCACCCCAATAAATGATTGTTTTCTTTCCGAGAAAGTGTCGTATCAGCGTTAGTTCGGGCCTCCGTCGACAGGATTGCTCTCATGTAAGTTTTTTTGCATCACTTTCTATATCGACTTTTCGCTATATCGAACAATTTTACAATCCTCGCGCTGTTCGGTATAAGTGGGCTTTACTGCACTCCTTCATTGACGCATAAATGGACCCGCGTTAACTGTGTCCTCTACAAGGCATGATTAACAATTCGTTCCTTCGTTTTCTGCGTTAGTTCCCCAGTTTGTTCCCCGCAAGCTACTTTTCCCACAGCTCCTGCTGATTCCATGATTGCCGTTGTTGGGTTGTATGGGCAGTATTAAAGGGACCCTGCAACACTTCGATAAACGCTTTCACTCTTTCCTTCGCGTCTGGAACACTGCGAAAGCTACAGTTATCGCCAGCACGGAGCGGCACAACGTGTTTTGCTCGTCGCACCAGATACGCCTTCCATTTCTGCGTTGTTTTTGTGGCTTTGTTTTTAAAGTTGCTATCGAAAAGCGTTCATTGCCGCAACTGAAGGAAAACCGGCCAACAGCCGCTGCATGACCTTAGTGACGTAATTCGGGCGGTCGGAGAGCGTCAAGACCAGGAAAGAAAGAAAAAATCTTCTGAGCGAGTTTCCAAGTTATCTGATGGGCATAGAGCAGTAATTTTTGGCTGAGGCACTTTGCGACCCCCTAATCTAAGTACTGGGTGTTTTGGGGGACTACGTTCTGCAAGCATTTAAGATTTCAAAGAAAAAGTTGAAAATAGTGTTGGAGGGTCCCTTTAAGAGCGGCGCGCGTATACCTACCTGATCTACGCTCTTCATCCTCCGTTCGGTTAGATCTGTTCGGTGCAAATATTCGCAGGTACTGTATACACAAGCACGTCAGGGGCCTTCGCTGGCTGCGCTGCTTTTTTCATCTCGTAAAGTCCGACCGGTAACGCGCAGTGCCCTGCGGCACTCTACGCGCTCGTGTTTACCGGCATGCACATTCATCCCACGTCTCGCGGGTCGCTTTTGTGCCGGGAGCGCACGTTATGCTAACGTGGTCGTGCCTCTCTCGGCGAGAAGTCGTTTGCGGCGAGGCCCGTCCTGTTCGTGCGTCGGAAGAAGAGGCGGCATACGCTTCTGGGTTGCCGAGACGAGAACGAATTTGCGCGGCTCGTGCCAAGCGCTCCTTCCGCCTACCGCCGCCGCCGAAAGCTGTCATCGTGGGAGCGTTCCGGAAGCAATCTGTGCAGGAATGGTTTCTTAACTATTACTGCGACAATGACGGCCGTCCTTCACTGGGTTAAGCAGCAACCCACAAGAAAGGGTTTCCGTCCTAGTTATAAGTCGACGGCGAAAGTTGAACCACGTTCGCTCAATGCTCGCGAAAGGTGCCGTAGCCGCCAAGAAAACTAATGGCATTTCAAACTAACCCGCTCAGAAGGCCGACCGGTCAGGAGCCTAGCAAACGCATTGCGCAAAAGTGATATTTCGCACGAAGCAAGGATACGAACATCGTGGAAACACTTTTGAATGTTTGGGTAGTAACTTCTTTTATGACGTATCACACAAAAACTATCCCGAGTTCTGCAAAGTGTTTTCATGCTGTTCGTATCCTTGCTTCCGGCGAATAAATAAATAAATAAATAAAATAAATATCTCATTTTTGGCATATTTAATACGAGGAAAGGATACGAACACCGTCAAAATACTTTGCAAAGCTATTCAGGTAAAGTCTAGCGATGGTCCTGTTTGCTTCTCTTTAGGTCCCTGTCCTTTTTCGCTGGTCAAATAGTTCCAGTTCACAGAGTGGAATGGCCCACAACTTTTCTATTTATGTTCTCTCCGCGCTGGAAAAAAATCTGGGTGTCTTCCGTAATCGCACGCGGTGTATGTGCAGCGGTACACCAGCAGCATTTGGCGAGCATTTGTTTAACGTAACGGAGTGGCCGCTCACAGCGCGCCTTCCTTGACCCTAATCGAAGAGTGCGGCGTCGTTCACAATTGATACGACGCGATGGTGCTCGGGCCCGGCTAATCACGATGAACATGCAAGCGGCTCTCATACCCACCCCGCCTTCCGAGTGCGGGAATCTTTCGGTCGCAGCGGTGACCACAGACGATCGCGGTCGCTTAGGCGCACGCATCGTGCTGTTTGCATCACCACACAACGGCAGTTCTGCACGACGGTTGTCCGGGAATCGAGATATTAAAATGTCGAAGTGACTCCTGGGGATGAGTTTACACAACCGCGACTCAGGGATGTTCTCGATATGTCCTGCAGAGAAAACTTTCCTCTTTTTATGGCTACCCGAAAAATGACGCCAGCGTTTACCGAATATCGGAAATAATGTTCGCTACGTTTTCGGTAGGTATAAACTCTTCAACGATGATACATACCTTCTTGTCCTTTGTTTCAGAAAAGCGGAGCTTTAGAAGTAACCATTTCGAATCATTTCCTCGGAACACAAATACTTCAAGACAATAATCAAGGCACATGGCGTTTGGAACGTGGAATTACCGGGAAATGACGCGGGCTCAGTCGATGCACGCATCAACGGTGGAAGTTTCGGCTCCTTTACACCAGTGCGCGGCGTACCACAAGGGTCTGTTCTGTATCCGCTACTATTTAACATCTTGTTTCCGCCAGCCTGGCACCTTGCCACTATTCAAAACCTGTATGCCCTCATGTACACGGATGACATTACTGTATGGACAGTCCATCCAGACCTGCCACGACTAGCCGAGTGCATCCAGCAAGCGTTAACAGACTGCCAGAAATGGTGTGAATATGAGGGCTTCAACCTCTCTCAAGAGAAAACTGCTGCACCTGCAGTCGGCAACGCCTGGGACCGTCGCTCCTTTGCAGTATCTCCGATCGTCCTGCAGCTGAATGGTACCGCCATTCCCATTGTCCGACACCGAATTCGGGTTCTGGGCTTAGAGATATCGGCCTCAGGGTCGGCAGCTCAGTGGCTACGATCTGCTCAACAGAAAACCGGAAAACTGATTCCTTCACAGAAACTTACTCCACCTTGGGGATTTCCCCTAAATCTGGTCGATTAAAACTGCTTCACCTTGTTCGCCGCATTGCTCAAAAGTCTGGCGGGGTCTGGTGGACGATTGCTCATCTCTAAAGCGTTCCGCACTACAGCCAAGGCTTGTGTACCAGGCACAGTTCCATCAAATGACGCAAGTGGACTGGGATCGGCTTGAGACGATTAACAGGGCCGCCATGCGGACCATCACTGGCCTCCCCCGCTTAACGCCAATGCTACAACTGCAAGCAGACGCCCAACGGTTGGTGAAACATTTCATCAGCATTGTTCAGCCCGCTTTCTGAAGCGTGGACTGAAGCTTACTGAAGAGGCGGCAGCTCTCGCCGCGTACGTGGGCCAGCCTCCCGATACGATGCCAGCCTTTTCTGCCGCTAGGCCGCCCTGGTTCCACCACCCGGTGACGCACAACAAGCCTCTGGCAAGGCTTTATGTCCGTACCTCTGGCCTTCATCAGCCCCGGACTCCGTCCTTGGTGTCCCTTACAGGGCACGTGCGACTAAACCGGTTGTCCAGGCTTTCTTGGAGGCCGGGGCATACGACTGCATCGTCACCATGGCCTTGATGTGTCAGTCTTCCCTGCTTTGAACCAAAGCTGCATGCGTGTACGAGATCATCCGTGCTCTATAGCCTGATAGCAGAACTTACTGCCATTCGAGATGGTCTGCAGGCGCTTGCATCTGCAGTTACCGGTGGGGTGAAGCTGGAAATTTTCACAGACTCAATGGCAGCGATTCGGGATTTACGTCCCGTTGCGTGGTTGCAGGCGTGGCTGCATGCATTCACGCCATTATAAACACATTGAAACATGCCTTGTCCGTGTGTTGTGGATTCGCCGGGACATGCTTCCTGCCCACACAGCGACGGATCGCGGCTGCTACCGAAGAGACCTCTCACGGCCACTACCACTTCTTTCAGTATATACCGTAGAAGAACTGTTGGTGGAAAAGGCGAACCTCCACCGCGCCACGCGTGCTTTACTTCCACCGCACGGAACTGACCTCCCCAGTGGGCTCGCTCGCTGGGAGGGGGTCCTGCCGCGGAGGCTTCAAGTTGGGGTGGCGTTATCCCCAGCCGTTACCCACGCTTGGTCTGTCCGATATCACGCCCCGTTAGCGGACACCTGACCCTCCTGTGTGACTCCTGCGTCAGAGGCTGACGTTGGATACCTGTTGTGGACTTTTTTTTTGCGAGAGTTTGCCGTAAGGCATAACAGTTATATATAAAATATCACATTTGTTTCACGCAGAAACGTCAGCAGAGACCGGTACTGAGGGCCCCATATCCCCCGCTGTAGATCAGGGGGTCTCGCAGGATGGAGCCCTGTGCCCCGGAGGTGTTGCAGGCGAGATATTTGAAGGGCAGGACAGGTCCATAGAAGGTGGCTCGTGTCGGCTTCGGACGCAGGGACCGTGCAAAAGGGACAGGTGTCCGCAAACGGTGCGTGATAGCGGGCAGGCCAAGCGTGGGTTACTGCTGGGGATAAGGCCACCCCAACTCGAAGCCTCCGCAGAAGGACCTCCTCCCAGCGAGCGAGCCCACTGGGGAGGTCAGTTCCACGCGGTGGAAGTAAAGCACGCGTGGCGCGGCGGAGGTTCTTCTTTTCCACCAGCAGGTCTTCTAATGTGGACACCGGAAGAAGTGGTAGCGGCCGTGGAAGGTCTATACGGCGACAGGCGCGATCCACCGCTTTGTGGGCAGGAAGCATCTCCCGGCGAACCCACAAAACACGCACAGGGCATGGGTATGTGTCCAGGATCTCGTGAACACGTGCCGACATGCTGGTGCTACGCGCAACGCGACGTAGATCCCGTTTCGCTGTCGTTGAGTCAGTGTAAATTTCCAGTTTCACGCCGGTAGTTACTGTCGATGCGAGCGCTTGGAGACCATCTCGAATAGCAGTAAGTTCTGCCAACAGGCTTGGTAGAGGGCGGAGGGTCTCGTAGGCGCAGCACTGGTTTAAGGTTGGGTGAGAGGGACAAGCTAAGGCTGTGGTTACGAGGCAGTCGTGTGCCCCGGCGTCCACGAAAGCCTGCATGACTCGTGGCTGCGTCGCAGGCGCCTGCTGATGTCTTAAAAAACGCGCCCGAATGCAAGACCTCCGAGGCACAGGGCTCCATCCTGAGAGACCCCCAGATCTTAAGCCTTGGATATGGGGACCCCAGCACCGGTCTCTTCTTGGATTTTTGCGTGAAACGGGTATACGTTGTACCTTTAAAACTTCATGTTATGGCGTAGGGCAATCTCTCGCAATTAAAAAGAATATGCACTGCATGGTCGATGCTTGCTGGTAGCATACTTCTGTAAATGAGTCCTTGGGGCTGATATATGCATGCTCGCTGTCTTTCCTTCTTGAATTGAAGCGCTGCGAAGGATATAGCCATAGATAACAGCCGGAATGACACTACGTGATTTGCTCACTCCAGATTTCGAATCTCTCCTTTGTGTTTATTGAGTCGCCTTTTTTAACGCGTGGCTATCGAATAAGCTTAGTTGCTGCGACCTGAAAGAAGCCGGCCAACAGCGACGACATGGTTACTGTGACGTCACTCTTGCAGTCAAAATGTGCCCGGACATTGCAGTACGCCCGAAAGAAAGAAAAAAAAAAAAACATAGCGAGTGGCCTCAAGTGCGTGCAGTGATATTTGGCATGCATATTTCGTGGCCACCTGATAAGGAGCTGGGTTGATTATTTCGTCATGTCCTCAGAGCGTGTCAGGGGTTCGAAAAAGTGTTTCAGATGCCCTTTAAATGATAACCGTTCTTCTTCTGGCGGGGCACGCTGCATCTGTAACTTATCTCTCTACCGACACCGCGGCCGCATTAAGAGTACACTTCCGATTTCATCGCCCCAACCGCGTTAACGCTGGGCGCTTCTCTCTCTGCGCTTGCGGCAATTCCATGGCCGGCCCTGCAGCCCGGGCGCTGCACTGCCCTTGGCGGGGCCACTCGGCAATCCCTTGATACGCCGCTCCTTGGTCACGACTCGGTCAACTTAGATAGGAATCCATACCCCCGTTCCGACTGAAAGCCGTTTGCGACTCTAAGCACTTGATCCGAGCGAATTCCACCCCGCAGATGCGCAGATGCTTGGCTATCCCCGCGCTCTCGCAATCTCCATGTCCAAGCCGGATTGCGGAAACATTCGTTCTGCGTTTCCCAAGTTCGCAGATAGCAACGACCCCTGCATTTGCGATACGGGTAAAGCCTGAGAAATGTCCATGAAGCAAGATTTGGCCGCACTTTTAGAAGCCCGAGCTGCGCTATATGCTAATTTGAAGCCCTGCACTGCAGAATAGTTGTTCAGCCTTCGGGCCATAAGGTACATGTCTTGAATCGGTACCTTTCAAGTATTTGGGGTAAATTTCGAAATCAAGCAAATTAGCAACAAGGCTGAGAAGCGCTGGTTTGCAAAGCTTATAACAAAAAAAAAAAAAAATACCGGGCCATCTCCACTAACATGAAACCTGGGGAGGAGCGAAGCTTGCAGTGTATAAGTGTATTCTTGGCGCCTTGGCGTTTTTGCCAACAGAGATGAGTTCGTTGGGGGGGGTACAGGTATACAGCTTCGCTGTAAAAGTCTCTTGTCTTCCCTAGAAATGATTCTTAATAATTTCTCGGGTAATACGTTTCGGGATAGTTTTGATAACGTAAGAGTTACAGCCATTTTCTGGGACGATACTCCCGCCGTACACGTGCATGTATTGACAGCAGAAGGGAATTCTTTACCGTTTACAACTTTGATGTGAACTAATTAATTACAACAAATATACGAAACTAGGCATAATGATAGAGCCACCTTGGCGGCCAATTTCAGTACGTCTTTTTCCAAGATACCATGGGTTAGATTGAGAGCTACAGAGCATTTCACGTAAGCTGCGGTGCGAGGCGTGCGATTCTTTGTCGACGCGACCAGATAGACGCACGCAATTTTGTACAGAACCTAGCGCAAGATAGCTTTGCTCTAAAGTTTGGTACTTATGTGTACTCTATTTCGGCCAGGCAGTCTTCTCCGCATTAGTTGGCGTCCCCGTCTTCTCCGGCTCACTATACTCGGGAACAAGTCAAGAACGGCAATAGCTCATGCACGGTATCACTCCGCCTAAGCGACGGACCCGGATGTCAACGGGCGCGCGCGTTTTGAAAGGAGATTGCCATGAATGGCGTGGTACATCCTGCCTTTTCTCACATTGTTTGTCGGCGCTGAAGTAATTTAAAAGCATATTAAGTAAAAATCACGGAAACGGCTCGTGCCTTGTTCAAAATATTCCCAGTACCGCACTACTTGCGCCGCGTGGAGTAACATCTGGCTGCGGTGATTAGGAACAGTGGCAACTTCGGTTGCCGACATTGCCTGCTCTTCCTCGCCTGCTCAATACCTCCAGATTGTCGCGTGCGAATCGATAGTCGAGGGCAAAGCGGCGGTCTTAATTACTTGCGTAAAAAGCGAGCGCTGTTACACAATAGCGGAGCGGCCGGCCTCGCGCCAGGAGGCGGCGGCAATTTCACATCCTCACCAGAGCCGCACACGCTATCGCCGAATCGTCAAACATGGTTTTCTGTCGTGTCACGTCATCCCGTTGTACGTGCACGCCAGCAGCCACACTTGTGCAACATAGTCTGCTCACCTGTGCACAAAGTAAAGTCCAAACAACAGCTTGTTTGCCTCGCGCACTTCTTTCGCCGTCTCCAGCCACGACGTTTTGTTATCTTACAAATGAGCCTGCAGGGGTTACTAAACTCCGACGAATTATCCGCAACCTGCGCCAGTGGTCTGGCAGATAACGTGCAGCGTGAGGATATCTCTACCGGGGACTTCTCGGTGCGCGTAGGTGCGCACAAAGTCATTCGTGATCTGTAACGAGCTCAGGCTACTGCGGGAAAGCGACTGTGGCCTCTCGATGCGCCTCGAAGATAGGAGGCGCCCACGGCGGGGCAGATGCCCCGTCCTTCGCTCGTCGGCCTTTCGCACGGCGCGCCGTCGCGTGCCTCACGCCGTGCTCGCTTGTTTTTCGGAGAAGGCTCATTACGAGCGCGCCCGGGTTCCCAGGGCTGCGCCGAAGCAGCGCCCATTTGCATGACGCGCGCCGGTGCGCGCTGGCCGCTGGCGTTCTGCAACGACGTCAAACGTGGACCCGTTTCTTCTGCCCGTGCTGCAGGTACGCACAGCACAGTCGTGTTCGTCTTGGACACTCGTAATGGAGGAACACACCACAGCGCGAAGGTAGACGGAGAGTGCGAGAGAACACGATACACGCGTTGAGTACCACAGCTGAGTGCTAACTTGCCCAACAACGAATTTTTTTTTTTGAAAAGTCGAGTGGGTCTCCACCACTCGTAAAAAAAGGCGAAGCTTGAGGCGGCGTGTAGTGAGCAACGTAGTGGTTCGCGCATGTTCTTTGTGCTCAAGGGATGGCCGGAGTCATTTACCGGCACGTTAAGATCCTAGTGCCTGCTTTCAAAACAAGGGCTGCTTTTGATGTGCTGTTCCTGTACCATAACTTACTTGTGCCCGTAAGGATCTTCCGCACGCATCAATGATCACCCTCGTCCTGGTAGGAAGAAATAATTGGCTGTCAGTTACCGGTTTTGGTTCTGGGAGGACTAAAGGGTGCAGTGCCCTGTCGCAAGCTACAGCCTGGCTGACCTCTCCTGCCCGAGATTATCTCTCTCTCTCTCTCTCTCTATGCGATTGAGCTGGCCCGTTCAGACCCTCAGTCCTCTAAAACAATGCTAGCTTGAAATCACCCCCGCTACACCCGCCGACGATAAAATGCAACTATCTCTGACGCAATATCTCCCAGTTCTATACAACACATAGACGCACTTCTTTATCAGTTCGCAACGGCATCCTCGCGGTGTTGGGAAAATTTGCGCTTGTGCCAATGAACACAGCCTAGAACATCAACAAGTCCTCTACCGCCGCCCATTGGGAACGCTCTTTTGTTTTAATTTTACGTACGTCTCACGTCGGCGGCGTTTCACACTTTTGAGTCGAAAGCGTGTTTTGCTTGCTTGCTTCTTTGCGTGCATATATGTACGAAGAGTGTACGCGCTCTCGACGCAGACTGCCGCGTAGGGTGTCGTCGTCGAGTGCTCGTCCCCCGCAAGCAGGTCGCCGCCAGCCTTTCTTTTGCCCGGTGGGCGAGCCGCAGGAAACGCGCCTCGTACCGTCACAACTTGCGAAACGCAGCCACGCAGTTAAGCAGTCGACGACGCCGTCTCGTCTGGGCCGCCTGAAGCGCGCTCGGCATCTTTTCGTTGTGCTTCCTCGTCTATGCGTTATCTGCACCCCGGCGAAAGAATGCACCTCGCCCCGGCAATTCTGTGCAGGATGGGCCGTCTCGCTAGAAGGAGGTGTGGGGGGAGACGTCACCTCGTAGCGCACGCCAGTAAACGGGTACGTTGCACAGAGGTGTCCTTGAGCCGGCTTGAAATTTTACGGCGGGCATCTGTGCGCCATTGCTACGTGGGCCCCTCGGCAGTAGGACTGCGTGTCCGATTCGCCTTTAAATTTACGTCCCAGCGATGAAGCTGTTAGCTGCGAAGGACGTGCATTGTTGGTCAGTTGATTTACGATATGGCAGTTTTACACCAGATCAAAAGTAGTTAGTGTTCGTGTGGTTGGAAACTATACGGCGACGCCAGCCTATATTGTTTTTCTTTGGACTAGATTTGCACTGGCTTTTATTCCGTTTTGTGTAGCGTGCAGCCCATAACAACCTGGATAATTATTTAAAGAACAAACTCCACGAACAAAAATGACTGTGAAGGTAGCAGCATTCTATTTCGCGCCGTTTACATTGCTCGCCGTTTGTCTGTTCCGTCTTTTAGGCGAAGCTTTTATGGCTAAAGGATACGGAATTTTATCACGCCCGCGCGCGCGCGGGAGGAAATCAATGTGGGAAAGCCAACTTGCAAAGAGTAAGTTAAAAATGGGCCAACCCTTGCGTCCATGCGAGCATTATGTGCACGCGATCAGGCAGGCATCTCAAGGGTGTTACGCGGCGTCCTTCGGTGTGCGGGATAATTTTATTTTGATCCACAGTAACATGAGGAGAAGCATACGTAGCCGGATAAAAGGTTTCTAGGAGACACAACATTCCACTCCCTACTAGCGAGACGAGGGACATGGTACAATGGTCCCAAGGGGGGGCTCGAGACCAACGGACTCTACCGGTGCTAGGTGACATCAGTAGCTGAATGGTGGGATATACACTTTATTTATTTATTTATTTATTTATTTATTTATTTATTTATTTATTTATTTATTTATTTATTTATTTATTTATTTATTTATTCATTTATTTATTTGTTTGTTTGTTTATTTACCGCAGAGCTGTTTAGGCCGACAAAAATCAGTCCTGCGTAGACAGAAAACCCCGAGCGCACGTGAGCGCGTGCCTTACGGCGACCGCTCGGCGTCGTCCAGGCTTGCGCGTGGGCTTGCGCCACATACTACCGTCTTCGTCGTCGTCTTCATGTAGCGACCGGCGCACCACGGGTCCGCCGCGCTGAAGACGGCGACGACAAATCTGTCAAGCCATCCTTCACAATCCACAAGTGGAGACGGCCACCGGAGTAGCTCACGAAGAAGTGGAGGCCTACCGAGACGAGGACGCGCTGCAAGAGGATTTGCCCTACGCGGTTGGGCCGTCGGCAGACGACGACGTAGGGAATGTCGACGATTGCTACTGAATAAGACCCTGTACATACTTTAGTGGTCTTTGCTTTACAATGCCGTCCAAAGCGGCTTAGCACTGCTGGGGTCCGGCTGCCATCTCTCTCCTGGGATCTACTGTCAGTGTGGGGCGAAGCTAGGTCGACACCCAGAGCTGCTGTTTCTCCAGCCTTGCACCACTAGTGCAAGCTTCGCTAATTTTATTTATTTATTTATTTATTGAAAGAGCCCATAAACAACCAATAAAACGTATTAACAAGCTATATACAAAACGTATACGTATAAGCGTATATACAAAATACAGGCTATGCGGTAATCAACAGGCAAAAAAAGATTCGATAAATACGTAGGGTTGTACGTTCTGTGTATGAACGGAGGTGCACAATATGTTAAGGTACAAGAAAGTCAACACCTTGGAAATCAAGCCTATAGCTTGTATTCACCGGCGAGGCACGCATGCAGGCAACCATGTGAGTGCGCCGTCACTGGTTACGTCGGGATCCGCGGGATGGCGTGCTAAGCGCATGATGTGTGATGGACGTTCCAAACTCTACCCCACCGAACGCAAAGTAATGCATCAAGTCCAATGTGAGTGCGATTAATAGCACCTCTGTTGACACCACCGTCGAGAATCGGGTTGAAACGGAGCAGACGACGCACGCCGGTGTTTGTATTTGTCTTCGGCGTGCGAGCGCAGTGGCACAAGCCGCGCCATGTCCGTGGCCGTTTCGAGTGTTGCCAAGCGAAGAAATACCTAAACGTTTCAATGAATAGCACCTATAAGATGCCGCGCTTGTTAGACGAATACCGATGCAATGCAAAGGATGTTTTATATGGGACGCAAGTCATGAAAAGTGCGGGGAAAGAGTTTGAATGAAAATTCTAATTCCTTACACGCCCGAATACTGAAAAGTTACCAAATGGCATTTCTAGAGAATGCAAGATTGCTGTCCTCTGGGATCGTGGACATGTGCACATTACAGATATGTTATCGCTAGCTTCGATATGGAAATATATTTGTGGAAGAAGAGGTCTTCTTGGCACATGATGGCGAACAGATTTTTTTTAATACCGGGCAATCATGTTTCGTAAATATCTTTTTAAGCAGTAACTTTAAAAAGTCGACATTAAAGAAGTCGCTCCTGGTGCACCTCGTCTGCAGGCTGTACGGCCTGAAGTGTAGGGTATTAAAAACTCGATGACCTCGTACCTTCGAAAAAAATGCGCGCCAATCAACCCTGTGAAGGTGGTGGGTAAGCGAAGACGTACACGACACCAACAATGATTACCCATGCGATGTAACTTGAATTCACACACGTGGCTCTGAAAAGAGTGAAACGAGAGACAAGTGAAATTCACTTAACCACACCCTTTATTACTTCAAAGAGATAATCTGTGCTAAGGTCAAATCAATGCATGATTCATGAACGGTGGTTGGTTGAGTTGTATTGGAACACATGAGTGGAAACCCTTTTTTATATAAAATTAAAGGAAGCTCAAACCTGGTGTTAGACGATCTCACTTCTCCTCCATCTCTTCCGCTGCCGACGGAAGCGACGAGATCGGCAGCAGAGACGGGGGAGAAGTGCGATCCCTTGCGTTAATTGGTAAGCTCCTTTTAATTTTTTATGACTCCTAGCGCATGCGCAAGGCGCGCACATGGCCGCTACCTGTGCCGTGGGTGGAGCGCACAGCGGCACGAGAGGTCGCGTGACGATATCACGCGGCATTCAGCGAGAACGCAGGGGGTAAACCCGCAGGTGTGCACGGTGAGTGCGCCGTCTGTCGCCCCGCTTTCCGCGTGGGCTCGTATCTCAATCGTAAGACAACGAGATCTCGCTCCGTTTCTCTATTCGTTCCAGGTTCTATTCCTGGCAGTGCCGGTAACTTCTTTTATTTGTTCGCGGGAGTTTTCTGTTGGCACCAACGGTCCCAACAGAACCCTTGGGGAGTAGAGGTGAAAATCTTCGCTTAAAAATATTTCGGATAATCTCACCTGAACGCTCTAGAACCGGAGAGATGCGCTATAACTGAGGCAGTTCTATATTGCTGAACCCAAAATGAGCTTCGCAAGAATCAGGGCTCTGTAGATCGCGGAAAAGCACGATTCCCGTCTGAGCTCTTCCGTGGCAGACGAAATAGCTACAAGCGTACGGAAAAGAAGAAAGGGTACGGGAGTTTACGTGAGAGCTGAGCATCCGAAATTGCACTTAAGTCGCGCGTAATCGTAACCGGTTTCACCTTTTTCGTATCACAGTAGCAGGCGAATGAGGAAGACGACGTTTTGCGGGTGTAGACAATAACTACGGTTTTAATGTAGGAGCATCACTCACGCGTTGCTATAAGCTCAGCTGGAGAAAAAACGCGCGTTTGTAAATCGGCGCGACCGAACCGTGCGACCGGAAGCTGTTGAAAAGAAAAAGCGTTGCTTGAGTGTGTCGATGTCGGCAAACTTCTTCTGTCTGGCGAGCAATTAAAAAATGTCCTAGGGCCTTTGTATTTTGATATCACCGCTTATATTGCCCTAGAAAGATGTTTTCTCAGCAATACATTTCTGTAAAATAGTAAAACCAATTTTAACGATTTCAAAATTTTCTCTCTCTAAACGTGGCTCCCCCACAGTATGTGTTGCAGTGAAGCCTACTCGTAAACAATTGGCCGCGTATCTGCACCTTTTGTTGCACATGTCGGCGAAAGACGATAGTCGACTGGCGCCCCTGCCAAGTAAATGCATCCCTTCTCTTTCCCGCTCACCTCTCATGCTGTGCCCTTCCCGTCTTGTTCCTTCCAAGATGAACACGCGAGAGGTATGCTCAAGACAATTTAAATTTACCGCGTTCCACTGCTCCAAGTCAGGTGCCTCGATGCCAGCGCTGCCTACTACTACAACGTTTGTAGAACCATGATGCCCCACTGCGCGAGCGTTCCAAGCGGAACGTGTATCCCACCTAGTGGAACCTTTCGTTGCCGTTGCCTTTTGACTTCTTAAATGACGCCAGGAGGTAGCGCTGGCAACAGCAGGTGACGGTTTTCTGCCGTTGATGTATTATTTCATTTGCTATCGCAAAAACCAAGCATTCATGATTTTTTTAATAAAGGAACACTTAAAATATCACTTATGGATTGATTTTCTGCCATATATTTGTTTAATATCTTGATCTTGTTCAACAGTGTTGACAAGTATGAACGCTGACACCGGACTTAGACGTTTAGATTTGGCTGTGAGCATATAAGACTATTGCGCAGATTTTATTTTACTTTGGCCAGGTGGCTGAATCGAGTCCGAGACAGACAGACATACAGACAGACCACAATTTCTGCGTTTAAGTAGCCCAAGAAAGACTATCGTCTTAAAAAAATTGCGTTCCTGCATGTTTTGCGACATCCATACGTAAACATAGCAGCACAAAACTAGCGGCTCTAGACTCAACGATATAACTGATCCACAGAACCCAGCGTCACTAAATAAAGGATTTTGACGCTAACAGAACCCATCAAGAAGTGACGGTCACGCAGTCTCTAGTAGTGCCCACGTAGTTTGTGTACGTGTGGTTGGAAGTGGGGGAGATTTAGAGCGATGTAGTCATTGGTGCACAGAAGAGAAGGGGCGTGAACGTCCTCTTGTAGTTTGCATCTACTTTTAGGAGGCAGTAGTGTCCGTAAACGTTTCATAGCGTCTGCAAACTGCCCCACTATAGGGAGAAAACGTGTACAGCTCGGATGATTTCACCGCGTGTTGTTTTGGTGGACGCCGCAGTGTTAGCGCTCACCCGAAAACTGAAAAATAATTTACACCCCTAAGGAGAAGTTTGGCGGTCCATGACTAACACCCTGACACCCTAGCGAAAACACAAGAAAGCGCACCTTTACAGGGTGTTGTGTCGTGTAAAGCATCGTGTAAAGCATCCTTCTTGTGTTTTAGGGGCGACGCCCCGTTAGGGGCTCGGGCTGTTGGCGTCTCCTGTCGTCGCCGTTGTAATCGTCGTCTCATGCACACCGGGAAACTTATTTACGCCTCGCGCTAGAACGTAATGTGTACAAAAAAAAACACCGGTACACTCGTTTACGCCTTGCACTGGAGAGCTTCGTTCTTCAAAGACAAGAGAGAGAGAGAGAGAGAGAGAGAGAGAGAGAGAGAGAGAGAGAGAGAGAGAGAGAGAGAGAGAGAGAGAGAGAGAGAGAGAGAGTTTAATAAAAGACGGTGCCCCTATTCCGGGGCTCCGGGTATGGAGCTTAGGGCCAACTCTGCCCGTTCCGTCAGCTGTCGCTGGCCTTGAGCGGTTGATTTGTCCAGCCACACCACCCACTTGGCGACGGTGACGTGAGGTATGGGCGGGAGAGCGGGATTCTGGGTGCATGTGCAAAGTGTGTGATACATGTCCGCGTATTCCCCGCAGTGTGGACATTGTGGGGTACCCTGCATTTTTCGGAATTTGTGGATCATGTAAGGAGTGGGGAAGCGTCCGGGTCTGTATTTGTCGAAGTATAGCTGCGTGCCGTCGGGTTAGTGTGCTGTGGGGTGCCGGAAACAGCTGTCTGGAAAGGTGTGCCTCCCGAAGAGCTTCTCTTATATCAGTGTAGCGGCTGCCTGAGAAGGGCATTGCCCTCGGATGACCATCCGCTGGTGCCCGGCTGATGCATTCATGCCCACGGACCCAGAGCAGCCTGAATCATGTTTAGCTACCCTGTATCGCATTTTCTATTATCTGTGCCGTAGTTGTGTTCAGCTGGTTGTGAATGAGCCGGCGACACTACGCTTGCGAGTCGCTGAAGATTATTGCACAGTCTTTCTGAGTGCAGCTTTCAATGGCTCTTGCTATTGCTCTTGATTCAAGGTCGGCTGCTTTTTTGCAGTTTCTTTTCGGTGGCGGCTGTCACAAGCTCCAATTCCCTGTTGACAACTGTTATGACACCTGTTCCGTTGGAGAATCTGGCGTCCGTGTACAGTTTGCCAGTATCCAGATCTGTTTTTTCAATCATTTTCAGGAGGGCCTTTGCGCGCAATGCTCTCCGGTCCTTGTGCCTTGTGGCGCTCATGTTGGTTGTTAGGGGGGCTATTTTAATCCTTGCTCGTCTTTGGAGTGAGCTGCGTCTTGCGCTGATATTCATCTTTCACTTCATACCCGAGACTTCTCAAAATTTGGATGGCCTGTCCGGAATTCAAAGACAAGAGACTTTCACAGCAAGGCTGTATGCCTCTACCCCCCCCCCCCCCCCCCCCCCCCTCCAATGGTTTCATCTTCGTTGGCAAAAACGCCAACGCGCCAAGAATAAACTGATACACTGCATGCTTCACCCCTGCCCAGGTTTCACGTTAGCGGAGATGGCCCGGGAGTTTCTTTTTTTTCTTTTTGATCGCTCTGTGAGGATGTGTAAACGATTCTACAGTGCAGTAAGTATGCCGGTGTACTGCACAGCTCCTACAGCGCGGTTGCGTGCACCGTTGCCGGGACGCCGTCAGATGCAGGGGCGTGATTTACGGGGGGGGCCTGACAGGACGCGTTATTATGCAAATATTTCTAATCGAGGCGGACGTGGAATGCCGCGGAGTGTGGGCGGCGGAAAACGGCGTTGGGGACGTGCGTTCGCGTTCTTACGCTGGAGATGACGGGCAGTTTTGCACGCCCAGGTGTCATCAAGCGGCTCGTTCCTCTTTTCGCGCAGCGATGACTGTAAGGCCTACACCCGGCGGTAAAATGATCGTCGTTCAAGAAAGCGAATTCTCCTCTGGGTGCGGAAGGGAAAGACCGATAGATTTGGGGCGTCATTCCTGTATGCAACGCGGAAGGACAATCTCAGTGGTCATCAAATGGTTCGTTATATCCGATATTCGTTGTAACCGTAGATGTAAAAATCGGCTGTAACAAATCGACAACCTGGCTCGCGCAAAAATACTTGATACAAAAATGCATTTTTAAGGCTTAAAATCCACTGTAAACAAGGCAACCCTTACCTTTCTCCTTGTTGAATTTCAAGCTGAATGAGCAGGGACATGAGTACGTGAAATTACAACAGAACAGAATTCAGTTGACAAAAAAAGGCCTTCTATTTATTTGATGAAGGATGTGATCATCATCTGGTGTCTACTCAGAGCACTGAGCAGGATGGAGTTTTCCACAGTGTCCACGAACAAAAGGGCCTTTACACTTATGCAGTTCAGGAGGACATTTTGTTCTTTTTTTTTAAAGTAGGTTCTCAGACGCCTGGTCAATATTTTGTATTTATATCTGATATTACGCGCGGCTCACGGTTTCAGTTTCGTTATAAGAGAATAAGTGTCATTGAAATAAAGCGTGACCATCCAAACTTTGTTTTTTTTAGGTGAGGTATTTTTTATTTCAAATTATCGTTATTACATCGCAAGGGTGACGATAAAAGTTGCATAGAAGCAGCTTGACAAGCCCGTCAGCCTAATTCAAACGTCAAGCAGCAGACGGCAAATATTCATGCTGTACAGCTTCTACAGTAATAAACACAAAACACACCAAAGTATCGCAATTCTATTGCGATAAGAAAAATATGCAAAGTAAAAAAAATATATATGCACGCTAACAACTAAACAAAGAAACGATATTGTATTCGAAAAACATGAGAACACTGCATGAAAATCATATTTTTTCTGGAAAAAAAAACAAACAAGAAAAAGAGAAACAAACAACGAGGCACATACTGAAATATACAAAATGCAAATAGTGTCAGTTTACAAAAATGCACCGGTAAACAAAAGTGATAATAATGATAATAAAAATGTATACATATGAGCTACTGCATACAACAGAACAAGAATGAGCCCTTCAAGAAAAATTTACTTCGCTATAGCCGGTAATTTGCTATATCCATTTTAGTTATAACGAGGTTCAACTGTACCGCTACAAGAACGCGTGCGAGTCGAGGGAATCTACCTAAATCACCTTAAATGTCAAATTTCGGGGCG
This sequence comes from Haemaphysalis longicornis, assembly GCF_048455015.1. Lineage (NCBI taxonomy): Eukaryota > Metazoa > Arthropoda > Arachnida > Ixodida > Ixodidae > Haemaphysalis > Haemaphysalis longicornis. The sequence continues at coordinate 90,224,877 of NW_027526225.1, read as the reverse complement.
TTGACGCCCACGGGCACGCAGTAAGATTGTGTAGCGATTGAACTTGCATGAAACAAACCAAAAAAGGCGAGCAAGCAATGTGCTTACATTTGCGGCCATTACTCCAAAGGAGACAACGTAGTACATGCAAGGGTATGTGAGGACGTATGATGAAAGTGCTGCAGGAAGATACGTGCGCTTTGATTTTGTTCGTCTCTACTTTATTTGTTGGTCCTGTGTCTATCTGCAACAAATATGTGCAGTTGCCGACCAGCGTTTGTGCTGTCTCGTTCCCTTTGCACTTACTCGCCTTCGCGCTGTCCGCCTTTGCTCGGTGAAAACAGACCGGCTGCACCGTAGACCTTACTTAGCTGCCTTGTGTGCTCCTTGAGGTGTTCAGCGCGACCCGCAAAAGTCGTCGTACCGGTGCATCACTTCGACGATCCGGTCGTGGAGGATGCCCTTAGCGTCGATTCCGATAGCGAAGTCAAGGTGGTTGAAAGGACCCGATCCAACGCGCTCGTCTACGGCTATGCTTGGAACACGAGCCCGTATCTTGTCGATGTCCGCTGGCTGGGACAAGGTGTCTCCGTCGCCCCAGAATATCGCCACGGGAGCGGTGATCTTTTCCAGGGGATAGCAGGGCGGGGATGACTGTAACAAAAAAAAAAAAAAAAAATTAGAGCCGTTCCACTTAATGTGAAAGCTGTCGGCAGTGCAGAGCAGTGATTCGCCATAACGGGCTGTATACATCCGTTATCTGCTTACTGCTACCACCCCATGAAATTCAAATTTCCCGCCTTCGCAGTGCTCGCGCGCCCCCTGCCTGAAACTGCGCCAGCGGGAGTTCTGTTCTCTTTGTGCATTTCTCTCCGCACGTGCCGGCGTTGCACTGTCACATTTCGCGTTTACTATCGTAAAAACTAACCCAACGGTCGTCCTTAACTAAAGGGACGCGGGCGCTGCCGGTTAATTACCTCAAATGTACCTATACTTTTATTTGCGCTAAACAACGGGAAGATGTACGACAAGCGCCACCGTTTCACGGGTTTCGAACACTTATGACTATACAAACCGCTTGGCTTTCGAAGCCTCTGGGGTACGCGCCTAAAGTGCTCTGCACTTAAAATAAACGCAGGCATGAGTGGCGCTTTCTTGCTTCAGTAAGGGTAGCACTAACGCGTAATGTTCGCTGGCTTGTCAGCATCATCCTCCCCAGCTGTGGCGTGTGCTTCATTTAACTCCGGTATGCAGCCGCGTTTCTGATGGAGGCGAAAAGCAAACACGCCCGTATGTTCGAGATTTCGGCGCACGTTAAAGATCCCCAGGGGGTCAAAATTAATCCAGAGACCTCCACTACGGCGCGCCCATCGTCTGCGTTGCGTCGGCGCGTTAAACCTTACAATCAATCAATCAATCAATCAATCAATCAATCAATCAATCAATCAATCAATCAATCAATCAATCAATCAATCAATCAATCAATCAATCAATCAATCAATCAATCAATCAATCAATCAATCAATCAATCAATTTTACTCCAGTATACGTAGCAGTCCTAGGGTCGCGCAGACTATATACCAAGAATCGCGGCAGAACTGCGCATAATCGGTAATATTTTGCCTAGTACAATAAAAATAACGATTGGAATAAGCATGTGGACATGATTTTTGTCTCTTGAGGAGTACTGAAAACGTCTTCCATCACAATTCATTAACAATATCGTGGCCAGCGCTAGCGAATATCGTGCTCCCAATACCATGCACACGTATTTCCGCCATCGTTATCTCTGCGTTATCTAGCTCTTAGAGATGCGAGATTTTTTTGTGCGTGTAACTCGAGTGGGAGTGGTGTAGCCAGAAATATCGCTTTTGTTTTTGGGGGCGTTATAAGCCGCCGGGAAAAAAAAAATCCTATAAGGAAAGATAGCCTGCACGCAAACATCATTTCCTTTTCGTGTCTAATCTTATTTTGTTGTTACATATCAATATAGGTGGTATTTATTCTAAAGTTTAGCTGTCAATTTCTTCGCTTGGCAACACTGAAAACGGCCACGGATATGGCCGATGCGCCACGGACATGGCGCGGCTTGTGCCACTGCGCCCGCACGCCGAAGAAAAAAAAAACGCCGGCGTGCGTCGTCTGCTCCGTTTCGACCCGATTCTCAACAGACATGTTATTAATCGCACTCACATTGGAGTCGAGACATTACACTGCGTTCGGTGGGGTAGAGTTTGGAACGTCCAACACAAATCATGTGCTTAGCACGGACAAGTGCCGCCATCCCGCGGAGCCCGACGTAACCAGTGACAGCGCTCTCGCATGGTTGCCTGCATGCGTGCCTCGCTAGTGAAATCAATCTATAGCGATACGGGAATATGCCGCTACGATCAATACACCGATATGTGAACAGCGTGGATGAAAACCAAAATGCGGAGGGGATAGAGGGGGGAATGCACCGCCAAGAAAATTTGGAGTGGTATTCTGACACCGAAACGCCCCCCCCCCCCCCCCCCCCCCTGGCTACGCCTCTGTCGACTGGCATGGAATATGTCACTTTACAGTCGTCTGCACGCTTAGCAAGAGCAAACGATACGAATTTGGCGTGGCATATCTCCAAAGACCTGACTCAAGTGCCTCCTTGAGCTTGACAGCAATGTAGCAGCTGTGAGTATACCTCGGCAAAGTTGGCGCGGCTCACTCAACCTCACTCACAAATTTATTTTGGAATCACAACTCACTCAAAGTCAGACGACTCATTGCTGAGCAGGACATCTGCGCTCACTCAAGCTCAAACTCATAGTCAGCTCAAAACTCAGAACTCACTCGGACTCAAAACTCAAAATTCACTCAGAACTTAAAATGTACTCAAAACTCAAAATGGACTCAGAACTCAATATGAAGTGAGAACTCAACTGTTCTCAAAACTCAAAATGGACTCAAAACTCAATATGAAGTGAGAACTCAACTGTACTCAAAACTCAAAATGAACTCAGAACGTGAGTTTAGCAAACTCACGCGTGATTCTGAGTCCGAATGTCTCTGAGAGAGTGGACTCATGAGTGAGTCCGCCAACCTCTGGCTGCGAATAAATTATTTTATGCCTAGTCAGGAGAAGACGAGCACGTAAAGCGTAACTCCAGCTAAGGCGGTAAACAATTGCACCAACTTGTCCCTTCAGAAAGCCGAATTTGTCATGAAATGGTTTCAAAGAAAAAAAGTTGCGGCTAACCTGTCCGTAGGTCTTCTTGTTCTTTTCGGCACCGTAGTCGTACTTGCAGAATTGGTCCGTCCTCACAACCTGAAAATCGAAATAAACTAGGCGAACAAGAAGCAAACTTTATGCTCACTCCCCAGAAGGCGAACTTAAAAGACAGACAACCGATTTTTGTGGGGTGCATGTCGTCTAGCTCGTATGAAAGCCATCGTTTTATACACTGCGGTAACAACAAGGAATTTCTAAACAGACGGCCGGAAATAATTTTGATCTTGCACTAAATTTTCTAAAGTCTGGAAGGTAGCGACACGTAGTGTCGAACCGCGACACTACATCAATCCAATTGTGCCATTCTGACGCGGTCGAAGCAGCTTTGATTTAAAGCGAAGCTTTCTTGGTCTAACAGATGGCGGCCGTCCTGTTACCAAAACTCTGAGAGCCCCTAGAACCCCAACGACAGCGAACGAATCCATCACGAGAAAGCTCAGCGTTTCAACTATCGTTGTCGTTAGATGAAGGGTCGTTAGATTTTGTTAGAGATGCGGATGACCGGCATTACCGGACACCCACATGATGAGGACGTCGACGTTCTGTTGATGAGGGTGCTCTTGATTTCTTCGGTTTTCTTGACTCACACGCTGTGTGACAGCATGTGAGTCAAGAAACATGTGACAGATGATGTTGACACCAGACAGCCTTTGTGTTGGAGATATGACTCTATACGGCTATAAGGAAAGCTTAGCCGTATGCGATTGAATGGATTCTAGGTGAGGTACAACTGCCAAATAGCAAAGCAGACCACCTGCATTAGTGGTGAATGGGCTGCAGTTGGTGATAGGTATTGTGGGAAGGCAAATAATTAACATGTTTTTGGTGACATATGGAAGCACATATCCCGAGTAATAAATTTTCACAGGGCATCCAATGCAGTGTCGATGCATTAAGGACTAACACGTTTTACTTTGTCTCACGTTTCCTTTGTTTCACGTTCTGCGATGTATCCCCACGAGACGCAGACCTGTTTGGAGACATGGGCGGGACACGTTGACGCATTTGTAAACGTGCACTCCCTCTACGGTGCTTTTTTCAAGTCCACCGTCGACATATCTTTCTGTTTCTCTCAGCGTGCTTTTTTTACCGGCAACCCTTATAGTGACGTCTGCACAAATTCGCTTTGTCGTCCATATTTTCCACTTAAATCATCTTAATTATCCGCGTTAATTCGTAATCTAATTAATCTCCTTAATTGGCGTAATTACTCAAGCCATCCCCGTATTCACTTTTGAAGAACTTTTTGATGCCTTTTGAACGACGAGACATGTAACGTTTTCGCCTCAATAAGACGTTATATCCACTGGCGCACGCATGTATATCAGGCCCCTAACTCTGCGTATCCTACTACCGATAATTATGGTTGTGTCGCAACCTACACGCCAGTTTCACTCTGTTTCGATGCCTGCTCTCACAACTGCGTCCAGCCGTTTAGGAGTGTCTCAAATAAAAAAAAAAAATGATCAGAACGATTTGAACGCCGTTTAGGGTACGCCATGACATGGAATCCGGAGATGTTTTCTTTTTAAACTTTTGACTTCGATTTGGTTTCTTGAATTTGTTTCGTTGTTTTTCTTTCTTTTCGTTGTATTTTACTCCCCCCCCCCCTCCTCCATTTCATGTTCTCCCGCTAGTGCTGCTTCGACATATTTAAAAAAAAAAGCGCACTAGACGGGGACAGAAAAAGAGACAGTGACTCGGGACGACAAGCGCTAGACATCAACTGAGGCTTACTGACAGGAAAAGAACCATAAATATAAATGCACAGAAACACTAAAAAAGATAAGGAAGGCGCAGCTTTCACAGAGAATGTGATTGAAGCTGTAGATAGGCTTTTTTCTTTCGTGTGCAAAGCCAGAGACGGTGTGCTCACGCATTCATCATTTTCCTTTCTAATGCAGAACGCCTCGGAGATCTCTCTTTGCAGCTTTGTCCTAAAGCTGTTGTTTTCGCTAGTGCTAGTTACCAATAAGCAGAAAACGCGGTCAGCCATGGACCTACCCACTGACTCACTTACACACTAGACGTGCCCGTGCGGAGCTCAATTCACAGCTGTTTCCAACTGTTTCCATTCGACAACGGATCTAGATTTCTGATAACACCATCAGACAGTTATGCAGGGCTTCGCCGACGACACAAGGGTGCGTTAGAACATACGTACTTTTGGCGTTCGCGTAGCACATTAGTATCTAGCAATGGCCTTCTTTGGGTCAATTCCTTGGCTTTCCACCGGAGACGTAACCGAGGGCGCAGCAGTGGCGGAGTTTCATTTTTGCCGCCATCTTCGCATACTCTTCGGGACTGCAGCGCCATCTCCATTTGACTGGAATGACTGCTTCGGTGTGCACAGCCGCTGAGCGACGCGGGTGTTTAGTTTAAGAAATTCTTTGAACGTGTTTCCGCAAAGAAAATGCTGAACTCAAGCTATCTGCGACTTTTTTCGTAGACTAATTAGGCTTTTCCTATTGTTCAATGTATTTTGATAAAATGAACTGCTTTTTTTTCTGTTGTTCCCCGAAAGCAATGGCTCTGCAATGTTAGCGATTGACACTTCTCTTCGCCATTGAACTGCAAAGCTCACACGCGACCGCGGAAAGCTTTTGCATTGGTGCCAACCGAGGGCTACGATGGATGGAGTGGCTAGGTGTTTGCTCGTAATCTTAAAAATTTCTTAATAATATCAAAATATTTTGTTTTACTTTCAGATACTTTTTCTTATTTCGCTAAGACAGAAGTGCCATTCCTCCCCTTTCATTGACAGGGTACAGTAAGCGAACTTTTTCCCGCAGTAAAATTTTCTTGTATTTCCCGCGTTGCAATACCTTTGACAGCTCTAAAGCTGCCTTTACGCAGATGCCACAGCAATTTCTGGAAATTACTGTTTCATTTACAGTTTGGCTACAGGGCTTGCGTGTAATTTTAAATACATTTAAAGGAGCCATGAAGAGAAAATACAACTTCGTTTAATTTGAAAGAACTAGGATTCAGTATCTCACTCAGCTCCATTACAGCCCCAAAAGATGTTTTTTTAAACAAAAAAAAGCAAGAAGTATTTAAAACTTTCGAATTTTGCGCCACAGTGACGTGTTAAGAGCAAGAATGACGTCATACGGGCCAACAATAAAACGTAATTTTCAGTGTGTTAACTGCGCGTTAGCATTCAAGTGATGCGGTCAAATGGAACTAGAGGCCCCATTACAGACGTCCAGTCATGTGTCGTCGTGACAGGTCAGTTAGGCGGCCGCCAATCGCAAAAACAAGGTTCCGTGACGTCATAGAAAAGTTGCGGTAAATTGGCTAGGGGGTCGCTACTGCTTCACAAGTTTTCTTTAATATCTCCGTTATTTTTCCGAAGATTGCGATGATATTGGTACCATTGTTATCCGGCTAAGCCGTCTTTCTAATAAATCCAACTTGTATTTTGTCTTCGTGGCTCATTTAACAACCGGGTAAACGAGTAAGTGCATTCAGATGAGCTTATATAAACCAGGCGTTCATACGCGCGTGAACCTGAAATACCAAATATCGAATAACACAGTTGGGATTTATTGTTTAACGTGTGGGAGCTTTAAGCAACGCCCAAGTCAAGTAAAAGCCGTGTTCCCCCCTTAAGGAAAATATTGCTCTTGGAAACGGATGGTTGACTCAGACTCGTTACTTCTACGAATTCGTGTATAATATATTTTCGCTGAAACTGGGCGAAAAATAGCGTTATCAGAGGACGGGGTGAGGCGTATGGAGCCACCTTAGTATGGACTTAAAGAAAGTGGTGGACTTATGAACCAGGAAAATTAAGTTGGAAGAAGAGGAGAGGGGACGAGTGAGCTCGCATGACTGATAAAGTTATTAGGAATACACGAGGAAGACGTCCCGCCAGCAGTGTAGTTGACTAAGTCGATAAATATGATGACTATATAGATTGCTTCGCGCCATTTTTATGCACAAAAATTTGACCGCGTATCTGCTCCGTTCTGTCAAATGTCGACGCAGGACGATAGTCGGCTGGCGCCCCTGGCAAGTAAATGCATCCCTTCTCTTTCCCGCTAACTTCTCATCCTGTTCCTCTCCCGTCTCGTCCCTCCCAAGCCTTCACGCTAGAGGTTTGCTCAAGTCAATTTAAATTTACCGCGTTACACTGCTCCAAATGGGGTGGGGTGCCTCGATGCCAGCGCTGCGGTACGGCGGAGACACGCGTGAATCGAGGCACCCGACTACAACGTTAATAGAACCACGTTTCCCTACTCCACGAGCGTTCCATGCGGAATGCGGTACCCATCTAGTGGAACCTTTTGTTGCTGTTGCCGTTTGATTTTGTAGAATCCCGCCAGGTAGCGTGGATAACAGCAGGCGACGGTTTTTTGCAGTTGATGACGGAGCGAGACGATGGCATGTATAGCGAGGCGTGTATAGACCTTCAAGCAGCCCTTTTTGCCCTAGAAAACGCCATCCAGGCAGCAGAAATGCATCCCTCACCGAAAAAGTCCACTCCACTGCTTTTTGGTGGCAAAGAACAGGAAAGGCAAAAAGTACATCTTTACCTTGCAAATCAAGAGATTCCTCTATCCTTGCAAGGTTGGATCCGCCTACTCGGCGTTCCTATCAGTCAAGAAGGCAACGCCACAGAATGGCTCAAGCAGGTCCGACAGGGCTGGGATGCTACAGCCCACCTTATCCACAGAATCGGCACAAAATTCGGTGGCACAAGCACCGCCCTCATCCGGAACATCGGTAGAGCCATTCTAACTTCCCGGCTAACATATGGCGGGACCTGCTTCAACCTGACGCAAACCCAATTAAATAAAGTTCGAACTTTACATCACAAACTGCTTCGAGTCATCACTGGACTCCCTCGGGACACCAAGCTAAATGACTTGTATACTTTTGCATCGCTGCCACCAATTGAAGCAACACTGGAATCAACGCGCGACAACCATTCCGACCGTCGTGAACTCACCGTTCAGGGCCGTCATCTCATCGCCTACGATGAGACACGAACTTTTACACCTGGCCCATCAGCAGACCCTTCTTTGACCCGAAACCCGCCTTGGCAATGAACACAACCGGTAAATCACAAACCAAGGTCGACAAAAGAGCGCAAAAGGCACAAGCATCAAAGAAACACCCTATCTCGCTTTTAACACCTTCTAGAACCAGGCACATATGCCGTCTACACTGACGCCGCACTAGCATCTGACCGATTTACGTGCGGCATACACCACGTCAACGATCCGAGCTTGACAGAGTACTTGACGTTCTCTACGAAATCAGAAATCGATCCACTTACAGCAGAACTTAAAGCCATTCTACTGGCCACCGCCCTGCTTAAAGGGGCACTGACACAAAATTTTGAAGGCGAGATAACTTTGGAGATAGATTGGTGGGAACACACATCATCTGCAAAATATCAGCGGTGAATACAGCCTAGAACATATTTAAAATCAATTTTAAAGTGTGCGAAACGCAACCGAGCAGCCAGCAGACGACCACGCGCAATCGACATCCCGAGGATATTGTGTAAATAAACAATACCCGAACACGTCACGAGTTTGTGTTTGCCGCTTCCGCACTGCTGGCGTTTTTCGCCGGCTCGCCGCTCCAATCGGAGGGCCGGAGGGCGGAGCTTCTGCTCTCGAGAACGAACGACCCGATCGTTGGCGGCGCAGGCGCCGTGATTTCGTCAGCTCATCGGGCAGCTGGCCGCGACCAAAGTCCTACAGCGATTCCAGGCACTCTGTTTCTATTACTGTTTATTACCATTGGATGCGAAAACGCGCCGGAGGCAAGGAAAGCCCACTGAGCTAGCCGCACGGTCGCTGTGCAGGCGGCGGCCACGGCCGCGAAGTGGCCCAGGCCGGCGCAGGCAGCTCGAGTGATAGCTTGTTACCGCTGCACGAAATTGTCCCCAAGTCCCGACCATGGTGGCTTACATGAGAAAGGAGTTAATGATTCGATGGCGGGTTGCATTAAAAATTGTCATCTGCACCGCTTACGAGAGCGGCACTCGAATATCCGCCGCAGTGCTAAGCCGAATACATCTGTAGGCGGACCTGTAGGCAGACCGGCCAGCTGTTCCCAGCGCGCGTCTTGCCACCCACCGCCTCGAGCGTCGCGCGTCGTTCTTTAGCCGCGGTAGCATTTGCACTCGCAGCGCCTGCGTCACATCCACGGTCGCTTTTTAATTAGGCGCCTCACGAGATCAGTACGTGGGGGCATTCGCAGAAACTGCCGTCGATGCGGATTCGACAGTGCTACGGCGGCTCTGCGCTGTGATATCCCTCCGACGGTCACGTGGTCAGCTTTGTTCACGCAAAATCCACAAAATCCATCGTTTCGCGGCACTCGCTGAAACCGAAACTGCGACTGGCCGCATTGAAAATGCCTCTAATTAAACAACCGTCGCACGCTGAAGCAAATGAGGTTTCTACAGGTTATAAGTAGGTCACTAGCTACTTATCGCAACAAAAAAAACAAGATGCAAAATTTTTGTGTCCGTGCCCCTTTAAGAGGGATCTCCCGTCCATCAAGAGAAAACACAATCCCTCTAAAGTCGTCATATATACTGACAATGCAGAGGCAATCAGCACAATGCACTCTCCAGATCCGCATGACTAGATCTCCAATGCAATTAGATGAACCGTCGACAACCTCGCCAAAATGAATGACACCACAAGTCTTACAGAATGGACCCCCGGCCACTAGTCCAACCCAGGGAACGAGATGGCCCATCGCATGGCATCTGTGTCACTTCGTACCTCCCAGAACTCTCATGCGACGCCCGCCCCGCTTCCCGAACCTGCCCTCAACAACCCCGTCGTTGAACGCCGTATCCGAAAAATGCGGCGACGCCGTCACCTCGAAGAAACGACCCCAAGGCCAGAACCACCACACCAGTTCCCGAGGACATCCCGCGAGGCCTTCAGGTTCTTCTACGCAAGGCCCGCTCCGGCACAGCGGTCACTCCTCACGTCCGCGACCGATGGACCTGGTACCGGCGTTTCGGCAGAAAAAGACCAGATGGCTCCACACCTGTTCCCCCTCCTACCCTTCCCTGCCCCCTGTACAGTGCCGACCGACCCACCATACACCACCTTCTCTGGCACTGTGCCGGACTCACCGAGGAACGGCGTAGGTGTCTACCTCCTCACGTCACTTCCCTTCAAGAATGGATATCGCCTTCGAGCGACGTGAAAGAAACTTTACTGACCCTGTGGACATTTGCTGGACGTACAGGTCTAGTGAAAATGACCTAACTCAAGTGGTCCGTGTGCGGGGCGGACACACGTTGTGATTGCACCCAATCCCCCCGCTGGTTTATTAAATGCAGAGCATTTCAGTAACTCACGATGTCACCCGCGTTGGCGTCCGTAGTCCGCACGCTCACTGCGCATGCGCGTCGAGTCGAGGCGAAAGCGAACACTCTCTCGCGAGGGGCATTGGATTGGATTCGAACACTCTCTCGCGAGGGGCGTTGGATTGAATTCGATTAGATTGGCTTGGATTGGATTGTCTTGGCTTGGCTTGGCTGGATTGGATTTGGATTGGATTGGATTAAAGTGGATTGTGTTGGATTGTGTTGCGTCATAGCCGCGGCACATTGCGTCATAGCCGCGGCAGACGCGCTTGGGCCGGCGCATGTGCAGTACTCTCTCTTCCGCGGTTTCCTCTCCTTCGGGCACGCTGCGCATATAACCGGTGTGCCGTTCTCCGGCCAAGCAACATCCGCGGTTGGCTCAAACACCTAGAGTCCACGCCGCTTTACAAGTACGCCAACGTCGTCGACTGGGACCGGCTTACGCAGTCCCCTCAACGTATATAAGCGGCGGAGCGCGCGTTCGGAATTCAGTCAAGGGCGTCTTTGCTTGGCTTTCGCTTGACGTGACGCTTTGCTTGACTCGAGTAGATGCGACGCATTTACTCGAGTTCCCCCCGTGGGAAGATGCGGGCGGCTTTTTCCCCTCCCCTTCCTTCCCTTCCCCTGCACGAGGCGTTCGACCTCTCCCTGCTAAATAAATTCATTCATTCATTATTGTCGCAAAAACCGGGCATCCGTAAATTTTGTAATAAAGAAACACTGTAAATATCACTCATGTATTGGTTTTCTGCCTTATATTTGCGTAATATATTGTTTTTGTTCAGCAGTATTGACAAGTATGAACACTAACACCGGACTTAGACGGTTAGATTTGGCTGTGAGGATATAAGACTATTGCGCAGCATCGGTTTCACTTTTGCCCGCTGGCTGAATCGAGTTACAGACAGACAGACAGACAGACAGGCGAAAATTTTCTCGTTCAAGTAGCCCTAGAAAGACTATCGTCTTTAATATCGATGTCACAGGGCATTAACAATCTCCCCGTTAATAAACCCTGGCCATTCGCCGTTCACTCTAACTTCGGTGGAAGCACTTGAGACTAAAGGTTGCACGTCGAGGGCGATGATGCAAGGCTGCCTACGTGATGAAATATCTGCGGAGTTATCTTCACCAAGAGAACTTAATTTGTCCCCGTTAATTTGCGCACAGTTTGTTTTTCGAGATGCATCATTACCAACTCGCCCAACTCTCAACCCTTTTAAAGAGAACCACGACCGCTTTTCCCACCGCAAGTGAGAATCAGCGTTTGAAGAAGGTGGGGCTCCCAATTCAAAGAATGAACTCACTCAGAACTGCTAAAGAGCGTTGAACATGTAACCGCGGTTACTGCTAAAACCGACTGGTACCCGATTGCTTATTATATTTGGCGAAATGTCCCCAGCCTTGGCGGACAACTCGCAAAAGAACAGCTGTCGCTTGGTACACCACCCGCTGCAGCATAGGCTGAAGACATACCTGGGCAAAATGTAGGAGGTTCTTCCACGAAGTTCCGGCCGGCACACTGTGTACGTAGACATGAACGCGGCTCTGTAACCGTATGAAGCAGAAAAAAAAAATTAGCAGTGGCTTAGCTCGGCTATGCCAGGATATACGTAGCGTGAGCTAAGGTTCAGCTGGTTATTCTTACGTTTCGGGGTTGTCCAGGATTAGCTGATTATCATGCTTACTGCTGCTAAAACGATTTACAATCCAATCCAATCCAATCCAATTTAATCCAATCCAGTCCAGTCCAATCCAATCCAATAGCGGTGGCAGCGGCTCCTACGCGCCAGCTGTGCGCCGTGAGACTTCACTGCTCCTCGCGCATGCGCAGCACGGCTCTACAGGAGCCACGCGAAACTGCTCAATCTCGGCCAGTGTAGTTCACGCTACAAAAGGCCCTTGAAGGCCAAGTCTTTGAAGCCTTCACTAGTGTGTATTTTTTCTCTTATTTCAGCTGACTCTTGCGACAAGCCAACATTAATCAGCCTCCCCTCTGCTTACTATTCATAATTCCTCCAAATTTTTGTCTGGAAATGCTTGAATATTCAGTCGGCTTCGTCCTGTCATCTTTATTTCCCCCATCTACAACGCTCTTAAGCAGACTGTTTTCGCGATTATTCAATAATTTTTTGCCTCTTTAAAATCTGCTCTTATACCATATGTTTATCTTTGGTAGTCCTGGAGTTCTGCGAAACCTTTCGACATACACTCCAGCTTGCACGTTATATTTTTTTTTATAATAAGGCAGCGTCGTTAAGTCTTCACTTTGCGCTTTCAGCTCAAAGGAACAGAACATTCGCATGTGTGAGTGTCTAGTAGCACAGTTTAACTGGCATCTACTGCATTTTCTTCCCCTTTGTACACTGAAGCTAGGTTACCTGTTACGCTCAAATGCATCGATTGAAAGCTTAACATTTTAGACCTCACGGTGCGTTCCTAAAAGCTACTCATTTTCTATTCCTGCTGATACGAGGATATCTCAAACGTACTCAACGCAACAACTAAATAAGGAATACATTTAAAAATCCGCTGTATGATTTCTGATAAATGTTGTCACGGGAGTTTTGATACAGGAGGATTTTTTCTAGGTTAAGTTGAAGGCTTGAGGAGGATGCGGGCTGGCGAATATAGAACCCCGGCTGTGTCGCTTCTGGTACTTCCTACTTGCTTTTGGTATGAAGTTGTTTTCTGAGGGACAACTGCTTGAAAATTTCACGGCAGCCCCCTGCTGCCAGAATGTAAACCTTCTACTTGCTGGCACAAGTTCATGCCACATGCCGAGATTGTGCTGTCCAAACGGATAAAATAGAGAAAGTGGCAAAGCCTGTGGCCAGCCTGGTATGTGCCCTATGCTTGCTCCAGCAGCGGAAGGGCAACACGTCTTGCAAGGATGTGACGTTGATGACAACGCCCACTTATTGGGAACCCGCAAGCGTAGGTGGGGCACATTCCCCCAGTCTTTAAGGCAGGTGAAACACGGTTAAAAATATTTAACTGACTTTTTCAAAAGCTCCAGCTACTAAGCAGACCCGATGTGGAAGCATCTTAAAAGTGGACCTGCTTTTGTTCACCCCGTTCAAGTTTATGACCTTTCGGGATAACAAGCTGTCAACTTTTTAGGTACAATTCCACAAAATAGCTGATAGGGTCGCCTTAAAGACGGGGGTTAGGGGCGCTGTGCATTGATTTGTAAAGACTTCTTTTTTTATTCAATGCAGGCGCTCCTGCGTTCTTATGTTCGCGCTTTCAAACTGCAGAAATCAAAACGAGGTCATTGTGATCACGGCCAGTCCAGATTACGTGCAGAAGGTCGTTGCCCTTCGCTATGAAGCCATCCCAAGCGCTCTGCCACCGCTCCCATCCCCGCTCTGCCACCAACCTGCCCGTTCGTGCTTGCCCCCACCTAGTAGCTTCACCGCTTCTTTCACGGGGCGTGGTTGTGATGCCGTTGGATTTGGGGAGCTGACCCGAACACAGCGCAGCTATCTTCGCGAGGAAAGCGAGAGATATGCTCGTACAGCTACGTCATGCTGCCATTGCATGGTGTTTCGTAAGAAAGCGAACGATGTCTTTGGTGTAGCGTTTCAGTGTGCACTGATCCATCTCTTCTAAGGAGCTGTAACGTTGAAGCGTATGTTGCTACTTAACGCGAGCAGTTGCATAAGGGAAGGGATAATTACCCCAATTTAGATAAAGAACAACCGCCACCGTATACAGAGCGCAATCCTACTGAATAACCGCTTACTTCGAATTGAAACGAGCACTCAGGCGCGAGCGAACACGTGCAGACGTGCACTCACACTGAAATGACTCGTCAAGTGGGCGCCTAATGCTTCCAGCATTACATAAAGTGCAGTCGAGTTAAATGAAAGCCGGCAAATGAGCATGAGAAATAACGTTTTATCGCCTGCAGCTGGACCACGCTCGCCACGCGCGCCGATGCCGCCTAGCATCAAGCACTCCGCTTGGCTACCTACACGGCGTCCCTTCCCTACCACGCCCAGCCGAAATTTTCATTAATAAAACTCTTGCGAACGCTGCTGTCACTCCTCACATAATATACAAATGGATTCACCCTGGGACGTCACTGCCCCCACGTTGTCCGCATTGTTCAGCGACTTCTATCGCGGACCTAAACCATTTAATCTGGCACTGCACTGCATTCTCAGACCATCAATATATTATCGAAAATGCACTTCCAAATGGTTCTTCACCAGCTAATCCCCCATACCATGACCCCCAATTCCTTGCCGCGCTAGGCACTTTTTCCCTTGAGAGCGGTCTGGCTCGAGTAGTGTGAGCCGGGGCCTACAACCCATTTGGTCCCTCAAACTGGACAATGAGATCCTCAATGGACCATTAGATCCTCTATGGTCCTTGAAGATTCAAGAAGTGCTAATCCTCCCTCCCTGCTATTCCCATTTCCCTCCTCTGGCCAACTGGCCGTCCCTTCCCAATAAAGGACTTTACTACTACTAGAGGTAAACGTGGCCAGTAAATGCACAATTTTTGCAATGCAGGACCGTTTTCAAGCTGCCCCCTCCCCCATTTTCAGTTGATACAAGGACCTCCTTCGGTGTGGCTTTCTGGTACGGGGCAAATGAACTGTGCAGATAGCGCTAGTCGCGTTACAGGTTAGTTATTTCGGCGCCCCAATCTCCGTACCCAGTTGGTCATAACGGTCGGACCGAAGAAGACCTGCAGGATGATCTTGATAGCAGGAAGCGTCTCCTCGGACCGGAATGGCCCGTTCGCCAGTTTCTTCCACATAATTCCGGACTTCATCACTTCTCCGAGCCGCAGCACCACGCTTTGTACCTGCACTTAATAACATGGCCGCTCAAGCACAAGTCGTGCTGTGAGTGGGCGCTTTTCTCAAAGCCCTACTGGCCGCTCACAAAAAAAAAAAAGAAAAAGAAAAAATGGCCGCGTATGTGCTGCTTTCGTTCCAAATGTCGACAAAAGACGATAGTCGACTGGTGCACCTGCCAAGCAACTGCCTCCCTTCTGTTTCCCGCTCACCCCTCATGCTGTTCCTGTCCCGTCTCTTTCCTCCCAAGATAAGACGCTAGAAGTTTGCGCCAGTCAATTTAAATTTACCGCGTTCCACTGCTCCAAGTCGAGTGCCTCGATGCCAGCGCTGCCGTACGGCGGAGACGCGCGTGAATCGAGGCACCCTACTAGTACAACGTTTATAGAACCCCGTTGCCCTACTCCACGAGCGTCCCAAGCGGAAAGTGAATCCTGTCTAGTGGAACCTTTCGTTACTGTTGCCGTTTGATTTCTGAAATGCCGCCAGGAGCGCGGGCAACAGCAGGTGATAGCTTTCTGCAGTTGATATAGTATTTCATTTGCTATCGCGAGCTAACCAAGCACCCATAAATTTTTAATAAAGGAACACTGCAAATATTACTCATGTATTAACTTTCTGCCTTATATTTGCGTAATGCCTTGTTTTTGTTCAGCAATGTTGAAAAATATGAACATTGGCACCGGGCTTAGAAGTTTAGATTTGGCTATGGGTATATAAGACTATTGCGCAGCATCTGTTTCACTTTGGCCGGATGGCTGAAGCGTGTTACAGACACACAGACAGGTTAATCTTTTGTCTGCAATCAACTTGAAACTGTTTATGTGTTTCTGTAAGTGTCTGTAACTGGCAGCTTTCGCGCTGTATTAGTTTTGTAGCGAATGGCGCTGCACTTGTTTAATTGTTTCTGGTTGTTACGTTGTATCATTGATACCAGGATTTTTCGATAATAAATTTATCCTTTCAACACAGACAGAGCCACATTTTCCCGTTCAAGGAGCCCAAGAAAGACTATCGCCTTTAAATATAAACAAATTTCCGGTTGGCCGTGTTATTGCGACGTTTGTGTGCGTTTCTCTTCTAGCTGCTATTATGACACGCTCGCGATCGCTTCCCAGGTTGTACACAGTTCATCTCTATGCCAACTGAATACTCGGAGCACCTAAGATTATCCCGCGAATACTTATCGCAGAACAAATGTATAATAATGTAAGCATGCTATTGTACTTCCACAAAACGTACGTTCCCGTCAGAAACATTTCCCTAATAGGAATAAAAATAAATCCAACGCGGGAATTGACGGACAAGGTTGTTTGCTCTGCTCAGAGGCCAATCCAGAGCTTGACTGGCTACTAAAATCCCATTGGTCACATTGGTTCGAAAGAAATGGGTTTGTCGCAAAGGGCCTCTGTATGAAGTGACCAGAAGCAAAAACTTGTCCAGTGTTATTCATGTGCGGCATGGTGTAACCACACTCGCAAGTGTGCGAACAGTGTACAGTGCGGCCCACTGTTAAAGGGAACGGGCGAGTGCGTGGCCGCTGCTCTCCGCGAAGCGCCGGCGCCGAGATGTGGCGAGAATCGGAGACAGCCGGCGCATGCGCACTGACCGCACGAGGTGGGAGCCGCCGCTCTGTCGCCTGCTACGACGTTCCGCCGTGCCGCCCAGCATCCAGCTACAGTAGTTCACTCTAATCCAGCTATTACAGTGAACTAGAATATTGTAATAGTGGCAAAAGCGGCACAGGGAAATTGAAGCAAGAAATACGGAAATCCGCTAGGGGCGCCGCTGCGGAAGACTGGACGGGACGTAGTGTAGTGGATAGAGTGTCCGCCTTCCAATCAGCATTCATGGGTTCGAATCTCGGTGTGGGACAACTAGGTTTTTTTTTTTTTTTGCATATGCATGGAGCACACGAACAAGATGCCTAAACCACACTTAAGGTCAGGATATTATGTCCCTTTTCATAGCGTAGCTGTATCACGTTACGATTTCATACATGTTTTGGTGCCCTCTGCACGTCGTGTCGGCCCTATGAACCTCCGCACCCCCCCCCCCCCCCCCACCCTCTTCCTATTTGCCCTCTCTCTCTCTCGAAGCCCTCACATCAAGACGCCATGCGGCAAAGCCAACTTTGTGCGCATGTTTTTAATGCGCGAGGCGTCAAAAAAAGCGTGGAGTTCATGGCTGTGCGCCTATTTTTTGTTCGCATGCATGCTTATAGCGATTTTAGAGGCTTCAAATACGTTGAAGCGCGAAGCTTCCTGAAACATGCGCTTGATCCAGGCAGTGGCCTAAGGAAACAAACAGCGGTGTACGGTGTAGGAGACTGATCGAATGCTTTTGTAACCGGGAGGTGGAAGGAGACCGCGAAGCAACCTTCGAGAACGGGCGGTTAAAGATGATTCAGAAAATCAGAAATAATTTTAAACAAAATTAAAACACGAAACTATAAATGAAATCAATGTAAAACTTAGAAAAAAACTTCGCTATGCAGTCGGTGTGCATTTCAAGTCATGTTTTCTTAACACGGATTCGTTCATTCGCGCTCCTCACGCAGATATCTTAACGCCGCTAACAAGAACGTTTTGTACGATGACGGATCAAATTGTGGTGGAAGTAGGAGTCTAAGCTCTCTTTTGTTGCATCGATTTAAAAAAAATAAGTCTCGGTCGTCATGGATGGGCGTGCCATTCTTCCATCCACCCCCGAGAAAACCAAAAATTTCGGGAAACAGTATACCCGTCACCCCTGCAAAATCATGCTTTGTGTGTATTTGTTCTTGAAGAAAAAAAATGCTCGCACCTGCTATGGGATGTCACAAGAGCTCAAAAGCCTGAACGCGCATGTGCCCTGAGCCACCATTGCTGCGAAAAGGGCTGCGCGGCCCAATGTTCCTTTCCCTCTACTTCTTTTTTGTTTCAACGTGAGAAGGAAGGCAGGTTGGGAATGCCACAGAAAATGTAGGCTATCCAGAATGAGAGCTTGTCATACGAGGTCTTGAGGATGAATTTTCTTCCGAGCGCAACTTAAGCGAAAACTGCTTGGGAACAGTTCAGTCAAATATTCCAGGTCTCTTACAAGTAGGCGCCTTTGGTAGGAGAAGAGAGGCATTGGCAATTTGGGAAAGCGTACAACCGTCATATCTGCTTACGCCCCACTAAACCACTTGGCCGAGAGCAAGACTATGCGACGTCTCTATGCCCAAAATGTAATTATTTTCTGAGTACCTCCCGGATCCGCAGCCAGGACCAAGTAACCTTTTGCATTTCCACAAAAATGCAGATTTGTAGAAAAAAAAAACAGGTTTAATTGTTACAATAGCGCAAATGGGGATAATTTGTTGGACAGCATTTCAAAAAAGAAGATAAAAAATAAAAATAAAATTCTCACAAACATTATCTCACAAAATCAAAAATATGCATCTTATACATTTCCTCCCACAACCGAAGAATAAACTACAAATCCCGCAACAGAATGCCACAAATGCTAATAAAAATGCGTAAACGGTCCAACTCTGCAGTACGCCTTGCACCTTCGGAAAAAAGTATTATCAGCCAACTATAAGGCGCGTCATCACTATAATACTAAAATTTGCATTAATCGAGAAAAGAAACAAACAAAACTTAAAAATCATAAAATAAACCTACGACTTTCGCTACTTATACTCATACAGTCGAACACGGATATATCGAACTCCAAGGGGATCGCGAAATAGTTCGATATATGAAAAATTCGATATAAAAAATGTGGGCTCTGAGGCCTCACCTATGGCGAACGATCACTTACCGATCGGCGCATTCATGAATGACAACTAATTCCGCACTCACGACGCAACAGGACGCTTTATTTCCGTGAAAAAAAAAAATCGCTGATCTTGGCCTGTTTTGTCGTCCTGGAAATTAAATTAAAGACGCTGGTCTCGATCTCCTCGAGCCTGTCCAGGTGCGACAGCCAAGTTCCTTCAATGTCGTCGCAACAACAGCGAATCAAGCTGAACGCAGCGGCCACTTCACCCGCGTAGTACGATCGTGTAGCCGCCTCCTCGTCCGGACGATCTTCGCCACTCGAGCTATCGGCCTGGGCTCCTGCGACCACAGCTACGATATCCTCGTCACCGAGGCTCCCAACAGCCTGAACATTGGTGTCAGCGTTCACGAAGTCGTCGGCAGACACTCCGGCTGGAACAGCAGCCGGGAAAAGGGACGACAACTCACGAAACGTGTCACCCATGCACTCGTCGTCGTCGTCGCCGTCTTCGCAAGCTTCGGAAAGTTCGGCCGTCAGAAAGCCTGCTTTCTGGAAACAGTTGGCCACGGTCTCCTTCTTCATGCCGTTCCAAGCGCCTGTCATCATATGTATGGCCCCCAGTCGGGGCATCCCTACCTCGCACTGCCACATTTTCCCACCGTTCGGGCTTGTGTGCGTAGAGAGATTTAGCATACGGGGCTCCGTCCGCTAACGCTACGGCGGCCGGTTGCGGGGCCCGACTGGGCAAGCGCAAATTCGTTCCGGTAGGGGGGATTAGTTCCGCGAGCCAGTCTTCGCCATGCCCGCGCATTCCTCCACATACTCCTCAACCTTAATCGGGGGTGCAGCGACCGCCGAAGAGCACCTTCCAACTCGCGCGGCGTTCGATATACCCAACGTAGGGGAAAATATGGTTCGATATAAACGTACGAATTCCTATACTTTTACACAGAATTTTCAAGGGGATAATTTATGAGTTCGATATAGACAATAATTCGATATACCCGTGTTCGATATATCCGTGTTCGACTGTATTTGGCTGCAGAGAACTCACACTGAACACAAAGGGCCCAAGAACGCTAAGCATTAATGGACAATTCTGTGGATTTCTGCAGATTTTTTCTCTGCTAATAATCAACACAACCATTCAATCAGTCGGTGTTTAGCCCAGAGCATTTGCGTTTATTCCTATTCATGTGTTTCGAAAAAAAAAAATGGCCACACCCCGGGAATCGAACCCAGGCACAACGAGTGGCAGGCGGTGACTGTATCCACTACACTATTCACCCTCTTTTTTTTTTTTTTTTTTGTAACAGTAACTTTATTTACAAATATACATACAGGGCCAGATGAAGTGGTTACAGAGGTTTCAGAGAACAGTGCAACATCCTTTGCTCACACAGACAAATAATCGCGTTCGGGAACTGAACAAGCCAAGACAAGATTCAGCGTGTTTCGCCAGGGAAGTGGAAACTATTCGTAGACAGTGCCAGCAAAGCCACGCAGTGCTGGCGTGGTTCCTATTAGAAACACTTACAAATGGGCGATGGTGTCATTTGTTTACAGTATACGGTAATGTAATAGGGACGAGGGGTTGGGCGTAGAAGTCGTTAGTGGGCAGAAGTGGCCCATGGTGCTGTCCCGCTTCCGACCCTCAGATCAAGTCCCATCTCCTTTGCTGTTCTACCTTAAACTCCGTTAGGGCTCGTGAGCCCCGCGCCAGTGAGTCGCGAAGTTCAGTGTCTGAATCGGGCCCGTCGAGGGCGGCCACTGCCCACTGCGCCTTCTGTACAAAGTGCCTCCACGCTGGCCGCGGGTTTTCGGCACATTCAACCACGTCGACTCTCGCCCTCCATAGCGAGTGGAGACCTATGACGTGGACGCAGTCACGGAGGAGCGGGTGCTCCGAGGCCGCCTCCAAGAACCTCAAGTTCATCCAGGTGAGCTGCCAGTACGTGTCGAAAGAGCACTGCAGCTCGTCCCAGAAATACGACGCCGTGTTGCACTCCAAAAAGACGTGCTCTGCCGTCTCCCTCCTTCCACACAACAAGCAGTTGGTCCCTCCAGGAAGAAAGAAGCCCCTCTCCCCCTGTCTTGCCTTAGTGGGTAGAACCCCTGCGTGAAAGCGGAAGAAGAAATCCTTCGAACCAGAAGGAATGGGGAGCTTCCGCACTCGCCGGAGGACGTCACTTTTCATGCGCCCAAGAGGTGGTGAGCGATACATGGGGGGTGGAAGGATCTGTTCCACCAGGTCCCAGTACAACTTCTTCGGGGCCACTGCGCACAGGTACTCCCAAGAGAACAGTCCCTGCAAAAGGGCCACCGCTGCCGCCACTTCTTTGTAAAAGCCCGTTGCCCGGTTACTATGTGTAAACTCCGCTGTTGTTGGCAGCCAAGGGGCCAAATGTGAGGAGCCTACGTTTTGCAGAGCAGCCCGAAGGAAACCGTCGCGACGATCCCGGAAGAACAAAAAACGCTGCACTGTCAGCTTGAGCTCCACGTTAACAAGCCCGAGGCCACCCGCTTCCGGACTCCAGAAAATGTTCGTGCGACGCATAGGCTCGTAGGTGGATCGCCAGAGGAATACTGCGAACATCCGGTGTAGCTTGGCCACTGAGCCTGCGTCGATGGTCGATACTCTGGCCACGTACAGGACGGCCGGGTATAACACGGCATTGCAAACATGTGCCCTTGAGAAAAAGGCGATGTGTCGCGCTCGCCAGGGCTCCAACTTCCTACCCGCGGCTGCCAGCTTTGACTGCCAGCGGGGGGCAATGGCTCGGCCGCAGTCCAGGTTGACTCCGAGGTAGCGGGTGATGGCCTCCCTCCATCGGACTCCGTAGAGCTGTGATGGTTTGGTGGGCCATTCACCTAGCCATGCTCCCTCACACTTAGAAAGATTCAGCTGAGCACCCGAAAACCGACAGAATGATTGCGCGAGCGCGACGATCTCCCTCACCTGATCTTTCGATGAACATACAAAGGCGACATCATCCGCGTAAGCCAGGACTCTTAGTTCTTCGTCGCCGAGAACCAAGCCTTTGACTGACTTCGATGCCATTGCCATTCTGCAAAGTGGTTCTATATATAATGCAAACAGAATCGGGGACATGGGACAGCCCTGCCTGACCGACCTTCTCACGGCGATGGGGCTCCCCACCTCCCCATTCATAATGATGCTGGTGGTGATTTCAGTATAGCAGATCTTGATCCACTCCACCATTTCGTCCCCTATCCCGCACCGATGGAGGAGCATCAACAGAAAGGCGTGGTCTACTTGGTCGAAGGCCTTTCTGAGATCGAGTTGCAAGACAGCAAGGGGAAAAAACCCTGACTCCGCCACCTCACAGACAGTCCTCATGCGGTGTAGGTTGGTGTTTATTGAGCGGCCCCTGAATCCGCATGTCTGATGTGGTCCCACCACACTGCTGAGGGCCTTCTCGAGCCGTCTGGACAGGATTCGGGATAGGATTTAGTAGTCTGTTGATAGCAGACTGATAGGCCTGAAATCTTCAACACTGGGTGCCGTATCGTGAGACGTTTTTTTCGGTATAAGGACCAAATTACTGCTCCGCATTGAAGGTGGCAGCAACTTTGTGTTTTTGACGTTTTCGAATACCGACGCCAAAACAGGGCTGATCTCCTCTCGGAATACCTGGTAGAACTCCGAAACGATCCCATCCGGCCCCGGTGACTTATTTTTTGGCAATTCCTTTATAGCGCTTTCGACCTCTTCGACCGTGATGGGGTTGTTTATGACAGCCTTAACGTCCTCCGGGACCTTGGGCAGCTCATCGAGGACATCCGGCGGAGGGACATCGGGAACAGCGCGCGAGAACAAGTTTTCGTAGTAGTCGCCGAAGGCAGCCGCCACCTCCCTGCTCCCACGAGCGAGCCCATTAGGGTGGTTGACCTCGGAAATCTCTTTAGTGGCAGTCCTTGCCCGCTCGAAAGCACCAAAAAGTTTCGACGGCTGTGCCTCGGCTACCACTCGCTGCTCCCTACTCCGCACAAGAGCCCCCCAGTACCGCTTTTCCAGCTCAGTACGGATCTCCTCTTTAACACTGCGAATGTCCTCCGAGAATTCCCCCTAGTAATCGATGGCAGTGCCCTTTGCGGATTTCCGGTTTTTCGGCCTCACTGCCTCCCATTGAAAATGCCCTTGCATTTGCCACTCTTCCAATATTCTAGTTCACTCTAATCCAGCTATCGCAAGCATAGATTTTCTCACTAGCTCATGTGATCGTAAGCTGAGAGGCACAGCATAGCGACGTAGCAGACGACAGAGCGGCTGCTCCCGCGTCGTGCGGTCAGTGCGCATGCGCCGGCTGTCTCCGAGTCTTGCCACATCTCGGCGCCGACGCTTCGTGGAGCGCATTGGTCACCCGCTCGCCGCTTCCCTTTACTGTACATTTGGTGCCGTTTAAAGCCCTTACTGTTTTAAGTACCTCAGACGTAGCCACTTACCGCAGGTTTGCCAGCCAGAATTACGAGCGGCTTGCTCACAACGGCGGCTGCCTGGGATGGGGCGGTCACAGGGGCCAACGCGACGAATACAGTCACCTGAAACAGTACGACAATACACGCGCACAACCAGGCTGTAAAAGTACCGGGATGAATTGTGTTTTCCCAGTAATTTGTACAAAAATGTAGCGGACACCTAATGGAAACATTTTCGCACTTGCTAACAAACGAACGTTTCGCTTCAGTTTCCTTTCACTAACGGAGATGACTTTCCATTGTCTCTCGTAGAAGAGGGATCATGATCGCGCCGTACAACATGTTCTAAAAAAACTTGTTGGGGGATAGTTTGTTAATCATTTTTGAAAAATTCCCGTGTGAACGAGATTTCGGCGCACGTCAAAGAACCCCAGGTGGTCAAAATTAATCCGGAGCCCTCCACTACGGCGAGCCTCATCTCCCGCGTTGCGTCAGCGCATTAAATCAATCAATCAATCAATCAATCAATCAATCAATCAATCAATCAATCAATCAATCAATCAATCAATCAATCAATCAATCAATCAATCAATCAATCAATCAATCAATCAATTTATTGATTGATTGTATACGGTTTAACGCGCCGACGCAACGCAGGCGATGAGGCGCGCCGTAGTGGACGGCTCCGGATTAATTTTGACCACCTGGGGATCTTTAACGTGCGCCGAAATCTCGTACACACAGGCGTTTTTGCTTTTCGCCTCCATCAGAAAAGCGGCCGCCGCGGCCGGGAATCCAACCCGGCCGCGACCTCATGCTCAGCAGCGCAACGCCTTAGCCACTGAGCCACCGCGGCGGGTTCGGTGCGTTGAATCAATCAATCAATCAATCAATCAATCAATCAATCAATCAATCAATCAATCAATCAATCAATGCATCCATCCATCAATCAATCAATAAATCAAGGTTCGTACTTCCTAAAATGTTTAGCGCAAAAACAAAGAAAATACAGAAGGAAGGAGACAGGACAAGCGCTAACTTTCAAGTGAACTTTGATCACCGGTGTAGCCGCTAAATATGGAACTGTGGCATGCGCACTATGCGCCACAGTAAGGTATCATGCACATGTGCGCATATGTGTTCCTCTAACGAAACGCCCGAAAAAAGATTTCCCAGAGTTAAACTGGGCCACCGACGTATCACTGATACAATAATCGCCTTTTTGCTTGATATAAAACCCTCCCAACAGTTCACCTGCTGTCGCATCTCTACTCCTACTAAAAATCTTAATCTCCCCCAGAAGTAACTCACACTTGTTGGCACCGCAATCCGCGGGTAAATGCGCATCTCCTTTATTGTTTATCGACAATTCATGTTCCCGTGCTCGGTCGTTGATACATCGGCCCGGCCGGTCTGGCCAACATAGACTTTCCCGCACTTAAAGGGACACTGAAGTGACTTTGTCAAGCTCCCGTTTTTGCCTGCACTGCGTAGACTGGCTCAAATTAGCACACTTTTAATCGTTTATCCGGTTGACAAATCGGTAATTATTTTACAAAGCGCGAAAGAAGAAAAACTACCATGCGCGGTTTGCGGCGGCCGCACCAACTAAAGCTGTGACGTTAGGAGGAGCCGCACCGTGATTGGACGATGCCCAAGGTGAGCAACCAAACAAGTTTCGGTTTCGGTTTCGGTTCTGTAAAACACAACCGGTGGCGTTGTTGGATGGGCATTCTCAATAACTCAGTAATCATCGTACCGCGCTTCTGCCATGTTGTCACCTGTAAAAATGCATAAAGATAAGCCTCCCAGGACGGCTTGGAATCGTAGCATTCACTAGCCGAGGCCTACGCAGTGCATGGACGCCCTCCGCGTACCCGCATACGCCCAAATGTCATGCGCTTTTCCCCCATATTTGGAGCTTGCCTCACTCATGCCTGTACCGTAAAAAGCGGGTTCGCACCAGGCCAAGGGTCTGTTCATTCTGGCCTGTGCCCACATGCCCGCAAGCAGTCGGTGCTTATGGCAACAGCACGCCAACGAGAACTCGCTAGCGCGCCAGTGCCAGCCTGCGCGCGTTCTGTGAACTAGTTCGTGGAGCCATGAACGCTGCGGCCCAAAAAAAAGGTGAACTCAATGTAGAAAACATCGGCAGAAAACGAAAAAGTTAACTTACAAAAAAAAAAAGCACCTACCCGCGGGGACTCGAACTCGTGACTTGCAAAATACTTGCGGCAACATACCTAGCGCCTCAGAGCACTCGGCCACGGAAAGGACTCTTTTGATCTTGGTAATATAAGGTATATATTGTATAACAATTGTTTACACTTTTATTTAGTTTTGGCATTTCAAGCAGCTTAGGTGACTATTTGTTGTACTGCGCTCGTGCAGTCAGCGTCCCCCGAGTTTCCACAATAGCTCACGTCTAGCAATTGCATTTCGTAGACGGAAAAGCGTTCGCAGATGCGTAGTCGTGCTGCTGACCGCTGTGCTTGTTCGCCCAGCGCAAAAAAGTGCTTCCCGCACCCTATTTTCACGCTGTACGGTAAAAATATCAGTTGATTTTATTTCCTTAGTACCTATATTGACATCGCTGACTCTTCTCCCGCCTTCAAGAGGCTTTATATTTTCCTACTGGCGTACCAGTCAGCGAAGCGTCGCATGTGCGCTTGTGCAGCGCTTGTGTGAAGCGACCTTGACTTGGAGCTATATACAGTGTACAAACTAACCAAGTAAAGAAAGGCCCATTCTTCCATTCACAAACGTGTCCTGGCTTCGTTTCAACTAAGCGAAGGAATTGCGACGACCTGTCGGCGGCCGGCGGACGAAACGCTGGGCCGACTGACTGTGTCTGAAGGCCGGGGAGCCGTGCAGTAGCGCAGCCAATTGCGAGCTCGGCTCCTCTCGACGTCACACGAAAACGCCGCAGAAAATGGGCGAGCGTAAAGAGAGGAGGACAGCATTTTCGAATTAATTTTTATACTAAATAAAATCGCGTAAACGCGCCCAGAGTGGTCGTAACATGGCCTGGGGACTCCGGACTACAATTTGCGCAAGTAATCCCGCAATGTTTACATATCACTTCAGTGTCCCTTTAAGTGGAATCTGATTTACGACGCCTATAGCGCAGTCCACAAATGGCGTAGTATGCTTCTTGTCGCATCCTTGCTTTTTGCGCCCATTGGAAGACGTGCGCGCGCAAAGTCGGGCCAGCTTACGCGGCGCCGGAAACAGGATCGGAATCCCGTGCCTGTTGGCCACCTTCTTGATGTGATGGGCGACTTTGTGGGTGTACGGCACCACTTCGGGTTTTGCAGTGCTTCGCGCTGGCTCAGTCGTTCTTCTACCGGTGCCTCCTTTAACCTTCTTGAGGAGGGCCTCAGCGACTGAGTTCAACACCGTGCACGGGAAGCGGGCTGAAAGCAGCCTTTCAAATTGCTTATCAAAGCTAACCTGCATAGCGTGGGGACATGACTTAGAGAGAGCCGATTCCAGGCACCAGTGAGCAATCGCCCTTTTCACCGTATTGGAGTGCGCAAAGTAATTGGAATAACGCTTGGTACCTAAATGGATGTTAATGTCTAAAAACTGCAACGAGTTGTGTAAAAGAATCTCGCGCGCAAAAACTAAACCCTTCCCATGGCGCCGAACAGTGGCTAAAATAATGCCAACAGATTCTGGGTGCGTCAGGGTGTTATGTTTGTTTAAAGCCACTAAAAGTCGTCCACAAATTGTCCACGGGAACTGTTGGAAGCATTTTATATCAAGCAAAAAGGCGATAATTGTATCAGCGATACGTTGGTGTCCCTGTTTAACTCAGAGAAATCTTTTTTTCAATTAATTAATACCCGTGCCACACGTACTTACATGACAAATTACATTAAGTGCCTAATTCCTTAGGTTTTAATGCCATTAATTCGCTGCCACACGCAAAAGTCTAATGCCAATCGCTTTAATGTCATTTTTGGTTTAAGGAGTTCCGCGCAACTCATTCCCCGTCACGAACGCCTTACATCTGCCTACTCTCGAACGCGATTACCACCAAATCAAACCAACGAAACTCTCAGAAACAGATTGTTCACGCGGAAACGTAGCTGAACTTCGCAATAGGACGATTTTTTGTGCACCCTTGGTGGCGAAGTTCTTAACAAGACGAAGATCATTAAAACAGCGGCAAAAGGCAAAGCATCGTGTTACTCGTCGTTTTGAATTTTTCGGATTTGGCTACGGCTGGCGGGTGACGGCAGCTGCTCAAGTCGCTTTTAGAAACGGCTCACACCTTTTTTAGAAAACATTTTTTCTCATAATGTTTTCTTTTACAAAAACATTTTTAACCCTTGTAAAACGTTTTCTCTATGTTAAAAACTTCTAAAATACGAGTGCATTTCTCTTTTTCGTCATTATCACCATCATGCCTAACACATTTAATGTCTTTGCGTTTCCGCGAGTAGCATGGCCGACCCAAATAATGTCATTCAGTATATTGTAAGAGGAAAGCAGACTGGAACAAGGAAATGGTAATTCCAAGGCACGTCTCTTTACTCAGCCCGCAGGGAACTCAGTGACTCGGCAGAACGACCCGAGACAATGATGATAATCAACAAATGATGAATGTAATGGGTATGTACAGGTGAGAGATTGACCCCACTTACGAATAGCAAATAATTCATTCCGTGAGTCTTCTTCATGAGTAAAGACACAAAAAAAGGCTCACAATATTAAAGAAGCCATGAAGAGAAAATACAACTTCGTGTAATTTGAAAGAACTAGGATTCAGTATCTCACTCAGCTCCATTACAGCCACAAAAGATGTTTTTTTAAACGGAAAAAAAGCAAGAAGTATTTAAAAACTTTCGAATTTTGCGCCACAGTGACGTGTTAAGAGCAAGAATGACGTCATACGGGCCAACAATAAAACGTAATTTTCAGTGTGTTAACTGCACGTTAGCATTCAAGTGATGCGGTCAAATGGAACTAGAGGCCTCATTACAGATGTCCAGTCATGTGGCGTCGCGACAGATCAGTTAGGCGGCCGCCAATCGCACAAACAAGGTTCCGTCACGTCATAGAAAAGTTGCGGGAAACTGGCTAGGGGGTCGCGACTGCTTCACACGTTTTCTTTAATATCTACGTTATTGGTTCTAAGATTTCGATTATATTGGTATCATTGTTATCGGGACTAAGCAGTCTTTCTAATAAACCCAACTTGTATTTTGTCTTCTTGGCTCCTTTAAGGCCTTAAACACTTGATGTCATTTTTTGTGTACGTGTGCCACGGGTATAACACATATGCGCACATGTGATACCCTACTGTGGCGTATGCTGTGCATGCCCCATTTGTTCTATATTTACCGGCTCCGCCGGTGATTAAAGTTCAGTTGAAAGTTAGCGCTTCTCCTGTCTGCCTTTCTGTGTATCGTCTTTGGTTTTTGCGCTGAACATTTTTAACAACATATCCCACTTACTTCTCACTCGCTCCCCTCGCGTTAACGAGGATCTGGTCAGGGAGATGATTAACATTCAGGAAGAGGGTATTCAGCTATCAACGAAGGACCAGGTCCCAGTGCGCTGGTTTCAGTACGATATTTGGAGTGAAGGTTTTACTAAGGGAGAACTATTTTCGTATCGGCGTTATAGTAGAAGAAAAAAAATGACCGATGAACATGCCCATGAGCATTTGTTGGCAAAGTTAGGGCCTCCAGTAAAGAAAGAAAAACGCTTTGTTACTTTCCGGTAACACAAATAGCGTCTGACAGTGCATCATACTCTTTCGAGACTACTTGGTAAACGCCGAGAGCGCATGCGCATAAAGCACGAAACGAGGGATGTTACCTTGTCGTTGTAGGCGGGATTCAGGGACAGGAGCCCGAACAGGACGAGCGTGCCCTGAGAGTGACCCACATAGGCGATCTTGGAAAGTCCCGTTGTCTCGAGGACATAGTCGATCATGGACGGAACATCGTGCTCGATCATGTCTTGGAACCTATGGCCACATGCAAGGACCGATGACGTTCACGAAGGTTAGGAGGAAGGCAAATCGCGCAATACGACAAATATAAATGACAGCTCTTCGGTTATTGTCAGAGTCATATTTTGGATGTTATGCGCCTTTGTGCATAAGATATCAAAACGAAGAAATGTTTAGTGCAGGGCGGTATCCTCGTAACTGTCCCTTTTGAAAACGTCCCTTTTGCGCCCCTTCCTCGCGACGTACTTCCGGTTAAGCAGTAAGCGTTGGCAATAGGTTTGCCGCGCTTGCGTGACGTCACTTCCGGTTGTTTGCTTTTAGCCAATCAGGGTTTGCCAAAAGGGACACTTTTGAAAGGGACGCAAAAGGGACAAAACTCGAGAATACCGCCCGTGGTTTAACATCTTCGTATTTTTCGAAGGAAAGGGGTGCAAACACTGCGTAGTGACACAAAGAAGATGAGAGAATCACAAAGGACGGCAGCTGAATTTTAGTCGCTTTAGTTTAATCAAAATCGAACTTGGATGTCTAACTTCTCTTCTGTCACTAAAACTGGTCATCATGTTTTCGTCATACGTTACCGTCGCGGCAGTGTGGGACTGCAGGAACTACCCGACGAGTTACCCTAATAACGGCCGTAAGATGGCCGCGTGTGGCTGGTTGATGCGCGTTCTACCCATTGTACAAAAACCTCTTCTTGCGACTGCCCTGGCGATCATTAAAAGAACCATGAAAACAAAACACAGGTTTGGCTCATTTGAACGATTGCCTTGTTAGAATCATACTGACACCACTTTTAACGTAAACTTCGATCAAATAAGCTACATAATTAGAAAAAAAAAGGAATGGACATGCGACTCACTAGCTCATTTCTAGCACTAGAACATATGACGTCATATGCACAGCTGCCCGATTGGGTGAGGCCGGCAAAAGAAAACGCAAGTTACGCAGGTCTTACAAGCTTGTAGAACGACCTGTTCTCTCTTAAGTGTAATGTATATTCATTTTATAGCAGTGAGAATGGTGGGAATGTAAGTTACGGAAGTACACGTAAACATAGAAGTATCAGTGCGTACTGCTGTTGGTACTGCGCGCACTATGCTTTTATCCACTACGGCGCGCCTCATCGCCTGCGTTGCGTCGGAGCGCTAAACCCCCTACAATCAATCACTATGCTTTCATACCTGCATAGCAGTGCGGCGCCTTGGGGTTGTTGCAGACGACACTGGCCGATTGGCGTGAGCGACATTGTCGTACGTGACCCTATTTGTCGAACATACCGCATACTTCACGAAACGATTACTACCTACCGTAACAAAAACAAGCCAGGTGCAAATACGGTCAAAAACAAAGCAAAGGCTAAGCGGTGCATAGCAGTATGGTATCGCCATCTACGGGAGGACTGGTGGTGAATAAGGCTCTGCAATTCGCTGCAGACTGAAAGGCGCACTTGAAGTTCGCTTGAAGACCCACACATGTGACGTCGTGGAAGACGTCAGGAAACACACGATTTGGCGGGAGAATCAAAATTTTAGCTTATGTTGATTAATTTCTTTGTGAATAAAGCACCACTTGCTGCCGGAAAAATGTCGCTGGGGGCAATATAAAACACCAAACCTTTCGAATAAAACAAACTTGTATTTTGTCTGCATGGCCCCTTTAAAGGTGGTGGTTCAATGCGAGCCAGGTCAAGGTTATTCTGCTACGCATCCACTTCGCTGACTTCCGCTGGCGCATCGTTGTTTCTTCATCATGAATAAATATGAACCAAGCCGTTAGCTTCTGGTAATTTCAAGCAACTGGGTTTTGCCTCGCGGTCTAGAAGGAAAAAAAAACGTACACTGGAAATCAACTAGTGGTGTATTGAAGAAGTTTGAGATTAAACTTTATGAAGCTGAACTCTGTGTACTACACGTTATAGCTAGCACTGCCTACACGTAGCGAAATAAATTGGGTACTTCTTGACTTGAGAGGACCGTGATAATAATAAAAAAGAGAGAAAAAGGGAGACAGACAGACAGACAGACAAACAGACAGACAGACAGACAGACAGACAGACAGACAGACAGACAGACAGATAGATAGATAGATAGATAGATAGATAGATAGATAGATAGATAGATAGACAGACAGACAGACAGACAGACAGACAGACAGACAGACAGACAGACAGACAGACAGACAGACAGACAGACAGATAGACGGACGGACACTATCTATCTATCTATAGATAGATAGATAGATAGATAGATAGATAGATAGATAGATAGATAGATAGATAGATAGATAGATAGATAGTGTCTCTCGCCCTCGCCCTCGCTCTCGCTCTCTCTGTATCTGTGTCTGTTAGGCCCATCTTTTTGCACTTTCCCGACTCAGAATCCGCGACACTATGTCGAGACTCGGAGCACGCGCCAACAACGGTATCAGCTCAGTTACAGTTTACCGCGTATTCGTCAAAAAAAGTCCATAGCTTACGTGAAGTCCCAGAACTTGAGGTCTTTGTCGGGACTGAGTCTAACGTGCTTGCGCGACAGAGTGCTGCCGCGGAGGTTGCCCAGCCAGACGTCGTAGCCCGCGTCTGCGAGGACGAATCCTGCGGACACGCGTCGATTCGCCTCCGGTGAAGCGCAGCAAAAAAGGACTGGACGCATTTTTTTTACACGAAAGGGTTTTTTTCCTGTATACACAAAGATTTCAGTGATTACATATCCGTCACGGAAATGACGCCAGTACAACGAAGCAAGCCGCCTGTGAAGGATGCACCTCTGAACACAGGGTCTTCTTGCGGGGAAGCAACCTTTAGTTCTATAGAGTACGTGAAAATTAGGGTTGCTTGTTTTCGGGTTTTATATTTTAACCCAAAAGCGTTTTATGCCGGGATACACCAAGATTTCACTGGCGTCATATCTGTCACAGAAATGATGCCAGTACACCTATGCTGAAGCGACCCGCCAGCAGGACGTCGCTCGCGAAGCACACCCACAAGACAGCCGCCTACCCGCAAGTCATGCTAGCTGCAGATTTCTGCACATTTCGCTTTCGTGTTTCACCGATTCCTGTGACAGAGGAATCAACCAAAGTTTTTTTCTTTTTTGCAGTGTTGCTGCTGCCGCTATTGGTACCGCAGCTGCCCGCGTCGTGTACTTTCTTTGTCGACCCTAGACGGCTCACAAGCGTGCTTGGGATTACGTTACACAATTTAAGAAGCCGTGACCAAGCGGCCAAGCCAAAATCGTAGCATAGGCTTTTTATTCGGAGGGGGGGGGGGGGCGTTTAATACTCGGCTTTAAAAAAGTCCTTAATGAATTCTAATGGCCATTTCTGAAGGACCAATACAACCGCATGCAGTATCTTAGCGACGACGCAACGTTTGAAGTCGCGCTCATTGGCTCATAGAAGGGGCTTTTAGTTCTGGCAGTTGTTCTGAATCCGTAGCTTAAATTGCCGTTGAGGTGAGGCATGTTTCCCCTTATAACCGCACCCGCCCCGCTGTCTCAGTGGCTAAGACGTTGTGCTGCTGAGCACGAGGACGCCGGTTCGATTCCTGGCCACGCAGGCCGCTTTTCTGATGGAGGCGAAAAGCAAAAACACCCGTTTGTACGAGATTTTGTCGCACGTTAAAAATCCCCGGGTGGTCAAAAATTATTTTGGAGCCCTCCACTCCGGCGCGCCTCAT
Organism: Haemaphysalis longicornis; assembly: GCF_048455015.1. NCBI lineage: Eukaryota > Metazoa > Arthropoda > Arachnida > Ixodida > Ixodidae > Haemaphysalis > Haemaphysalis longicornis. The sequence goes on along the minus strand of NW_027526225.1, from coordinate 90,191,629 downwards.
CGCCCGCGTTACACCGGTGCGTTAAACCCTACAATCAATCAATCAATCAATCCCTTACAACCGCACGCCAACAAGGGCGGCAAAGGCGGCCCATGACCGGTTTTGCGATCCGCCATGGGTCAAGATGCCTGACTTGCAATTGTAGTGGTTCCTCTAGCTCTGTTTGATTATAAGTCCCGGATGGTCCGCGGACTGCCCAGGACGCGATCCAGCGCTCGATTTTCCCATGTATGCCAACAGAAATTTTGGTCCGAAGGCAGTCCTCGGACCGCTTGCGGACTGACCAGGACTCGTAAATAGTGACGTACAGCTTACTCACTAATAACTAGTTTTTCAGTGCTGGCCCGTACTACGTAACTCTGCCCATACTACGTCACTGTAGGGCGAAATTTCAAAGTTTTTCAGTATTTCTTGCGGTTTTTCGGTTAACAAAAGATCCTTCGTCACTCGAACGGAGCTGAGTGAGCTACCAAATGCTGGTTCGTTCAAACTGAGGACAGTTGCATTTTGTTTTCATGGCCACTTGAAGTTCGTATCACCAAGCCGTAAGTCCTTGTCTTTGACATCACAGCGGAGCAAGAGTCAAGGACGAAAGAGGAGGCACACAGGACGAGCGCTGTCTTCCAACTGAACTTTTACTGCAGAAATATGTCGTATTTATAAGCGCGCGTACAAACACTTCAGACGAAAGCAGTCAACTCGATAAGTAGTGGTACGAACTGTACCAAAACCAGAGATGCAAAAACACACGATTACCAACACTCCCCCCAGCCCCACCCTCGCACCACGCACGTGGTATGTTCTCTAACATGGCTAGCTGTGTTACGTCAACGTTCTTTCGCCCGTGTAAATAATGACTGCAGACATGTACGTAACGCGTTACAAGGAACAAGTTACTTCTATCCAGTTACTATTTTCGGTTGGTTGATTGATTGTACGGTTTAACGCGCCGATGGAACGCAGACGATGAGGCGCGCCGTAGTGGTTGGCTACGGATTAATTTTGGCAACCTGGGGATCTTTAACGTGCGCCGAAATCTCGTACACACGGGAGTTTTTGCTTTTCGCCTCCATGAGAAAAGTGGCCGCCGTGGCCGGGAATCGAGCCCGCGTCCTCACGCTCAGCAGCACGCCTTAGCCACTGAGCCACCGCGGCAGGTTAATATTTCCGGTAACGAGTAAGGTATTTAGTTACTTATTTAAAAAAAAGGAACGGGGGACGTATTTAGTTTCTTTTATGGTCAAGTAACGAGTAACGGTATCTCATTACTTCAAAGGAGTAAAGTGTACAACACCGCTTAAACGGCCTCGTTTTGTTCGAACTTGTGCATGCATCTATGGGAACATTGCGCTGATGTTTGCCTCGAAAGCAGCAGCGCCGTTGTCTACTTTCGGTTGGCTCTGGGCGTCATTTCTATTGTCAATGATGCCACGCTCATCACGGCCTCTTGTCGTAGCCTTCAATTTACGAACGTGTCGGCGCACTGGCCGAGATACCAGCAGCCGAAATTGTCACGAGTCGAACACGGGCGCCCACACAAAGAAAGCATGTGATTAACGTCATGATAACAAAGGCCGAGACGAACGAATAGTTCAGCTGGTGCAGGTGAAAAGACGTTATTCGTTGATATATGAAGCCAAGCAATCAAACTTCAGATAATACAAAAGGCAGGAAGGAACCGATGCATTCATGACGGGCTGTGATTCAGGGCCGAGGAAGTGGGGAATTATAACCGATGAAAACTTCGAGAGGCAGCTACTGCTCAAGTGCTACGACTACTAAAAAGGAAACAATGAACCATGAAACAATAAAAACTCCCACCTCCCCTCGCGGGAACCCCTGTGTAGATGCGACACATAGGGGGTTCACGTTGCAGCGTTGGACAGCGGAGGAACGGCGCTGGAACGATGGAGCGGAGCGGCGCAGGCACCGCGTTTTATAGCGCGCATAACGGTGAGGGGACGCGCCGGTTAATCCACTTTAAACCACACAATCCACACAATCCACTTTAATCCAATCCAAATCCAAATCCAAATCCAATCCAAATCCAAGCCAAGCCAAGCCAAGCCAAGCCAAGCCAAGCCAAGCCAATCGAATCCAATCCAATGCTCCTCGCGAGAGAGTGTCCGCTATCGGAGAGGAGAGGGGGTGAGCGGCGGAGAGCGCTGCTCGCGCGGCGAGGAGAATGGGGGAGGGGCGGACGCCGACAACAACGCCGACGACGCCGGATGCAGAGACAAGGCGAGTGAATGAGATGCAGTCGCATCTAAAACAGTTGTGCGTTTGGTCGTCAAAGCCACGTGAAAAGTGGCTCGTTACTTTTAGGGTAACTCACGCGTTCCTTTTGAGAATCAGTAATGAGTAATGTATTTAGCTATTTCTTGAGCGAGTAACGAGTAATACCTGTGCCACACGTACGCGAAAAATGACATTAAAAGTTTAAGGCCTTAAGATACCGAATGACATATTTGGGCGGTCCGTGCTACACGCGAAAACGCAAAGGCAATAAATGTGTTAGGCATAATGTTGATAATAACCAAAAAAAGAAATGCAGTCATATTTTAGAAGTTTTCAACGTAGAGAAAAACGTCTTACAAGGGTTAAAATGTTTGTGTGTGTGTGTGTGTGAAAGAAAGCGTTATGAAGATAAGTGTTTTCTAAAAATTCATGTGAGCCATTTCTAAAAGTGGCTTCAGAAGCTGCCGTCGCCTGTCAGCGCTTGGCTAACCCGAAATATTCAGAACGACGAGTAACACGATGTTTTGCGTTTTGCCGCTGCTTTATTGAACTTGGTCTTCTTCAGAACTTCGCCTCCAAGAGGGCGCAAAAAATCGTCTTATTTCGAACTTCAGCTACGTTTCTGCATCAACACACTGGTGCTGAGAGTTTCGTTGTTTCATTTGGTGCTAATTGCGTTCGAGAGTAGGCAGATTTAAGGCGTTCGTGACGGGGAATGAGTTGTGCGGGACTCCTTAAACCAAAAATGACATTAGAGCGGATGGCATTAGATTTGTGCGTGTAGCAGCAAATTAATGGCATTCAAACTTACGGCATTAAGCACTTAATGTCATCTTTCGTGTACGTGTGGCACGGGCATAACGGTATTTAGTTACTTTTTTGGTTCATGTGTACTTGTCTGATTAATCAGCCTCCTTGGAGGACAGGGCAATAGAAGGCACGATGCAGCGTTCACCTCCTAGCCTTGCGATTTCCGCAGCCTCCACAATTTCCCTTATCACCACGCACGCCACGCACGTGTGCAAGGGCACTACGAAAAAGTGCGCTCAGCGTAATTCAGCGTCATTCAGCGTAATTGTGATCAGTGACAAGGGAAATCGTGGAGGCCGTGGAAATCGCAACACTAGGCGAAGAATGCGTCGGCGTGCCTTCTATAGCCCTGTCCACCAACGAACCTGACTATTTACACGGGCGAAATAACGTTGACGTAACATAACCAGCCATGTTTTAGAACTCACCGCGTACAGATGCCCCAAAACGTAAACGGAGCAGGGGTTGGAGATGTTAAGGGGATTTCTCCGCCATGCTCTTAGCCAGCAACCTCTAAGTAAATTTTCAAGAAAGTCCTTCTTGGGTAAAATCGGGCCGCACATGTGATATTTACGTTGGCAGCCCCATAAAATAAAAATTAGTCAACTCTCACGAAGCCGTGCTCCTTTTACTTTTTGGGGCACCTGTACATGGTGCGAGGCAGGTGGACTTGGTAATTGTGTGTTTTTCAATCTCTGGTTTTGGTACAGTTCGCATCACTACTTATCGGGTTGACTGATTTCGTTGTAAGTGTGTGTACGGGCGTTGGCTTTCTGCAATAAAAGTCCAGTTGGAAGTCAGCGCTCGTCCCGTGTGCCTCATATTTCGTCCTTTTTTCTCGCCCCACTGTAGTATTAAGAGGGATTTCCAACTCTCCCAATCCTGCACTCGCTCTTTACCCATTATTATGCTCAGCAAGTCCTGCCTACTTTCCTTTCTTTGCAAAGCTCGCTAGTAGCTTTGGGCACGTAAAGGATATAATAAACGAAGCGATATAATATCGAGAGCCGCAGTTCTTTCATACACCAGCCATACGGCAAATATAATGTCATTCCCATCGAATGTCATTCGTTCAAAATGACATTTGTTTGCTACCACAAGAGAAAATGTAATGACATTCGATTAAAATGACATTAGGGAACGAATGAGTTTGTTGAACCCATTCGACTGCGTTCTGCCAGCAAATATATTATCTCTACACAAAGAAACTCGCTGGGAATGCCTACCCTAAACAGATTACTAAAGCGTCAGTAGCATTATAATGTTTTTACATGCGTATAATTTTTGGTCATTTATTTATTCATGTGAAAAAAAGCCGAATATAGTTGTAAAAAAATAAAACTGCTAGTCTCACTATCAGGCCAGCCTCAGCCGGTGTGGTCGGCGCTAGCTTAAAGTGCATTCTTAAAGTGCTTCAAGTGCATTTAAACGTGCAGTAAAGGTGCTTTAGCTTTTCTCGCTCCGTTCTCGCAAATACGGAAGCGCTTACTAAAATATATACTCCTAGGCAAGTTTTTATCGATTGAAGCTGCCATCATTTGCAAATAAAATTAATTTTGGTCGTGTAGCTGCGCCTCAAAAAATGGCATTAAATCGAGCGAATGACATTCGATGTGACTGAAACTAAATTTGCCGTGTGACAGGGGTATTAGTAGCAAGCAAGCAGTACACTCTAAGAGGTTCCCGTAGGGCATCTTCGCCACAGCGCTCCAGAATGACTAATCGAAGTGGCCCAGTGTGCAAATTCGACCAACGACGTGGCCGAGCATTCAATTTGGATGAAAAAGGGCATCTGCGCAGGGCCATTGCGCAATGCAAAACCATTCACGCCCTGCGTGTTGTCTCTTCGCACAAGCGTTTTTTTTTTTTTTTTCAAATCATATATCATTCGCCGAATTTGCCTACTTGCACACACTATGTTACTTGTTGTTGTTTGTTCGTTTATTTAATAGCCTCAAGGCTTAGTGGACACTAAGCGGGTCCGATCTATATCCAGGAAACTAGGTTGGCCTCCCGGATATAGTCCAGTAGGGAACGGTAGGCAGGACCATGGAGCCACCGATGGTAATGCGTGTCTTGCTGCAAATTTAGGCCTGCTGCCATCAAACATTTCCTTCGAATGTCCTTAGTTCCATGGCATGTCCATATTAGGTGGTGAAGGTCTGCCGGAACCGTTTCCTCGCAGCAGGTTGGACATTTCACATATCCTCGGTAGTCCCCTTTCCATCCACTCGTGCGGGCAGGAGTAAGAGCCACGCCCAGTCGGATCCTTCGCAGTACAACCTCCTCCATCCTGGTAAGACTTCAATGGGTCATTCTAGAGCGCTTTGGTGAAAACGACCTACGGGGACATTTTAGATTGTGGTAGACATGCATTGCAGACGTAAACGTTACCGTACCGAGGCTCTGGTCGTCGTAGTTGGCGACCCACGTGATAGCAGTAGCGCCGAGTCCGTGCATAACCAGAACCGCGGGTCGGCGGACGTCTTCCCCTTCTGCGCCGCACGCCGTTGCTGCATCCGCAACGGGCGCCCGCTTCCCTTGCGGTATGCGTTGCAGGCCGAGCACGTAACCGTCGGCCGTGACAACTTCGTGGGACTCCACGGGGTAGCCTCGGGCAGCGATGAGCTCCTCCTGCGCCGGTAAACACCGCTCAACGACGACTAAACCTCGATTTCAGTTTTCAACCTGAAGGTGTTTTATTCCGGGATGCACAAAGGTTTCACTCACTTCATATCCGTCACGGAAGTGACGCCAGTACAACGAAGCAAGCGGCCTGTAAAGGGTGCACCCCTACTCACAGTATCGACTTGCGGGGAAGCAACCTTCAGTACAAAGAGTACGTTATACTTCCCGTTGTTCGTATTCGGGTTTTATATTTTAACACGAAGGTGTTTTATGCCGGGATACACCAAGATCTCACTGACGTCATATCCGTCACGGAAATGACGCCAGTACACCTTTGCCGAAGTGACCCGCCAGCAGGGCACCGATCGCCAAGCACATCCACAAGACAGCCGCCGACCCGCAACTCCTGCTTAGCCGCAGCTTTCACTGCACATTTCACTTTCATGTATTACTGATCCCTATGACGGAGGAATCAACCACATTTTTTCTAAATGCAGAGCATTTCTTTAACTCACGATGTCACCCGGCGTTGTCGGCGTTGGCGTGCCTCGGCGTCCGCAACAGCCGTTCCAGGTGCGCCCTCTCCCCCACTCCTCCTCTCCCGCATTACGCTACCCTCCTCGCTCTCAACAACAGGTCCGCACCCCTCCCCCTACACCATATAAAAATATTACTTACCGGCGCCTGGCTTCGATCCCACGACCCTGCGGGCGGAACGCAAGGTACATGGTGGTCTACCCACTGCGCCACAAAGCCGACACAGAATGGAAGGCTACGAACGCGCCTTATATCCTTGACTCATTCAAACTACGTCGAGAAGCTGCTGATACAACGCATTCACTACCTGTGAGCGGAACGCGAGGTACATGGTGCTCTTCCCACTGCGCCACAAAACCGACACAGAATGAAAGGCTACGAACGCGCCTTATATCCTTGACTCATTCAAACTACGTCAAGAAGCTGCTGATACAACGCATTCACTACCACCAACTCCCCAAACACTAAACGTTAACGCAATACACCCACCCCCTATGCGACGCATTTACTCGAGTCCCCCTCGCGGGGAGATGGTTTTGCTTTTTTAATAACTCGACATCTGCCAAGAAGTCTAGCGGTGGGCACCGGGTACAGCACGCACGCAGGGATCATATACGCTCGCACACGCGATCACGCTGAAATCACACACACACGTGTTGTATTGCGCGTCTTGTGCCACGTGATGTGCCGTCACCCATTCTCTCCCTCCTCCGCGGCCTCTCTCTCAGTGGCTATGAAGCTCGGCCATGTCAGCCATCTTGTTTCACCCTTGTCAATGATACAATGAAGTCGTTCCGCTCGTCAACGAGATGTGTTACCGCCACGTCAGTTGTAGGGTCACGAACACAACACTCACGCACACACACGCCGAGAGAGACAGTGATAGAGAGAAAGAGAGAGAGAGAGAGAAGATAAATCACTCACGATGGTCTTATCGGCGTCAGGGTCTCTGGGCAGCATTTGAGTGTGGTAGGACCCGGAAGTACCCTCGGGAAACGCCATTAGCACCAACGGCATGAGCAGCAAGAGCTTTCTGCACACAAAAAAAGAAAGGCTCGGGGAACGTTCAATTTCAAGTGAACTGAAGGGGTACAAGCGATAACAAAGACGCTTTGGTGGCCGGTTGGTGAAAATGCCAACGACGTTGGTACATCCATCGCAGTAGTGGCGCGTAGCCTGCGCAAGAGAGAACTGGGCCGAAGAAGTGGTGGAAGCGGAGCTCGATCAAGGCGAGTATGCGGAATCCCATTTTGAGTATGAAATAGTTTGCTGTCCTGGCCGTTCTAACCGCACGCAATATTAATATTGCAAAATTAAGTGTGATTCCGATTCGTTATCTACTCTCTGTGACTTACTTCCGTTGCTATTTGGGTTTCCGTAGTTGGGTTTCCGTTAAGCTTCCAATATTATTCCGTACAGTTAGGCATTGTCATGCAACCTAAGATCAGCTACGGAAGCATTCGGGCTAACAAGGCGTCAAACTGCAACATGTATAGTTTGATATTGACCGTAGCGCACTGTCCGTGGACATTGCGGCCGTCTGTTCAGGTAAAGCTGGCCAAAAAAATTGTTTCGCTGTACTTAATTTTAATTATAGGATTAGAGATGTCAAGCTGAAATTTCCACCAACAATAAAACGCAGACAAGGCCAGAAAATGAAAATAATTCAGTGAGAAAAAGAAAGAACAACGGAGGCATAAAAAGTTAAAGCAGTTCTACTCGACGTGAAAGCTGTCAAGTGCGGAACAGCGATTCGACAAAGGGACTGTGGCGCCGTTCTCCGCTCTTTGCTACCACCGATCACGCTCTTTCCTTCGCTTTCTCACTCCGGTATTGATGAATTGAACTGAGATTTGTTCAATGCGATTCAATTTTCCAACCTTCGCAGTCCTCGCGCGTCATTTCCTGGGACAGCTCGCATCCTTTTCTTTATCTTTTTTAACAAGAACGTGTTTTATTCCCGGATACTCAAAGATTTCAATGAAGCCATGTCCGTCACGGAAATGACGCCAGTGGAACGAAAGAAGCGGCCTATAAAGGGTGCACCCCTTCACACAGGATCTTCTTGTGAGAGTACGTTATAATTAGAGTTGTTTGTTTTCGGGTTTTATATTTTAACACGGAAGTGTTATATGCCGGGATACACCAAGATTTCACTGACATCAAATCCGTCACGGAAGTGACGCCAGTGGAACGAAAGAAGCGGCCTATAAAGGGTGCACCCCTGCACACGGGGTCTTCTTGCGAGAGTACGTTATAATTAGAGTTGTTTGTTTTCGGGTTCTATATTTTAACACGGTAGTGTTTTACGCCGGGATACACCAAGATTTCACTGACGTCATATCCGTAACGGAAGTGACGCCGGTACACCTTTGCCGAAGCGACCCGCCAGCAGGACGTCGCTCACCAAGTACAACCACAAGAAAGCCGCCTACCCTCAAATCATGCTCAGCCGCAGATTTCTCTGCACATTTCACTTTCGCGTTTTACCGATTCCTATGACAGAGGAATCCACCACAGTTTTTTTTTCTTTTTCCGCGTGCAATTACACGAGCATTGCGCTATGCGAACATTGCAGCAAGTCACTGTATGTTCTTTTTCAGCTTGCTTTCATATCAAACGTGCTGGAGCCTTTTTAGGCCATTTTTAACGCGTCGTTTTTAATTCTTCGCGGCTACTTTTATTTCGCTTACTATCCTAAAAACCAACCCAACGAGCATTCCTAACGCAATGAACTCTGGGGCTGTCGGTTAAGCACGTATATTTGCCTCAAATATAGTGGAACCATGGAGATACGTCCCCCGGACTTCGACCCGCTTCTTACGACGGTTCACAGCGGTCCCGGCAAACTCCCCATAAAAACTATGCATTAAAAACCCCGATGATATGACGCTCGGGTGCGCGCGGTCCGCTTCATACGACGGACCCTGGCTCGGATAAACCGGCGTTTTTCCCCTCATTTACACTGCTTCCCCGCATCGTCCCGTTTCTTTATTCTGAACCCCCGTTTGATGCTGCTTGATGTGTTAAGGTTAACAGGCGGGCCAGACTACTTGCTGAACAGATGCAAGCACGGAGGTGGGTACTCGTGAGTGGGAGTTAACGTTCCACGGCCCCACGCGGCAGCAGTACGCCAACGCGCAAGCCGCTGAAAAGTCGAAGTTCAGGTGGTAGGCGGACCGTGAATTTGAAGCTTCCATCAAACCGCCAACGAACGCGAAAACACATACGACGGAACCTCACGGCTATGACCGAACACCCGCTTTCCCCACCCGCTCGATCAAAGTTTCATCCTTTCAAGACGCTCTATATCCCTATATCCCTGCTCTCTGCTTATCACTGTCTTTCAAAGCCCCGCTCCCTTCTTTGGTCAGCGCCTCAATTCACGCGTGTCCGCCGAGAGGGTGGAGACACGTATACGTTGATACCGCCATTTTGGGTCAATCGCTGGCCGCCGCAGCAAGTCACTGTAGCAAGACCGCGCTATAATTTTCGCCGCAACACGGTTTACTCGCGAAGTTTGAATTATCTATTTAGCGTTGCTGGATCTTCTGGGAAACGAAAACGAAAACGAAAACACCCAATAGCGACTTCACGGGACCCTCCAAAGGGTGTCTCCAGCATGTACCAGAATGCCGTTTTTTTTCATCTCAGCCCTCTACTATGGTTCGTTTCGCTTGGTCTCGGCAGCTTCACACTCGCCTTTTCTCCTCACAATTTGCTCGACCAGGTCGGCTTTATCTCGCGCGCGCAAGGCGCAGAATGTCGCGTAGCGCGCCGCTTGGCTGGCGGGCTAGCTCGGACGCATGGAGAAAAGGCGGGGGAGCAACATCAACGTTGTTTTTTTAATTTGAGAGTTCAGCTAAAGTTCAGCTTAATTTGAGAATTCAGCTAATTTGAGAGTTCAGCTATTTTACGCGAGAACGCGTAAAATATAGTAGTTTAAATAAGTTCTTAGCCCACCTGTCACGTGAGATAGTCCACTAGGCCAGCATTTACCCGCACCCCGTTCGTACGACACCCCGGTCACACGACGCTTTCTCGCAGTCTCTTGAAAGTCGTATTATCGGGGTTCCACTTACCTGTAGTTTTATTTGCGCTAAATAATAGAGACATGTGTGATCACTGCCAGTGGTTGCAGGAGTTTCGAATGGTTCTGCCTATATAAACCTCTTGTTCAAGTATCATCTTAACTTTTGGCCGGAAGGCTAAATCGAGAGACAAGTGGGTATTTTTTCTTAGACTTTTTTGCGTGCGTGACGCCACGTGACTCTTTTTGGGGGCGTGACGCCACGTGACACCATGACCGCGAATGAGTTACGACAAGCCAGGCCTGCAAAGTGCTCCGCAATTTATAGAAAGGAAGAGCAACGGCCTAAATTGTACTCCTGCCCGGCAGTAGGACCGAGCAGGACGTACTATAGGACATATAGACCCTTTGCGAAATGGCCCGAGCGGTAGCGGAGGAGCGGTTAGCCATTCCAGCAACACTGTGCTCCGCCATTATGAAGGAAGCTAAAACAGCGAAAACGCAGCAAACGCAGAGCAGCTAACGTCCGCCGCGGCGTAATACTGGCATGTGCTTCTCGTTAAGTTGTTTTCTCCAGAACTGGATGGGAAAATAACATTGCTGCTCTTCGTTCGTTTGAAGAGAAGCAGCATATTCTGGACTTTTATTCTACGACTGACAGACCCTACGAGATCCGACAATTTCAGCGTGGAATACCGTCGTCTGGGATGACGAACAGCAGTAAACGAACGCAGAATTTGTTACTAACAATGAATAATCTTACCGCTGCCTGCTTGTTTAGTCGTCTAGTTCTAGTTGTGTTTATTCGATGCGTCCTTGCCACGTCGCAGTGGCGCCTGAGCGCTATGAACGGATATATGAGGGGTCCGTTCTTTGCTGCGCGCTCACGTTGCGACTGTTCAAGCTTTCTAAACCATTCACAGAACGGACGAAAGCATACATAAATGCGCTGCTCTTGTCTCCACAAAAATGTTCCGAACAAAATTTCGTTGCCTTGCAGACAGTAAAATATGGTCCCTCATATCTCTTGATTGCTGCGATCTTTTTTTTTTCGTCTGTATGTCAGTTGGGAGCTCGTGATAGCACACATGCAAGTAAGTTATGCGAGTTATAAACACTTGATGTATCTTCCACGTGTGTGATATAAGCAGTACAATTCGTGCATTGCGTCAGGGGGTTTGTACTTACATCGAGATTTATAGAAAAGCAGGATTCTAATTGAGTTCGAGTACGGCGTGGTTGCTGCGCGGTCAGTGCAACGTCAGTGCAATGTCAATGCAACGAATTCTCGCACTGGAATGGTGCGGTTCTTATCTAAGGTTCTACACTATACTTAGACATTTGTGAGCAGGCAAGTATACGCAGTTTCCCTGCGCGCGTAGAAAAGGGGCGAGGGGCTGATAGTGATGTCGCCAAGCCAAGGAGCTAATGGATGACATAAAGGTGCTTAATTCGAATGTCCGGCAGTGCAGGGAAAGGTTGTCAAGGTCGCTAGCACTCCTCAGCAGGTGTAAGGCCGCTAGTGTTGCCAGCACGGCAATGTTGCTAACAATCTCCAGGAATTGCTAGGGATCGGGCAAAACTGCCACACATCTGTATAAGTGGCACGGTAATCTGGCGAGAGCCTCACAAGCGACTGGGCTATCCGGCAATTGCTTTTACCCCGCTATCAAGGAGACGAGATCCGTATGGAGAACTTGCCCAGGAAGGGATATTCGAAAGCCTCCTTCTGTTTCAAGTTTCGGGTAGGCGTGTGATTGGGATATCTTGCCCTCCAGCTGCACGCAGTGGTTTGAGGGGTTCACAAATTTCAATCGGCTTCTGCGAAATGTACTCTTCGTCCTAAATAGCGGCTCCTTACGTGAAATACTGAGCTGTATTACCGTCCAGGTAAATTTAATCGTGTCCCCTGAAGGAACCTTCCTTCCAAAGCCGGTGCTATATGCTTGGGGCTGGAAGAAACCCACCAGATTTTGCTTCGCGTAATACATAAGCAGCTTTCTGGAACTTGTCTGTTGTGGGCGTTAATTTGAAGTGACTCTGCGAAAATCCCATAAACGCTTTCACTCTTGTCTTCGCGTCTGGAAGCACTGAAAAAGCTATAGTTATGGCCTTTACAGGACGGCACGGCGCGATTCGCTCATCGCAGCAGATACTTTTCCGTTTCTGCTTTGCCTTCGTGGATGTTTTTTAAGTGGCTGTCAATTCCGTTCATTGCTGCAAATTAATGAGAGCCGGTCAATAGGCGCTGCACCGTTGTAATGACGTAATTCAGGCGGCTGAAAAACGCCGAGACCTGGAAAGTGAGAAAAATCTTTTGGGCAAGTTTCTAAGTTGTTATCTGATAGGCATAGAGCAGTAATTTTTGGCTGACCTAGTCTGCGACCCTCCAATCTATATGTACTGGATGTGTTGGTGGGCTGAATTTTGCAACCGTTGAAAAAAGTTGAAAAAAGTGTTGCAGGGTCCCTTTAACGTTAGTAACTCAATCACGGGCGGTCTTTATACCCCTATTCCGTCTTATTCCTTCCGGCCATTCCACCGTGCGACTCTGACCTTGGCGTTCTGCACAGGTCTGCCTTCCGTGTTGTGGCGCTCGCGTTTTGACGCGCTCCCATGTGGCGAACTCTGGTTTTAGGTCGTCCTTGAACTCTTCGGCTTGCCGGGAAGCACCTGCAAGCGTCAAGCGCAGACATTAGCGACACCTTCGTGGCGGTTCAAACGCACAGTTTGCGCGCTTGCGCATGCGCACTGACCGGCGATTGAAACGCGAGTTGAAACCTTTGAGCCCGAACACACGAAGTTCAAATTCTACATCACAGGTGCGAAATTGAGCATAATAGCCGCACCGCACCACTTCCTAGTGCGCTCTGTCCCTGCGATTTCCTAGTGACCTGCGCTGTAAGCTGTTCATCGATGATCAAAACATGCGTCAGGTTAAGAAATTTGTGTAAGCCTTTATTCTGGTCCAAGCTAGCTTGTTCTGCACCAGAATCACCCCAAAACAAATTGGCAAGAGTGAAGTTTGGGATTAATATGTTACGTGAGACGAGGTGAGATGGCATTCTTGGCAGTTTTAATTATGCTCGAACCGTTGCTCCGTCTTTCTCACATAGCAGAAGGGTTTGCTGAAGGGACTGATTTGACGATTGATTGAAGGGTTTAGCGCGCCGACGCAACGCAGGCGATGAGGCGTGCCGTAGTGGAGAAGTCCGGATTAATTTTGACCCCTTGGGGATCTTTAACGTGCGCCAAAATCTCGTACACACGGGCGTTTTTTCTTTTCGCCTCGATCATAAAAGAGGCCGCCGCAGCCGGGAATCGAACCCGCGTCCTTGTGCTCAACAGCACATTGCCTTAGCCCCTGAGCCACCGCGGCGGGTTTCGCTGAAGGGCCAGTTGCTACATTGCACTACGAAAAAAAAAACAGCGCAAAAGTCTGGACAAGGTAAGGAACCAGAAAGCACAGGCGCTGGGCTTTCATATAATTTTGCAGTTTATCTGGCCGTACGAATGCTTTGTCACATACATAATCATCTCTGGTGCAGTTTTTCAGCCCGTAAGGCCAACAATTTCTTCAGTGTCCTTTATCTGTTTCTGTCTACATTTATCACTGTCCACATGGCCCGGCCGCTCGTTCTCCTCCAGGATTTCATTTCTTATCCAACCTCACCTATAAAATTCGAACACATGCCTAATTTTAGAGCCCAGCGCTTGTTTTGACAAACAATCAGAGCCCAGCATGATGAACATGCCTCTAATTTTAGAGGCATGTTCATCATGCTGGGCTCTGATTGCTTCACTTGTAAAGCTTTAACGAGAGTTCAGACCAAATCCGCAAATTTCGTTCCTCTATCCCTGCGATCACGCCCCGACCGTCCACCAAATTTCTGACGACTGCTGCTAAAAATATCAACTTTTTTTTAGCGATCGCCGTTCGCACCTGTGTTGTCATCGCTATGCCTCTAGCATCCATATCTCGACCCTTTTATGTTTCAGGTATTTTCATACACGTGGATTTCGTCTCCACAGGTCTTAATCCTCACTGGCTCCAATACTAAAAGCTATACAGTAAAAGCTTGATAATTCTAACTCGAATGGGCCATAAAATTGTTCAAATTAAGCGTAGTTCGAATTAGCAGGCGGGCGCTAGAATGAATGAAAATCGCGTTACACTGTGCGGGCAGAACAAAAAAAAAGCCCCCTCTGGACTCGTTATCGCAAACTAGGCTCTACTACACGTTTGTGGCAGGTAATTTCGTAAATAATGTTCCGTAAATAACAATGGCATGCGCCGGAGCAGCTGGCGCCGGTGGCGCGGCGCCCTCTGTAGACGCGATGTAAGCTGTTGCAGGAGCGTAGCGTTTGCGTCACGTAGTTGCTTTTTTGTTTCCTTATTTTGCATCTCTAGTAAATTTAGTTTGGTTTGGATTTGCAACACACTGTAATCATTCTGGGCCGACTTCTTCTGCCAGGAGCGATGGAAACCAGGGGATCATAGTTACAATTAACCGTTCTGGATACCGACGTGTTAGAATTATCGGGAGTTTTCCCCCATTGGAGTATACAGGGCTGTACGGGACCGGGGCCGGAGTTCGAATTAACCGGAAGTTCCAACTAACCGAGTTCGAATTAACGAGCTTTTGCTGTATAGCAAAAGTCTCGATGGTGCGGGGGGATGCCGAAAACATGGGCGTTCAAATAAGGCATTTCGTTTCTATTTATGAATCACTGTTACCCGCGTGTTCAAGCGCACTTACGTAGAGTTCTACCGAAGGGGACACTTCCGCGCGTGAACTTGGCGGCGCGGCTTCGTTTCATGGCCGCCGCTACTGCACTACGGCCGCCGGGAAGCGCTTGGGAGCGGCCGGCGAAGAGTCGCTTGGAAGACAGCTGAGCAAACCTATTCCGCTTGGCGCACATAGGCTCGACCCATCACTCACCTCGTTCTGGGAATCCGTATTGTACGGGGTGTCAGGCATGTCGTTTCAGCGTTTGTGTAGACGCAGGCGATGAAGAATGAACAAAACCGCGTGCGTGCGTGCGTGGCCACTCTTAAAGGGTAAGTCTAAATTAGGACAAGGCTATACCGTCGGCCGTTCAGTTTTCGCGGATCCGTACTGTACGGGTGTCACGCTATTCCCATATTGGTACAGGACGCAAAGCGGCCGCTTCGGAGTAGAGAACTGCGGTGGTATTCTTGTGTGTGTCCGTTTTGAAAACCTCCGTTTTGCGTCTGTTTTATTGTGACGTACTTCGAGTTGTAGGCGGGCTTTGGGTTGACTTTTGCGCACCTGTTTTTGTAAACAGATTTTAAACGACTAGGAGGAGGAGGAGAAAAGCGAAAGGAAAGGCCGAGAGGTTATCCAGGCTTAGAGCCCGGATTGCTACTCGGCACTGGGGAAGGGGTGTTCAGGGGATAAAAGAGATGGCAGGCGAAAAAGGGGGGATAGGAGCGGTGTCGCGCACACACTTTAGTCCCTTCGAGGGCACTAGAGTCTCTCAGCTAAACCTGTGTCCTTCATAAAACGCAGAAGGGCTTTTGTTGCCTTCTGCGAAGTCGATTGTAGGGGTCTTTGTCCTAGAATAGTCTCTAGCTTGAACTGTTGATTGTCCGATCTTCTGAGCTCGGCTGCCAAAACGCGTCTTTCCGATGAATACTCGGGCTAACAACAAAGCTCATGGTCGATTGTCTCTTCAACCTCGCAGGCGTCGCAGTGGGCACTACTGGCCATCCCGATGAGGAAGGAGTAGGCTTTCGTGAAGGCCACTCCCAACCACAGCCTACAAAGTAAAGTAGACTGTGATCGAGTCAGCCCACACGGAAGACGACGCTGGAGGAGAGGGTCCTGGTTGTGGAGGCGCGGGTGCACAAAGTCTGGTGTATTCCATTAAGTAATGGAGGTCCTCCGCGCGAACTGACGAAGCAGCCTAGCGGCATCAGTCCTTGCAAGTGAAAGCAAGATGGTCCTTTCACTGTCATGGCCTGTCCGGGCAGCTGCATCAGCCGAGAAATTGCCGGTGATTCCACAGTGACTTGGCAGCCACTGAAATACAATAGTATGGCCCTTTATGACAGCCTGGTGAAATAATTCCCGAATTTCTGTCACTAGTTGGTGCAAAGAACCGTAGCGCAGGGCTGCTCGGAAGCTTTGCAGGGCACCTTTGGAGTCGGTAAAAATGGACCATTTTTGGGGAGAAGCTTCCATGATGTATTGAAGAGCTTCACGGGTGGCTGCAAGTTCAGTAGCCGTCGAGCTCGTCACATGGGCGACACGGAATCGAATCTTGGTTGATTCTGATGGTATAACCAAATCTATTTTAAACTATCCTTTATCTGTTTATTGTTCTGCCAGCGAACCAACAACAAGGCGACGAAAAATCGTCTGCTCCAAATCGTCTGCTCCGAGAAGCCGCGGCTCATAGCTCCGCCGTGCTTGCATGGCGTCACATCCGGGTGTTCGCTTTCAGCCAATCAGGGCTTGCTCAAAGCGGACATTCTTGAAACGCACACAAAATGGACAAAACACGAGAATACCACCCCTGAAAAAAACGAAATCACGGGCATGCTGCCATCACTCTCGAAGGTCATTCGAAGCAGGACACGGTCACCGAGATTGAAGGCAAATGTAGGAGGACAAAAAAAAAATCTTATTTGGTGACCCATCTTTCACGATCGGAAATGCCTGGCAGGTATGTAGGAACGAGCGGGCTCGGTCATTGTCGAGAATGTTTGCTCTGCGGAGAAAAAAGGGTCACGCATTTCTACGTGCATGTCCATTTTCCCGCCTGTTCTTCCTTCAAATTATGTCTCCATCACTGATGCCCCCTTTCCATATACCCTTTCTCTCTCTTTCAATCCCCCGTACATAAGTGTAGCATAGCCAATCGGATGCTTCCCGGGTTAACTTCCCTGCCTTTCCAGCGCTATGTTTTTTTTTTCAGCAAAAGATAAGCCTAACGTGCTCGAGCTGAATCGACATACAGTCGAAACATCTTATAACGAAGTAGTTTCGGGGCAGTAAATTGGGAATCTATATCCGATACTCGTTGTAACAGTACAGGTAAAAATTGGCTCTAATAAATCGGCAATCTGTCTCGCACAACAATCATAGGTAAAAAAAAAAAACGCATCGTTCTAGGCTTAGAACTCACTACAAAAGAGGTAATCCTCATCTGTCTTCTCCTTGTGGCATTTCAAACTAAACAGACCGGAACGTGAGATTGTGAAATTACAACAGAACAAAGTTAGTTTGGCAAAACAGGCCTGCGTTCTTATTTACTTGAAAGAGAATGTGGCCGTCGCCTGGTGGCTCTTAACAAGTCTGAGCGGAATGAAATTTGTCACAGTGTCCGCGCAATAAAGGGCCTTTTTTACTTGTGCAGTTTTTCAAGTTACTAAAAAATAATTGTTTTGTCCCTTTTTTTTTAAATTTTGCTTTTAATATGCTAGCTGTCGAGTTATGAGCCTCGTGGAAACCAAATATTTCTTCGTTATAGCCTACATCGCGTGGCTCTCCAGGTTTCGGTTTCGTTATAAAAAGAATAACCTGCCATTGAAATGAAGCATGACCAAATAAATTTCGTATTTAGTTCGCTATATCCGATAATTCGCTATATTAGTGTTCGCGATAACGAGTTTCGACTGCATTGGAAAAGGGTCAAATGCGGAAAAAGCATGGACAAAAGAAGAAACAAACACGTCAGACATGGCACCCAGACAGGGCTGTTTCTTTGTCTCAATCTTTAGTAACACCAACTTAGCTGTGTCATGTTTGTAAGCAAAAAGGGGAATCATGCCATTCTCAGCCGGAATTCCTTCATTTGCGTATGCGCCGCGATAGAAAGTGCGGTCTGGTATCGCATGGCGCACAGCGTCGCTGTGTTGCCTTTATTTTTCGTTGTTCCTTGTTTTTGTTATGCCATTTGACAGTCATTTCCGTGTGGCTTTAATGAGGGTAATCCTTTGCTTACCAATACTGGCTTCACAACCAGGCTGGCTTTCTGGCCTCCTACTACTAATTGATTTTGATTGATTGTAGGGTTTAACGTACGCGCCGACGCAACGCAGGCGATGAGGCGCGCCGTAGTGGAGGGCTTCGGATTAATTTTGACCACCTGGGGATCTTTAACGTGCGCCGAAATCTCGTACACACGGGCGTTTTTGCTTTTCGCCTCCATCAGAAAAGCGGCTACGGCGGCCGGGAATCGAACCCGTGTCCTTGGGTTCAGCAGCACAACACAACTACTGCTCAAACCACCGACTTGCCTGTAAAGACTGCACAGCAAGCACAAGGAGTTCAATGGCTGGGGAGGAGAGAGAGAGAGAGAGAGAGAGAGAGAGAGAGAGAGAGAGAGAGAGAGAGAGAGAGAGAGAGAGAGAGAGAGAGAGAGAGAGAGAGAGAGAGAGAGAGAGAGAGAGAGAGAGAGAGAGAGAGAGACTTTTATTGAGCCACTGGGTTTAGGGAAGCGTGGTGGCCGCCGGTTGGAGGTCGGCGTCGACGATCGCAGCTCATTCCACCAAGGCGGTCTTGACGTCCGGGTCGGAGCTACCCAGCGCACCCTCCCATTGCTCGTCACGGGGGACTATGTGGACAGGCCCACATAGAGTGGGGAAGTGTGGCGCGCTCGCCACATGCGGGGCAATGAGGTGAGGGGTAGATGGAAGGGTGGATGGGATGGAGCACCGCCCTGCAGGGAAAGGAATGAACCTGAAGAAGTCGCCAGGTACGCGCGTGCTCATGGCTGAGCTGGGGATGCGCCGGGGGGTATTTTCGGCGGGCGAGGCGGTAATGCGTGAGTATCTCATGATACGTAATTAGGCGGTCTCTGGCTGATCGGGCCCCGTGGTAAGGAGGCTGGCTCCCACTCGGATTATGAATCCTCGAGCCGCGACATGGGCCGCCTCGTTCCCCCCAAGTCCCGAGTGCGCCGGGGTCCAAAGCAGTTCTACCGGGGAAATTAGAAGATTTTGAGCGATAATTTTGAGTGCCAGTGTCTAAATGAGACCAAGGGCAAAATTTTCAACGGCCATCTTTGAATCAGAGATTACGGTCGTGGGGGCCGGCCTTTGTTACAGGGCAAGGGGTGCGATCAGTAAGGGAGCATAACGGGGGGTCGTCCGGCCTATTCACGATGGCCAGAGCATAAGCATCGTGTTGACGGTATTCTGCCGCGTCCACGTTTAAGATATCCGATCTTACAGGTAGGCGTCGCTGAAGAGCCTGCGCTCATTGCATTCTGCGACCCGCATGATACACAGGGTGCATGTTGCGTGGTACAGGACGGACGACAAGTCGAGCGTAATAGCGCGAGGAATTGGGGATTTATGTGCGGGCAAATTAGGGGCACGAATCCGAGTCGGTCTAGGATGTGCAGACCGGCTGATGTAGTGGATAGGCGTGCTATTTGTCCTGTCGGGTGCGCCTCCACAAGCTCCTTGGTATTATTATGGATGCCCAGGCGTTCTAATTTGGCAGTGGAAGAGTACAGGGGTATCTGAAGTGCCGCTCTGTAGGCTTCTCTGATGAGGCAATTGATTTTCTGAAACTCAGCAGCACTTGCATGAAGGTAGGTCAGGGAGTACGTTATTCTGCTGATCACG
This sequence comes from Haemaphysalis longicornis, assembly GCF_048455015.1. Lineage (NCBI taxonomy): Eukaryota > Metazoa > Arthropoda > Arachnida > Ixodida > Ixodidae > Haemaphysalis > Haemaphysalis longicornis. The sequence goes on along the minus strand of NW_027526225.1, from coordinate 90,171,782 downwards.
AAGGCCGTAATGAGTCCCAATCTCTCACTCTCACACACCCCATGCCGGCGATTGGCAATCCTTTTTGAGACCAATTGTTTGGGCAACAGGCTTATTTAACTGGGTGACATATTGTGTATTGGTTCGATTCCGTTGTATAAGGAGCCCGAGAACTTTTATTGTGTAAACTTCCGGGACTGAATAACCACTAAAGCGTTGGTATTTATACGAAACGTGCTCGCATAACATGTACTAAGGATTCCGTTCTTACAAGGAACCACATCGTGGGAAGCCCGTGGAGTAATGGGGTGTAATTCTCCCGAGTCAAAGACTGCTTCAAAATGAAAAATATTCACCGGGGATGAATATTTCTTGGAGTTTCCTGTTACTGTAAATGTCATTGGTGCCGACGACAGTGCTACTGTACTTTTGAGACGTCAAGTATATATGCAGTGATGCTTTGCTGCGTGGCAGCTCGGCCGAGATTCGGTGACCGATGGCCCGCAAAATGGTCGATGGTGGATCACGAAGTATATATGTATAGGCAAGACCGTTCCCAGCTACGAAATCTGCTCCCGTGGCCCATACACGCCCACATTATCCAGCACAAGGGAACAGTCAAGTATACTTGATGAAGGGGTTAGGTGCGGGATAGTTGGTATTCCGCATTTGCAGCTTCAGCGCACAAAAAAAGAACACAGACAGAGAAGACGAGGAGAAGTCTTCTCTGTCAGTGTTCTTTTTTGTGCGATGAAGCTGCAAATGAATGTCAGGTATGCAGTTGAGGAAAAATATAAGGACGAACCGAAGTACTGCTATTTTAATGAAGGGTACATGTTGCATTAGTTTTTACAATAGCAAATAAAAAGTAAGGCGTTAAAGTTGGTGTCGAGGAAAGGCGAGGTAGAAGCACACACAAAAGCAAAGGGTTTTGGCAAGAGCAACAAAATGAAGAAAACAATAATAAAACAAGGATACAGAAAACGACGTGCGCGGTCTCGGCAGGTGGTGCGCGTGAGCTTGGCGAACGCGAGAAAATTGAACTCAATAAAATTGAACACAAAAAGAATGGCCGGTGAGAAAGTCGATGAGAGGGAGAGTGGGGTGAAAGGGTGGCTACATGTGCAGGAAGGAAGGGTTAAAAAGGATGGTGGTGGTGGTGGGAGAACAGGTTCAGCAATCGAACACTCATGCTGCTGCTGCTGCTGCTGCTGGTGTTGGTGGTGGTGGTGGTGAGAGAACAGGTTCAGCAATCGGACACTGATGCTTTCGCATTCACTGCATCGTATATGTGCTCAGTCGACCTTCATATTCTGTTAATTTCGGTTGTTGAACGTAGAAGACGGCACTGCTGGCGCAATTTCGGTTTGATCTCGGCCCAAGTAATTCAATATTCTGCCTATGTGTACGGCTCCACAGAGGGAACATAGATAGGTGTTGAAGAAAGTTACTTTCTCCCCAAAACCAGCATGACCGGGACAGGTACAATGTGCAGCGTAACAAAGCTACCAATCCAGCAACGAACCAAATGATAGAAGTAAATGTAGGTGGATTGTTCTCGAATCAAAACAGAATAGTCAGAGAGGGTGCACTATGATTTTGATTGTATGGTTTAACGCGCCGACGCAGCGCAGGCGATGAGGCGCGCCGTAGTGGAGGGCTCCGGATTAATTTTGACCACCTGGGGATCTTTAACGTGCGCCGAAATCTCGTACACACGGGCGTTTTTGCTTTTCGCCTCCATCAGAAAAGCGGCCGCCGCTGCCGGGAATCGAACCCGCGACCTCGTGCTCAGCAGCGCAACGCCTTAGCCACTGAGCCACCGGCCGAGAGGGTGCACTATCGAAGCGAATTTATTAATCTGATGCCTTAAACCTAATAATTTATGATTTTCGAGTGCGGAAGGATCTGTCGAGTTTTATATTTGTTTGAGACTTTTATGTCTGTGTGTCTTTTTTAGTTGTGCAAGATGGAGCAAGGGCCTTCGTCAGGTTATGTCCTTTGCTCTCTCCCCAATGTGTGTTACAAAAAAAAACAATAAATCAAAAATAAAAGAAAAAAACTGATGAAACTCCACTCGAATTGGAGATCATCAGATTATCTGTGCGCGATGAGGAAGAACGAGATTGGGTCTTTATTGCACGTCAGGTCACAGGAATCCCGACTGTGAAGCTCAATGACGCCAGCCACAGCAATCCCGGAACGCCTCTATCAGTGGTCGCTTCGGGAGTTATCAGTACTTGCTTCAGTAGTGTCAGAGTCATTCAATGCTGTGGTAGTATTCACCGCTTGTGTGGTTCCACCGACCACCTGTAGCTTGGTGTGGCCGCAGATCAGCGGTTCCATAAAGGCGCTCACTTTCAGCTGGAAAGAAGCCTCACCCTGCGTAAAATGAAAAAAAAAAAAAAAAAAAAAACGTTCGCAGTCACTTTCCAAGCACTAATTGTCAGAATAATCTAGAAACTTTCAGGGTCCCCAGGAAGTGACCCAGAAAAAGTTGTTTATTTCGCTTTCCGACATTTTAGGAGTAGCACGAGAGTGTAATACAATGGTTCAGATTTTCATTCTGCAAAGTCAGGAGGTTCTTGCTACGAATCTTCATCACCAGCCTATCTACGCCCACTGCAGGGCAAAGGCCTCTCCCATTAATCTCCAATTACCCCGGTCCTGTGCTAACTGCGACCAATTTATCCCCGTAAACTTCTTGATCTCATCTGCCCATCTAACTTTCTGCCGCCCCTGCCACGCTTGCCTTCTCTAGGGATCCAATCTGTTACCCTTAATGACCAACGGCTTGCTACGAAATGATGTATCTAACCACCAGTATTATGCGGCGTGCTTTCCAAACCCCGTGGGCTTCTAAAAAGCACATTTTTTTATCTATACATGACAAATGGTGCAGCCTAGCTGATATCTGATGACTTGCTAGTCAGGCGATCAGCGGACGCATCACAAAGTACTCCTACTAATGAAAGTTCTCGTGAAGGCTAAATACACTCATGTTCTCGACAACATCAAAACTAAAGCACTTCTACTCAACGTGAAAGCTGTCGGAAGTGCAGAGCAGTGCGCCTCAATCAGGGTAAATTTTGCCCCATGTGGTCCGTCCCCAGCCTTTGATTGAATTTTAATCGAATCCTTCTTTTCGAACTGATAGCAGCAGTATTTGCAAGTAGCCCCGTTGTGGATTTTTTTTTATTTTTACACGAGCACGCACTCCCATTACTTTTGGCTGTGCCTGTAGGCGCCCAAAGCTTTCCCACTATGCATTTTATTCTAGTGATAAGCAGCATCACCTTTTCTTACCCTAATAAAGCATTCAAACCGAATTTCAATACCCCTTAGTTTCCCTTCTCATAGTGGAGCGAATAGGTGGTATTCGTTGAAAAGTTTAGCTGTCAATTTCTTCACTTGGCAACACTGAAAACGGCCGCAGACATGGCCGATGCGCCACGGACATGGCGCGGCTTGGGCCACTGCGCCCGCACGCCGAAGAAAAACAACACCTGCGTGCGTCGTCTGCTCCGTTTCTGGGTTTCAACCCGATTCTCAACGATGGTGTCAACATAGACTATATTAATCGCACTCACATTGGACTCGACGCAATACTTTTTGTTCGTTGAGGTAGAGTTTGTTAACGTGCAACACAGTCATGTGCATAGCACGGACAAGTGCCGCCATCCCGCGGAGCCCAAAGTAACGACTGACGGAACACTCACACGGTTGCCTGCATGCGCGCCTCCCCAGTGAATACAAGCAATAGTGTGTTGCAAAACAGCGAATGATAGAGGAAGCCTGGTGTTCATTATTCGGAAAGCACAGTTCTCTTCCTCTACCGCTGAAAAGAAAAGTATAGTACCTCTGCGTACTGCCAGTGACGATATACGGGGCAGAAACTTGCGCCTTGCTACAGCCCATGAAGGAACGTTTAGGTTCTAACGCCAAAATTAAAGCCGTTCCACTCAACGTGAAGGCTGTCGGAAGTGCAGAGCAGTGATTCGCCATACGGGCTGTGGCGCCGTTCCCCGCTCTTTGCCACCTCCCCTCACGCTCGTCCACTCTCTGTCTCACTCTTCTCTCGATGAATTGAACAGATGTTTGTTCAACGCAATTCAATTTTTCCGCCTTCAAAGTGCTCGCGCGCCTTCTCCTGGGACAGCTCGTATCTTTCTTTAGCTTTATATTTTGTTCATCTTTTGTTCCCTGTTCTGTCTGGTACAGCACGAGCGGGAGTTCGGATCTTTTTGTGCTTGCTTTCATCTCGCACGTGCTGCAGCCTTTCTGCGCCATTTTTAACGCGTCATTTCTCGTTCGGCGGCCACTTTTTCCTGTTTACTATCGTAAAAACCAACCCAATGAGCATTCGTAACCAAATGGACGCGGGTACTGCCGGTTAAGTACAAATATTTTGCCTCAAATGTACCTGCAGTTTTTTTTTTTTTTGCGCTACATAGTGGGGACATGTATGACAAGCGCCAGCGGTTACAAGAGTTTCGAATGTTTCTGCGTTTAAAAACATATTGTTCAAGTATATCCTTAACTATTGCTGAATCAAGGGACAAGCGTGTGTATTTTTGAAGCCTCTGTTCTGGTGCGTGACGCCGCGTGACTCTGTTTGGGTCCGTGACGCCACGTGACTGCGGTGGCTAGATCGCGTGACCACGGGCCAGCTGCGGCGACAAGCCGGGCCCCTAAACATTTCCGCATTTAAATACTGCCTTTAGGATTGTGGCCAGAGTCGCCAGAAGCTCTGCGTTTGAATACTGTCATCTAACAGTGCACATAAACAGAACGGTTAACTACAAAACGCTGCATTCGAGATACAAGCGTACGCAGCGCAAATTTCTCGTTCTAGTTTTGGTTTCCGGAAGAGAAACTGATAAAAAAAATTCACGCGTCTCTACGAAGTGAATCATGACGAGTGGGCGAAGCACTGGGGATCGTTCTTACCGTAAAGCACCCGTGCAATAGCCCACTCGCGCATGTAAATGAGTGACAACGCGTGTGTATAGTATATACAATTCCAATCCAATCCAATTCAATGCTCCTCGCGCATGCGCAACACTGTGTACACGGACGCCAAGGGACAAGCCACGGACAAAGCGAGGTCTTAAGGCGCTTCGCCCCTAAAATTCAATGCAATTCCACTTAGCGAAGGTGGATGACCAGCGGAACTGTTTGTTGCTTATCGGTGGGCTACAAACTCCCGCCCAAACTTTGACGTCACGCCCAGGAAGTGCTTAGAAGAACCGTTGCCAGGCAGGCGGCACCAGTATTCCGCCTCGCCGTACTCGGCGCCCCGACGGGAATCATGCTTACACTTGGTGTCAGCGACCTGATCGTCGTCGGTGGTTTCCTACCACCGCGTTCGCGCCCATTGACAGTCATTTTCTCTTTTTCACTGCACAACGCCTCAGGCTTAATTGAGGCTTCACCCAAGGCTTCGCTGTGCAGCGCTTTCTGCGGGAAAGCCACATTATGAAAACCGAGGTTATACCGCACCCACAAAGTCGACTTCACTTCTAACCACACGTGCATTGCTGCGAAGATGTTTTATGGGCAATATACGCCATCTTATTGTACATCTTATATCAAAATATGAATAGCCTAAGCCGAACAGGTAGCTGAAGGGAGAGGGGGTGCCAAAGTGAAGAGGGGGCGGCTTTTCATCCTACGGACGCAAAAAAAGCAAAACAGAACAGCTCTGCCGTAAAAAAATGCGGAGAATACTAGCGGCCAGACGACGTATACACGGGAGAACTAATGGATTACCAACTACAAGGGAACGCAAGCGGGTGTGCCGTGATTGACGGCCGCTTACGGCATGCACAGTGAAAATCATTGTTTCTCTATGGTGCAGCTTTCGAATGTCCCTTGTAGACGGCGAGTTTTGCGTCGTGGTTTGCACAGAACTGCCCGAGATATCTCACGCGGCAACTGAAGTTGCGCTGCAGGGAAAAGCGCGAGACGACGGCCTTGCTAACAACCGATACCAAATAGAACATGCGGCAATGAGTCGTATAGAAGCATCGAATGCGTGCTGGAGTAGCGATCTTTGGCGTTGCGAGTGGAAATACGGGTCGCGTATTCATAGGGGCTCTTTTCTCGTACGATATGGTCAAAGCAGTTGGTGGGTACCCGGCGCCATGGCTTTCATTTCGCTTTTGGCGGGGAGTCTACCGCGCACAAGTGCCAGTTAATCCCAGACTACTATTACTGTGCTTTCACGTGCGCACAGCTTTATGCATCTCGGCTCACTATTTCACCTCGCTTCATATCGAGGGTGGAATGGTAAATTTGTATTGAAACCGTGCGTCAGCGTAGAAAGCTAAGATGGTGCACGCGAATGTATTAACATATCTACCGCTGTTTGCTGACGACTTCCAACTCCTGGAAAATGTTCACTATAAGCGTTTCATATAACGTTTTTCATACGCAGAAGCTAATTCAAACACTGTATAAAAGCAAAGGTTTATTTTGAAGTTGAAAAAAAGTTTATTGTTTGCCAGCCTAGGAGCTGTTTCCTTAGCATTTACAGCTACCGAAAACAACGGCCTGTCTTTGTGCAAACACGTTTATTATTACTTCAAGGAAGGCGAGTTTTCTTCATTTTGTGAGCGAAAAAAAAAATCGCAAAAATGTTTACACGTGTTCACGCGTCATGCTTGTAACTTTTCAATCTATTCTTTTACTTTTGAAGAAAATGCAGGTGTTGCTACCTATGCGATTAATTGCAAAACATGCGACGGCCGCTGCAGGAATAACGGCAATGGAACCAACTTAAAAATGCCGCGTGACGCGCCGTTGATACACCTGGCCTGTCGACGCGCAGAGGTAGATAGTAACTGCAATAAGGAGTGTTGTTGGGCGAATCGGCTTATTATTTTGAATGATGGTTTAGTGACGCGGCTACAAGGACGACGAAAAGAGGGGGTGGGCGCTACTCTGATTTATTTCAAAATCGGCTGGCATACAATAGAAATAAAGGCAAAAAATGCGGGAATTCGGTAGACAATCTTTGTTTAAAAGGCCCGCGTACGGGGTTTGGTCGATGTACACTCAAGAGCGAAAAATTTACGGACCACAAAAAAAAGCAAATTTGGGTTATTTCTCTGCCGCACGGTAGCCCGTGGTTCTATGTGCCGCATTTTTCTTTACTGCAGTAACTATACGGCATCTCGCATGCGCACGGCAGTTTGTCGGGCTGCTACCGGAAGAGAAATAACCTTAAAATTGCCATTTTCTTGTGTCCGTAAACTTTTGATCGTGGCTGTTACGTGGGCTGAATAATGTGCACACGACCGCACTAATCCGGTGTGCGAAACTCAATGAAATGTCGAAATCTGAACCTGCATTTGCTCATTTCGGGAGCTCCGCAAGCCATGTCTCGCAAAGTTATTCATGTGGTCACAATGAACGTGAGACTCTGGAGAGGAGGTGGGGCAGGCGCGACGTCACGCCACGAGATCCGCTGCGGAGAGGCGCCGCAGCTGCGCTCGCTCGTAGCCTGCAGTACCACGTGACCGGGCGAGGGTTCAATGGCTGCTTCGCCGGCGCTTGGTCGCTCAGTGTCAACTAGGATGGCGCCCTGGCTGCGCCGTCTGTGCGAGCACTTCAGCGCAAGCGACATGCTGAATCCGATCATCCAGTAGATTTAGTTAAACGGAAGGCTGCTCAATGTTAAGCAGGCTGCTGAAACACCGGAGAAAAGGCAGGCCTACTTTCATGAAGACCTATGGGCATAGTTTTAGAAAAACCAAGCCAAACAGAGCCTTCACTCGTTATAACTGGGTTAGTAAGTGTCAAACCTGGCCCAATTTTTTTTTTGGCGCAGCCCTTTGGCGGCCGCCTCTGGGCTGAGCCGCGTTGCCGTCGTAACCGAGGGAACGATGGCAAGACCGACGAGTGAAAGAAAGCAAAAGAGGATAGTGTCTCGGAGTTGTGAGGGGAGGACGGTTCGCCGTGGCGGCACGAGCGCTCTCTGGAAGTGTGCAGTGGGGGAGGTGGCGGAATGGTGTAAGGATGAGATTATCTCGAAATTGTGAGGGGATGGCGGTTTGCAGTGGCGGCGCGAGCGCTCTCCGAAAGTGTGGGGGGGCGGGGGGGGGGGTTAAGCAGTATGCTGTGCCCGAACGAGGCACTCGTCTGCGCGACGCTGGCGAAAACGTGAGGGGGGGCGTGCGCGCAACGATGGTATGCGTTCCCTGCCTAAGACGCGGCTCGCGGTCCCTTCCTGAGACGCACTTCGCGCCGCCGACGCAGAGGCTCATCATCGCTGCCATCGAGAGAACCCACGAGTGAGTGCTGCCTCAGCGCACTGCTGCTGCGCCCAAATATCGCATTAGGGAGTATCGTAATCACGAGCCATTTTTTTTCTTCTTGCAGCAATCGTGTCTTCTCGAATAAATGAAACGACCGCGGAACACCGAAGTGCCAACTTAGCTGGGCCACGCAAGAGCTCGACATTCATGGCAGTTGCGGAAGCGGGGGCGCTGTTGTGAAGCTGTTACGCAACCCGGCTTCAGTGCTGGGGTGAATCACCGAAAAACTGCATTCGAACATCCGTCATCAACTTTCCGCGAACCGGCGTATTCACAGAAGCGAACTATGCGGCCGGCTACTTGAACTATGCGCCTTTCAGCGACCTCGTGGCTTCTCAAAGCGCCAACCGGCCAGCGGCGGTGCTAACAAAAGCGTTGCTTGGCGCCCTGCGCTGCAATCCTCGGCGACGGGCCCGCGCCTCATTGTCTTGGCCTTTTGTGGCGTGTTGTCTTCAATAAGCCATTCGAAGAATATTCCCGCGGAGGGATGCAAGGAGTCTTTGTGGTGGGGCAACATCGCCAGGACAAGGGAAGGCTCTGACCACGGCGGATTGCCACGGCGGGAGCAACCTGGCGCTCACCTGCCCAGGAGAGGAGGGGTCTCTCGTGCGTGTGCGCGTGTGTGTTTTGCGTGGTGGCGCTGCATCAGTGCCATGTTCTGTGATTGGTGCATTCTGACGTCAACCGGAGAAAAGGGGTGAAGAGGATGGACCCAACGTGCCCTATTTAATCTCGCGCGCGCAGGAGCGCACTCCCCGTTCTGATTTGAAGATGTAAATAATTGTATATAAAGTTTTCTTCTTCTCCGTCAACCTCGCCACGCCATCATGACTGCCCCGGCACAACACCCACCTCGGTTGGTTCGCAACAGTGGGGTCAGCCCTGGCTTCCCAATAGCGCCTAGCCGGCTGCCCCCGACGGCTCCATTCACGACGACGAGCACGGATGAGAATATGGGGGCCAAAAACGAGGACTCATTGGGCTGGAGCGCGGTCACCTACATGACGAAAGGGCTCAGGGGCGAACTGTGATCACAACGGGTGAGTAGGCCTCACTTTTTCCGTACACGTGGTCCCCAAGCCTGCCATTACCCGTTGCATAGAACACACTTGAATTTCTCAAACAGTCCTGCAGCCAAATACGCAGCATTTCGGTACGTAGCTAAAGCCGGTGCAGTGCGATTTTTCATTGGGAATCAATAACGCCTAGAAAATTTATTAGCCAGCCACAACTCAAACTGCCACCGACATCGGCAGGTGAGGTGCGTAAAGTCCCTGTTGAGATGGTGGCTCAGCCTACTGAAGTCACCAGTGAAGGAGTCGTGACGATCCGACCAGAGCACACCCAGGAATGCGTTGCCAATCGCATTCGTTGCGAATCGTTACATTCTGGTATTTCAAATCATGGGAAAGAGGTGCATGCTTTTAATCGCAGTTGATACGCCACGTTCCCTTGTGGAAGACTCTCCGTGGACTACGAAATCGTACATGCTAATGAGTACCGGTCTAGTGTACTGGCATGCTTACAATGTCACGGGCTTGGCCACACGACCGAATTCTGCCCCTCCAAGGCATTTAGGGGCGAGACCCCTTAGGGGCTGGGGCTGTTGGCGTCTCCTGTCGTCGCCGTCGTAATCGTCGTCTCATGTAGTAACGGGACTAAAACACCGGGACACTCGTTTACGCCTCGCGCTAGAACGTAACGCGTACCAAAAAAACACCGGGACACCGCTTACGCCTCGCGCTAGAGAGCTTCGTGCCTCTCATACAAGGGACTTTTACAACAAAGGTGTATACCTGTACGCCCCAACGGTTTCATCTCCGTTGGAAAAAACGCCAGGGCGCCATGCACTTACACACTGCATGCTTCGCTCCTCCCCAGGTTTCGCGTTAGTGGAGATGGCCCGGGATTTTTTGGAGTCACTGCGGTCGCACGCTGAAGAAGGCAGTTAGATGTGACGCGGCCCCATTCTGCGATAGTGAGAACGGAGACTCACAGGTTGCAGATAGATGCGAGGTCCCAGTTGAACCGAGCCCTGGAAGGTCTCGCCCTTGGTCAGTTTGCAGGGGGTATTTGCGAGACGGCAGCTCTTCGAGGAGGGTGATTCGATATCAGTGGTGTCTGTCGTCTGCTTCAGAGTCAAGCTGACCATCACAAGTGTTTCCACATCGCTGCCTGCATGAGCACGAGCAGGGAGGCTCATAAAAAAATTTGCCGGTAAATACAAACAAATGATCAAGCTAATAGTTGGTATGACGCCCTCAATGCTGTATAACTCTTTGTTTTAACTGAAAGACCGTACGTTTCGTAGCTCTCCTGTCCTGTCTTTCAAGGCCGAGTATGCCCTGAATGAGGGCGGAATACGTTCATTTTGCATGGTGCACAACTATGAGGAATTATGCTATGTTCGGACTACTAACGCCGCCTGTATTAACATTGCCTGACGCGTCGCGCGCTTTTCAATGGGAAGGGTAGGGACGCTTAGTTCGGGCACTGATCCGCTATGTGGCGCGTGCCGGCGGACATCTCGCCTTACGTCACTGCTCGCGAGTCGCGAACGCTGCACCCACTTATACGACGTGTGTCTGTCAGCTTGCCTGTTGGGCTTCAAGGGCCGTTTCGCTTACATCTTAGCCGCGACGGGGCGCTAGTTCTGTGGCGCACTGGGGATCTCGTTCAACGTGTCGCTCGCTTCATACTTGCTGCATTTTTCCAAAGATAAAGACGGAGGCGGACTGAAATAGTGTAAGAACATACTGATTGTCGGGTAGACATATAGCCAACAGAAAAACGATATTTTCGGATGGGGCAGCCATTATTTTACTGATATTTTTTCTTTCTGGAGTATTTAGAGAACAAAAACTTGCGTGCACGTTTTTTGTTCAGGCGCTCACTTCTACGATTACTTTCCAATAAATAATATCACGTGCTTGTAAACTTAAGAAAATTATAGGAAACAAAAGGATAAGCAGCTGGGATCCCACCACGCTGTCCGGGCGCTTCTACAGTACAGTCCTCAATTTTAGAAGTGCGTACCGATGCGGAGTGCGAACAGCGGGGTCAAAACAATACCTAAATGCGGAGGGGATAGAGGTGGGATGCATCACTCAGAAAATTTCAGGGCCTGTGATCCGAGTAGATAAGCGCGCAAAGCCGGCATCAGTCTGCGCCAGAGCAAGGGATTTTGCTTCGTGACAAAGGAAGTTTTATCAGTCACACCAAGACAGACAGGCATGGTGAAAAACAAGAAGGCGTAGGAGCGCCGCCTCGGGAACGCTAAACAAACTTTCCACTATTTTGCATAGTTTCCGAGAAGGGGCGCTGGCTGGCGGACACGAAAGCACGCTGGAAGGCTACGGAGCGGGGAAGGGTAGGAGAGAACAACAGGAGAGTGGCTGTTTGGCCATTTTTCGCTCACGCGTTAGGCAATGTTTATACAGGCGGCGTTGGGACTACCGACGTAACAGCCATATTGTGCGTGATGGACGGATAAAAACGCCGTTTCACGCAGTTTGGTTGGCCGAGACGTAAAATTACGTCATTCTTAGTTATCACGACAGTTGCGGCAACAGTCTGAGCACGGCCTCAGGCCGGGTTCAGACTGGCCACGTTTCAGCCAACGGAACTGCGTGGCAAGCCCCCCCTTTTTTTTTCCGTCCATAGATCACGATATGGGTTTTGCGTCGGTAGTCTGAACATAGCCTTAGACTCCATGAACGCTGTTTTTAGACTACATGGTTATTGAAATTACCCACACTGCGCATGCGTTACACCCAACACGATTGCCAAAAACGGCAACCAAACTGCAGACTCAGCGTCGCTTTCGGCGAACGCAACAACAAACAACAAAGAAACACATTGAAAAATCTGTGTGATTCATCGTGTATCAACAGCGGTAATTGTTGCGCACCGTCTTTTTTAGGCTGCGCGAGATAAACGAGATTGCGTTGATACCTGACAAATAAATAACTAGAGGCGGCATTTCTATCTTCTTTTCCTGTTCCAATTTGCCAATGAAGTTGGTGAGGACGGCAAAATGTGCACAGAGCAAGCTACCCCTTTTTTTTTTTTTACTGGATCGTGGCCATCTTCATGAGGCCACGCCAACTTTCACTTCTGTCGCAAAGATTCGAATCCAATCTCGGTCTGGCTACGCCCAGGCAAAGTTGCTCTTCAACGTCATCATGCCCCGCCCACTAAACCGCCCTTCTAAGGAGGTGCTGCCGCCTGGGAGGAGATGTAGGAAATACGCGCGAAATGGTTAAACACAGTTGTCGACCCTCTTGTTCTAAGCTTATTGCGCTAATATCTGTTCTGCCTCTGGCTGATTGGCTTGTGGCTTACATTGGAAGGCGGTGACGTTGAAAAAGGTTTACAACATAAATAAACAAAAGAGAATGCTACGCAGCACCATTGCGATAATTGTCAGTGGAGCAGCTGCTGGCAGTGCTGCGCGCTCTCGATGGTCCCTGCGCAGGTTGATACTCACTTGCCTCGGCGGAGAACGTGATGTTGTAGGACTCTCCATTCTCGATACTGCAGGGATCGCTGTTACACGGGGACATGGTGACGCTCTTGAATGTTGTTACGTTTCCATTACCTATTGAGGAAAGCCAGTACATAAGAAGTTAGAGTATACACTTAAGATATTGCCGCGAACCATGCATGGGTTTGTTTATTTATTGTTTGTTTTTACTGCCGGGCCAAGCCCGGGTGTGTTATCTGCGTTCCAAGCGAAGCGCGTCTTGCATTCTTTATTTTCATGCCGCACGGGCTATCACATTCAGATAAGCAGACTGTTTCGCACGTCGCTAGCCCAGAAAAATCTTCTGATTGATTGATTGATTGATTGATTGATTGATTGTAGGGTTTAACGCGCCGACGCAACGCAGGCGATGAGGCGCGCCGTAGTGGAGGGCTCCGGATCAATTTGGACCACCTGGGGATCTTTATCGTGCGCCGAAATCTCGTACACACGGGCGTTTTTGCTTTTCGCCTCCATCAGAAAAGCGGCCGCCGCGGCCGGGAATCGAACCCGTGACCTCGTGCTCAGCAGCGCAACGCCTTAGCCACTGAGCCACCGCGGCGGGTAATGTTCTGGTTGTAAATCGACGGTTCCAGAAACACTTGCGCCGAAAGATAAAAGCCTGCAGAGCAGAGGCCGCGGCATTCGATTCGACGACACTCGCCTGCGCAAGTCACTCTGCTGACCGCTGCTTCGCCGCCTCTGTATTCTTTTGAGTTGTTAGGGGAGCACAAGTTCGCTCCAATAAACTTATTTTCCTTGGAGACAACCGCGTCTTCTTTGACCACGTGACAATATCATGCTTGAACAGTGGTGGTTTCAAGATGAATACCGAAAATTTCAGGTTGATATCAGGATTATGTGTGCCAAAGCTTCACCTTCCGGTTTTTCCACGTCGAAGCGTAGCGGAAAGCCGGGATTAATTTCGACCCCACGGGGTGCTTAATAATGTACAGGTGCCGTCAGAAGTAATTGGATCGCGGGAGCTGTGGCCGAACCGCATAGGAGCGCCGTGTAGCTACAACAGCGGTAAACGAAAGGAGGAGAACACGCATGCGCGCCTGTCGACGGTGATAGCCCATCTATACTTCTCAACCCACTCTTAACGCGACTTCGAGTATTATTCGCAGCATAATCGTCTCAGCTATGGCGCTGATAGCACTGGCGTTATCTGTCAGCGCGCTCACACGCTTTCAGCACACGCGAGCTGCTGGAGAAGCCTCGCAGTCGCAGGGATCTGAAGTGACAATTTTTGTTTTCTAATATTTTTAGGTGGGTCTGCTATCAGCGCCATCGTCGAGACCAGTATACTGCGAACAAAACTCAAAACCGAGTTTCGTGGGTTCAGAAGTATAGATGGGCTATCGGCGTCGTCAGGCGCGCATGCGTGTTCTGCTCCTTTAGTTTACAGCCGGAGCAGCTGCACGGCGCTCCTACGTGGTTCCGCCCCAGCACCCGTGCTCCAATTACTTTTGACGGCATCTGAATGGTGAAATTTCCACGCACGGGGGTGCTTCACCGGACCATTACCCGAGACGGAATGTTCTCCGCTGACATGAAAACGGACCCACTTCTCCGGTATTCAGACGTCCTGGAATATTATACGCTTGGCTGAAGAAAATTCCCACCACCTCATCCTCGGTTACCCATACAAGAAGCGACCACTCTTCGGCGATTGCAGACAAATTCCTATCCCCACAGCACCCTCCTCCATTCTATCACCCCACTCAGTATCCCTCCCTTTGCAATTTCTGTCCAACGCCCGGCACCCTTTACCACCAGGTATGGAAGTGCCAACAAACTCCAAACCTACCCCTATCCCCTTCCATCTTTTGAGCAGTGGGTGGTTCGTCTGGTCGATCCGGACCTTGGACACCAGCAAGAACTGGTCAAGAGGGCCCGGACGGCAAGTCGCAACCTGGGGATCACGGAATAAGGATGCCCTCCAGCGGGCGAGTGCCCTGCCGTCAGCACTTACGCTCAATAAATGTTTATTCTCTCTCTCTCTTTTCCCACTCCTCTATAAAAACGGGCCGCTGATGCCCGGAATCGAACCCATGGCCACGTGGGCAGTTCCGCGTATTATTTGCCACTGATCGCCCTCAGTGGGTGCTCCAGTACTCTCTCGAAATCTGAGACTACATTTTCCCCTCCCTGAGCAGTGGGAGAACCTGACGACCAGCGCCGGCTTGGATGCACAGTTCTTTCACCAGGGCTGCTACAGTGTCGCGAGTCAAGGGCGATACCCTCAGAGCGGATGGGCCGAAACCCATTAAAAAGAAGATGAAGACGTGGCATTTGATTCCAGCGCCCAAAAATGGCCAAATCAAGGAGCTCCCCGCGTTGAAATCGGCATCAGGACCAAATGAAAGATGGACGCAACAAGCATATTCAATATGCGACAAGCACATTCTGTGCCGCGACGAAAAGTGGAGAAAATTCCTGTCAAGAGCGCAAGTCTCCTGGGAGGCGGAGCAGGGAACAATGCAAAAGCGCCAGGAGAAGTCAAGGTACGGCAGGAGCAAGCGAGTGGTGACGGTGCCGGCACACCAATGTCCCAACCCAAGTCTGGCCGGTAGCGGACCGACGCCGCAGCGGTTCCAGTCCCCTGGGCGGCCCCAGCATCGACGGTGCAGTCGCTACGCGTAGCGTCATCACACCAGCGACTTGCGGCTTGACGGCCGCTACAACGGCGATACCGGAACCAGGCGCTGCCTCCTCGGATGCACGGCTACCACGGTATCAGCCAGCCAGCTCCGACGTCAAGAAAGTACAGCACCGGTATTCTGTCAGCAGGTTCAGCACCACCACGAGCGCGAACACAGCGCAGCCGGCAAAGGCAGCAGCAGTGCAACTTGACGGCCACGACGAGACGTCGTCACGGTGCTGCTCGAGATATGGTTCGCCGAGAGCCTAATAGGACCTCTGGAGATAGCCCGCAACCTTTTGCTTATAAGGACCGCCTTCATACTTTCGGCGATATCCTATAGACCATTTCCGCCAGGAGCGGGCCTTTTTTCTACCACCGCATTTATCGCTCAGTCGAAGGCATGCAGTCTTTCTCAGGCAACTTCCAACACTATCATTCCCCACTCCACATCTCATGTCCATCATATATCCTGCGGCATATAAGGACGCTTGCCCCTTCTGTTCTGCGGAATGAGCCTCACTTCACCACATAATTTGGTCATGTCCAGTAATACCCGCATCACGTAGAAGAACTCATCCCATCCTTCATAACATATCATCCTTACCAGAGTGGGAGGCTGCCATATCTAGCCCAGCTCCCCTTGTCCAAGAAAGAAGCCCCCGCTCAGATGGCTGGAGACACCGAGCTCCTAAAACATCGGGAGCCCCGCTGTCTAGATGACTGAGTGAGCATCTGAGTGGTGCAATCACCGCAACTTTTGGGAAAATAAAGTTATTACTACCACTACTACTACCGCGGCGGCTGCACGGGGTAGGAAATTTGTCATGTCCATCACACGCCTCCCATGTCCCTTTTTTGTGAAACACAGCACAGTCGTCCCATGATCTCCTGGAATGAGAGACCACTCCATCACCAGGCTCAAAATGAAGCTTTTCTACAACTGCTCCGTACCACCGTACTAACTGCTCCGTACTACTACTACTATTACCTTTTACGCTTCAACATGCATATAAATGCTTTAGATGATTTAGAAGCTGTTGTTTATGGGTCTTATCGTAGCGATCTCGCGGCTACGTGTAGCTATAACGCTCTCGTAGACCTCGGTGTCGTAGCAATCTCACGAATACAGAAAGAAGCAGGTAATCTTAAGCGAATAGCTTTCAGAGCATGATAAAGGCACGCAACCAGTCTAGCTTAGCAAATTCGCCTTTCGTGTGGGAAACTTAAGTAGACAATTGCTGGAAAAATATTGTGGGCAGTTTTTCCAAACCATCCCCCCAAAAAAGAAAAACTGAGCGCCATGGCATTTCTTGTGTAGATATATATATATGAGTGTATGCGCTGTGCACCACTTAGGGATAAGTAGCTCTAAAGGGAAAAAAAGAAAATCACCACAAAAATAGCGCCAAAAGATCATTTCATATGCGACGCATATTGGCGAACCCAGGCAAGGTTTCCGGCGTCGATTTTTAGCAGCGCGGTTTTTAAAAGCGGAGCTGCTGTAAGCCGAGCCTTTTCGTCCGTCTGCTGAAGGTCGTGCGTCACGCAGGAGTACGAACAGGTTCCCAACGCCGCCGGTCGCCCCGCAGAAACCAATTCCCAGACCCATGGACAGAGGGCGCAACGGTCTTGTGGGGGCGGGTTCCTCTCCTTTCCACCTCCCGTCGCTGACGTTGAGCTTCCGATTCCTTTGCGCGGCGAGCGACCGTTGACGTTCGAGCGGGCACAAGAGAACACACCTCCGCTGTTTCAGCAGATGACACCACTGAATGACAATGGGTTTATTTTTTTTTACTTGTAGTTTTAAAGGAGCCATGAAGAGAAAATACAACTTCTTGTAATTTGAAAGAACTAGGATTCAATATCTCACTCAGCTCCATTACAGCCCCAGAAGATGTTTTTTAACGAAAAAAAAAGCAAGAAGTATTTAAAAATTTCAAATTTTGCGCCACAGTGACGTGTAATGAGCAAGAATGACGTCATACGGGCCAACAATAAAACATGATTTTCAGTGCGTTAACTGAACGTTAGCATTCAAGTGATGCGGTCAAATGGAACTAGAGGCCCCTTTACAGACGTCCAGTCATGTGTCATCGCAACAGGTCAGTCAGGCGGCCGCCAATCGCACAAACAAGGTTCCGTGACGTCATGGAAAAGTTGCGGGAAATTGGCTAGGGGGTCGCGACTGCGTCACACGTTTTCTTTAATATCTCCGCCAATTGTTCGAAGATTGCGATGATATTGGTATCATTGTTATCGAGACTAAGCAGTCTTTCTAATAAACCCAACTTGTATTTTGTCTTCATGGCTCCTTTAAGTGCACAACTCGGGCTATCGTAGTCGTGTGAGCCGTTTGTCGGCTTCCGACGCTGAAGCTAGCTTTCTCGCTAAATGTACCATTTAATGCTTTCGCATGAAAAAGCAATGGGGGCTCATTCAATGGAACGCGCTCTTAAGCTTTATCGAAACTCCTATTTTCGTCCTTCTTCATCTTCAGCTTCTAACGAGCCCCGTCGTCAACACCGGCCCATTCACGGGTATATGTCCCCGCATGCCGTTTTTTAGTCTGTTTTGGTTGTGTTAGGTCTACAAGGCGCATCAAACACCCCTCCAAGGTTGATTTTCCTGTTTGTAAAACGTCGCTACTTGCGAACAACTTGGTGTTTGGCAAGTTGGGGCATGTTTTGCCAAAGCACAGGGGCCAGCGCAACTGTAAAATGACGAACGTGGGACCCGCGCTTGTTCTGACTCGTCATTTCGCCTCGCAAATGCCTCTTGAGCTGCCTGCAAGATAAAGAAGACCACCGTGAATTTTTTTATTTTTTGCTTTTTTGGTGAGAAGTGTCGTGGTTGAGTTACTAAAAAACACGGGATTGATTTTTTTTTTTTTTGTAGCGTGAGCTACACGAGTCGAGGTTTAACAGTTTCGCGTGGCTCCTGGAGAGCCGTGGTGGGCATGCGTGAGCAGCAGTGACGTCACACGGCGCACAGAACGTTGCTCGCTGCCCGGCGTCTCTCACACACCCCCACGCGTCCAGCGTCTTCGCCGACCTCCGTTCTGCACTTGGCGGCCCGGTCCACCTGATGATCATGCGAGGGGTGGACGGGCGTGGAACCGACATTGGCTCGTGCGTCGCAGCCACACCGGCGTGCGCCTGTGAAACCAGCTTATTGGTGACGCTGCGCCGGAGCCGCTTGATAAATGCACATGTGTCACATAATGCGTATACCGTGTGTGTATCATTGAAGCAGCAGTAAGCATGATAATCAAGCTGATCATAGACAACCAGGAAAGCTAAGAATAACCAGCTAAACCTTGGGTCGCGCTACTTATATCCTGGCATAGCCGATCTAAGCTACTGCTAATTTTTTTTGTTTCTCAGTTAACTTGCTTTTGCTCCCTTTTGTCAGGATATTTAGTTAATGGGATATAGCTAGCGTCACTAAATAAAGGCTTTTAGAGTATCGGCACTCTTTTCTCTCATTGTTGTGTGCCGCTGGGATTTTCATTGGTCGGTCGGCACCACGTGATGTTTGTTTACATATGGGCGCAGCCATTTTGTTTTTGGGCGCCTCTCTCTCTCTCTCTCTCTCTCTCTGTCTCTGTCTCTGTCTGTCTGTCTGTCTCTCTCTCTCTCTCTCTCTGTCTCTGTCTGTCTGTCTCTCTCTCTCTCTCTCTCTCTCTCTCTGTCTCTCTCTCTCTCTCACTGCTGCGTGGGCGCTAGAGCGGCCGGTCGCACTCTCCCCGTCACAACCGGCGGCAACACTGCAAAGAGATGGCAACACTGCAAGCCAGAAACAAAATGGCCCCCAGACGCCTCCGGGTGCGCGAAGTGGCGGTACTCTTAAGCGTAGCTTATTTAGTGAAGCTAGATATAGTTATATACGTGCCATCATGGCGTCATGGAGGATAAGTAAGACACATTGTGGTACGCAACGGTACGTGCCTGTGGAAGGTGGGCGACCTGCATGCTACAGCTTTACGCACCACTCTTCGTCGGCACCCTCTTCTTGATTTGGCAAGCGTGTGGTAAAGACACCTGTTAGAAGCTGCATATCTGTCTTCTTGAAGGGGGTTTGGGGAATGGGAGAGAGGAATGGTAGTGGCGTCGGCGGTATTTCAAGTGAGAACACGCAAAAATGTGCACGCATGATATTTTACCGACACTTTTCCAATGCGTGGGAGCCACTGGGAACATAAGAAAAAAATTCCCCGCATTTCCCCGAGGGGAAGAATGTGAAAGTGCGAATGCACGAGTTGAATTTGCGCGGTTCGGTAATGTTCGCGAAAGAGAGATCACACACACACACACAACTACAAAGAAAGAAAGATGCATTTATTCACAGACACCTATTTGTGTTGTCGTTGTACTTGATCGCTAGAGCGGATCTCAGCTTTGAAATTTCGTGTCAGTACTCCTTTAAGCGGGTGCATTAGCCCTTCTCACGCCCGATTCCTGGCCAATCCCCCACGTGGGTATGTGCCATGTCAGCGGCCAGGCAGCGCGCGCCCATCTCCCCCCGTTGCCAAGGAAGACGAGGAGATTCCTGGCCAATCCCCCACGTGGGTATGCTATGCGGACATCGCCGGTGGACGCAGGTTCAGGGTCGCTTAAGAAGTGCATTCGCACTTAAAAAATGGACGCCATCCCGCCCTGCAAAAGTGTATGTCCACCGAAACTGTTCTACACAACTACACAGGCTGATGGGAGAGGGTATGAAATGTTCCTTGTCGTCTCGGCGGGCTTGTCCCTTGCGCTCGGCTGTTCTGGCAGCAAATACTGGGCCCTGCGTTGTTACATCTTGTTCATCGGATGAACAGAAATTGCTCAGTGGAAGAGGAGAACGGACCAAATGCCAGCAGGAAAGAAGAGAAAGAAGTCGATGAACGCTCGGACGCCATGATCGTGTTAAACAGGAATTCAGTCTGATGTAAATAGAGTTATTCTTTCTTTACAGCTGCTTCAGACTCCTTTCTTCACCACATCTTATGGTGCCTAATAACCCGGGAAGGAAGAAGCCGGGGCTACAAAGCTGGCGGAACTGGGACCAACCAAAGTGAAAGCGGCGGCTACGGTGTCCACAACGTGGACCATATCTCGGTAACGTTCTCATGAGTCGAAGTCATCCGACCTTTCGGCCTTTTAGAAGAATGAATCCTGCTATGCGGATATATATAACGGACTGTTCCGATTGGCGGAGCCACGGTGGGTTCTCATGAGTCGAAATCATTCGACATTTCGGCCTTTTAGAAGAAGGAATCCCGCTATGCGGATAACGGACTGTTCCGATTGGCGGAGCCATGGTGGTGCTGTCAAAATCCGACCGACGCGACGGATAGACAAGATAGCGGCGACAGAGCATCCTCACGTCCGGCGGTCGCCCTCGATGGGACGTGTGAGCTACTCCGTACGAAGAGAAGTCTGAAAATAATAGCGCAACTAAAGACACACTACATCAGCAGCACGAAAGAAGTTTCGCTCGGCCTAGGATGCTGCTTGAAAAGATAAAGCCACCAAGAGAATCGCTAGGAGACTGTGCAGCGACGCAAGGGCAACATTAGGCTTGACCGTCAGGACCACAAGAAATGTGTAATATGTTGAAGAGTTTTCTGCGCGCATTGCGAAGTGCTGAAGTTGTGCTAAGGCGGTTAAATGTTGAAATTGAACAGTTTATCGACAACTACTGCCTAAATGAGGAATTTACAACCAACATTGAATATGAAGAGAAGATGATTGACATTATGAGCCGGTTGTACCATCGATTAAAAGAAAAGCCTGACACCAGGGAACAGTGTAACATCATTAGGACACTGAATGTATCGGCAACCTCCAAAGAGTTTCTTGCCCTCACTAAAGCGTGCTACGAACAATCCGATTTTGAATACGCCGCTGAAGAAGTTAACTCGCCAGAAGCTGCGCTCCCATCCTATTTGCGGCCGCAAGCAAAAGGAGAGACTACAGCACGTTAGTTGGCTACATTTGACATCCAAACTGAAGATACCTTGTTTTCAAGGCCCCTTGAAGAGTCATCGGAGAAGACCGGGAGCTACATATTCGGCTCATCAAGCGCTGTAACATCATTAGAAGCGTCGTACAGCAAATGTCCCAAGCATCCGATTACGAGTGTTTTAACCTCGGAATTCGAACGGCGAGATGGGACGAAAATATTTGTAGTGAACGGCCAGAGATTGACCAAAGATCCAAATATTGGCATTGCCCGCAAGGGACTTGGCTGGTTCATGGAAACAGGCCACAGCGGGCGTTCTGGGGAGAGCAAGGATGCCTCACTCATGGACAGTAGAATTGTCAAAGCACGAAGCTCGTGGAAGGAGCGAAAGGCACTAAAGAACTCTTTTGATGCTGCTGAGGAATTCCCACCAGAATTCAAGACCGTGGACGATGGGCTGCGTATTTCAACCTGGATACGCCGACTCCGGCGGTACTCTCGGCGTGTGCCCAAAAGACGTGCCCTCATGGCTGCTTGGAAATATGACTGGTTCAGATGATTTGACAGGAGCGGTGCTAATGTAAATTTTAGTTGGAGCCTGTGAGGTCTGTTATCTGACGGATGAACGCTCATAGGACCGTGAGGTTCGGATATTCAAGGGTGACTGGTTAACTGAATTTATCGGTGGGGCGGGAAGGATGTTACATTTTGTTCATCGGATGAACAGAAATAGCCCAGAGGAAGAGGGGGACGCATCATAGTAAGTGCCAACAGAAAGAAGAAAAAGAAGGCGATGAACGCTCGGACGCTATGATCATGTTAAACAGAAATTCAGTCTGATGTCAATACAGTTATTCTTCCTTTACGGCGGCTTCGAACGCCGTTTTTGCACATTCCTAGCCTGACGCAAGAAGGGGCAAACATAATCTTTACCAAGGCGCAGCTCACCGCGAAAATGGAGCGCCTCTCTACCACCAAGACGGGCCGCAGTATCCTGGCATCCCTAGGTCACAACCCCCGAGCTCCCAGGCGGCAACCGTGCGAGATCAGCGAGGAGGCGCAGGCCCACATCCGCGTGGACCCCATCCCGAAAAACATGCACCCTGAGTATAACCAAGAACGGCGGCAGGCGCGGGCCAAGGCCCTCACAGAGCAACACGCCCAAGACCCCCACGCCGATACGTAGACGCATCGGAATACCAACGGGGAGGCTTTGCGGCAGTGGTCGTTGCGGCGGCTACCGGCACCTAGATGACGGCAGCGAGCGTGCGGTGCACAGACGCCACAGACGCCGAGGAGGTTGCCATCGCTCTGGCCATCTCCGAGCACCGTGCTCAGTGACTCGAGAAACGCCGTGCGTAACTTTGCAAAGGGGCGAGTGTGCGTGCCGGCGGCTGCCATCATCGCCAAGCTCAAGTTCCAAGACCAAGGCAGCACCATCCGTATCAAATGGTTCCCCGCTCTCGCGGGCGAGTGTGCATCTTCACCGAACCACAACGAGACGGCCCATTCGGCGGCGCGAGCGCTTACCCTCCGCTCCCCCGAGAGTGAACGTTCCGTGTGGCGGTTCGAAACCAAGGACCGAATGGCCAGTTATGGCGAAGTGACTAAGTCTTATCGCCTAGCTCGACGGACAATGCCGCCTCCCCACCCGGCACTCAGTCGGGAGGAGGCCGTCATCCTAAGGCAGCTACAGACCGGGTCACTCCCCGCCCCGGCAGTTCTACGCGGGCTTCACCCAGAACTCTATCCGAGTGTTGTGTGCAGTGTTTGCTCAGTGGGTCCGGCGGACCAATGGCACATCATGTGGGACTGGGCCAGGTTCCCGAACGAAGCTACCTCCAGGACATACCCGCCCGAACTACAAAGTGCAGTGCAGTGTACAGACAAGGACACTTAACTATGGGCCGTCCAGCAGGCCCGGGGTGCGCTCGAAAAGCACAAGCCTCACGACCCGCCACAAACGGGCCGAACTGGGGAATTGCAGAGTAGGGCGATTTCGATGCTTGTTGAGCTTTTTACACGAATACCAAGTTTCATGCTGTAGGCCTGATTAGCCGGACGCATGCACTGGGAATGCTGGCCGAGAACTTCCGGTCCTTTCTTGTTTTTTTTATTACGACACGAAATTTTTCGACCAGCGAGAGGCCAACAGCTTCGCAGTAAAACAGTCAAGCGGCATTTATTATACGCGTGTCTTTTGCTTGCAATTTCTTAGCGCGCATTTTTTTTCAGACTCTACGTATCATTTTAGAAAAAGAAGACGAAAATAATGGGTTAGCTTTCCACGTCTAAGCTTATATATTACTTAATGACAATATTATTGCAGCACATTCGTTTGCCAATGTTTGGGAGCCTCGGCAACCTAAGAGCGCCGGCGCGGAGGGCAATATACCTTTATTACAGCCTTGAGGCCTTAGTATACGTCAAAAGCGCTTCGCACAATCCAAAAGCACCTGCGGGAAAGAGCAAGCGCTTTTGTGCCCTTCTCGGCGCCGGACAAGCTTCCAAATAACGACACATCTGCAGAATGTCAACTCAAAAGAACCTGTATGTCAGTCCCACTTCCAAAAACGAAGCACGCAGGGCCGCTCTGTAGAACATTTCGTCAACCGTGGACTATGCGATTTGGTTATACAGCGTTCTCGAATCGATTTCGCAGTGTCTTCCGCATCACTGGCGCCGGGAGGGAGTGGACGTACGTTTAACTGAACTTACGTGGCGTTATATTTGCGGCGTCTGCGCGAGGCAAATCAACTTTAGGTCAGACATGCTGAACTCAAGCATGCGTATACGTGTCAGAGTCACGCGAGCTCGTCTACGAAACGAATAGAATGTGGAAGCTCGCTTCTCGATGAAGTCACTATGGTATGGTTTTGCAGTTGTTTAACCGCCCTAGCGTCATGAGGAAAACTGATGATAGGCGGTGGCCTTGCGGTACATTTTTTTTCACTTTAGTTTCGCATGAGACAAGCTTTGAAGAGAGGCAAGCGAAAATGAAGATAAACAGGCAATTCTTGTTGTCATGCTTACTTTTTGCGGTGTCGAGGGTGGGAAACGAGGGTGGTTCGGCACTGGCGTAATTTTTAGAGGTGACGTTCATCGTAAGTGGGATCGCAACTGGGGATACTAGTTCATCATTATCATCACCAGCCTATCTATGCCCACTGCAGGGCAAAGGCCTCTCCCATTAATCTCCAATTATCCCGGTCCTGTGCTAACTGCGACCAATTTATCCCCGCAAACTTCTTGATCTCATCTGCCCATCTAACTTTCTGCCTCCCCCCGCCACGCTTGCCTTCTCTATAGGGATCCGCTCTGTTGCCCTTAATGACCAACGGTTATATTGCCTTCCTATTACATGCCCTGACCACGTCCATTTCTTCTTAATTTCTACTAGTATGTCCTTAACACGCGCTTGTTCCCTGACCCACTCCGCTCTCTTCTTGTCCCTTAATGTTACACCTATCATCTTACGTTCCATTGCTCGCTGAGTCGTCCTCAGTTTAAGTTGAACCCTCTTAGTGAGCCTCCAAGTTCCTGCCCCGTAGGTGAGTACCGGTAAGATGCAGCTGCCACACACTTTCTTCTTCAGGGATACTGCTATAGGCTGCCATTCATTATCTGAGAATATCTGCCGAATGCACTCCACCCCATTCTTATCCTTCTAATTATCTCTGCCTCATGGTTGGGATCCGGGGTCACAACTTGGACTAAGTAGACATAATCGCTTACCACTTCCACTGCCTCGCCACCTATCTCAAACCGCTGTGCTGTTCCGAGGTTATTGATCATTACTTTAGTTTTCTGCATATTAATTTTCAGGCCCACAGTTTTACTCTGACCAGTGCAGTAAGCATGCTTTGCAATTCGTCCCCCGAGTTACTTAGCAAGCCAACGTTACCAGCACATCTGAGGTTACTGAGGTTACTGAGTTCAACCACTAATAAAAAAAATATTCACCAGACCGGGAGCTTTACTGCTGCTGCCACGGACAAGGGTTCATATATTTGAGTTTCCTGGTTCTTTCACGCAACGTCATTTTTATCACCATTTATGACCATCTTGATGTTTTAGATCAAGGGTCCTGTGCAACCATATGCTAATCCGCTTTAACCACATCGCCAACATATCATAAACATTTTAACAAACCTTGTTAGTGATCCAATGACCAAGCAATGTTTCTTAGCGCTCTTTGGCCGTCGGTTTCCTTGTGCCAAGAAAATGCAGACAGTACTACACTAAGGAAAACCCTAAGGTGTTCTGCTGCGAAGGTGTCTGTCCGCAGTACTTGTTGTACTCAGCGCAGTATATTCGTGACTCGAGTCCCCTGAGCAGTGGAAGATACTGCTGTCCAGCTGTCGACCTGAGGACCAGCTCCTGCTTGTGACCAGGGCTACGGCAGCCTGGACAGCACATGGGCTCCCAGACTGAGGAACCACTCTCGCGTTATTGCGTAATAAAGTTCTCTCTCTCTCTCTCTCTCTCTCTCTCTCTCTCTCTCTCTCTCTCTCTCTCTCTCTCTCGAGTCTGTAGTTATGGACAAAATGGGTTCTAGAAGCTGTAGACGCAATTTACACAAATTTTCTGCAGAGAATCCCTGCTCTAGCCCCAAAATCCCTGCTCTAGCCCAAACACCCTGCTCTAGCGTCAAAAAGCAAAGCACTGACCTGGGAATTATCGTAGAAATTTTCCTTTCTGATGTCCAATTCCTCAGCCCTGTAAATCTCTAACAACGTTTTAGCTTCCCGTTTTTTCTCTCCATTTATCTTTGTCGCTCCAACGGAAATTACCCCTGCGCCTCATCACCGCAGCCAGCTGCTTGCTCCTCCACCGGCGCAAAGAGTGCGTTACTGCGAGTATTTTGACGCTAACACGCGCCGTTTCCATATTTTACAGGCTTGATCTGCTAACAAATTACTACAGCGACGATAAAAAAATGAAGGAAGCTCCCACTAACGCGTAAGACTTGAAGGTAGCGAAGCTGTACGCAACCTTCACGATCATCAAGAAGGTTTAAAGGAGATGCATGCACGCAAACACACAAGTTTGGTTCGTTCGAAAGATTGCCTCGTTAGAATCATGCTGACACCACCTTTAAGGTTAACTTCACTCAAATAAGCGGCATAAGTAGGAAAAAAGGAAATGGCCATGCGACCGACTAGCTCATTTTCCACAACTGAACATATGACGTCATAGGCCCTGCAGTGCGATTGGCTGAGGCCGGCAAAGGCAAACGCAAATTAGGCAGGGCTTGTAAGCTTGCCGAACAAGCTATTTGCGCTTACATTTAGGGCATATTCGTTTTATACCAGCAAGAATTGCGGGGTGAAGAATTAAAGTTACGAACAAACACGTAGACACGGAAGCAGTTAGTGCGGAACTTTGCCGGATGACACCGCTAACACAGCCGTCGGACGCGGTGGACTTGCCTGAAACAACATTGACCAACTGACGCAAGTGGCACGGTCGCTTACGTGACCGTGTTTGTCGATTCATCGTTTAAGTTTTAGGAAACGACTAGTATGAACCGTAGTAAAAATACGGCAGGTGTAGAAGTCCGGCCAGAAGCAAAGTGCGAACACTGGCACTTCAGCAGTATTGCAATGCCATCTATAAAAGTGGGAAATAAATAAGATAATCAAACAGGCGCCTGTGAGATGGAAGCAGCCCTGGTCAGCGGACTATATTTAGTTTTAATGCCCGGCTCTTAATACGTCATTGTCGACGTCACGAAATCACACGATTTAGTTGGAGAATTGAAATTTTGACTGAAAACATTTAATTTCTCAGCGAATAAAGCATCGTATCATGCCTGCATGACCCCTTTAAGTTGACGATTGCAGCCGATTTGCTTCTTCTTCGCTGCCGCAACGACCTTTAGTCATCATTGTTGTTGCTAGAAGTGTGAGCTCATTTGGAAGTGGTAATTAATAACATTTGTGGGGCGTTCGCTATGACGTGTCTTTCGCGTTCCCAGCAAGTTTTGCCACAATACTGGAGCTTCTTTTTTTTTTTTTTGGTGGGGGAACGTCAAGCCTCGGCAATTTCTTGATATTTCTAACACCGGACACGAAAAGTTATTCGCTAAACACCTTCGCCGTTAAAAAAAAAAAGAAAATAAGACAGCTACGTGAGGCAAAGCAGACGATGTCAGGCATTGGCGCAATCGCCTATTCAAAACGCGCGGGCGCGTTGACACCCTCGTTCGTCGCTTCAGTGGAGTGATATATGAGCTATTGCCGTTCTTAACTTGTGCCCGAGTTTCGTAACACAGCAATTCTCTCTCACCCTGGCACGCTTCCATAGAGAGCTCCTTCTGGCCGGCGGCGCGGGCCACTACGAGGAGTAGCAGGAAAGCCGGTGATGTCTTCGCGGCGCTCCCCATCATAGCCATGCTTGCACTCTGCGGTCGCTCTGAATGAGGCGCTCGGTGGGATCTGGGCGCGCTAATATTGGCGGTGAGCGCGACCACGGGCGGCGCTGCGGAGCGCGCCTCCGTGACGTCGGCTTAGGGATTCTCGCATTTGTCGTCTGCTTCACTCGGGCTCGCTCTCTATGCTGTTTCTTTGCGCGCGGTTGAGATTTTGTGCTTGTTCGCAGTAGATCTCGCGAATGCGCAACTTTTTTTTCGTAACAAAAGATTTAAAACAGCGTAAACTAGCTCAAGGCGTGATTTTAAGTATAGTTTTTGATACCGCTCCAGAAAAAAACATTGCCGGCGTCGCCCATGCATTGCTGCGAAGCTGGTCCTGTGCGGAGCGCGAAGAGTCGGAGCTAGGCGTCAGCCTCTGTGTTCAGCAGTCTTTCGAACAAAGGTAACAGCCGCAGGCTGACAACCGACGACAGCGAAAATGGAAGACCAAAACAAATTCCAGGCCTTCGGGGCTGTCGGCTTTGGCAGAAGGCATTACGATTCCAGCTAATCGTATGTAAGGTAAAACAGATTTGGCAATCTTGCCTAACACTCGAAACTATTGTATCAAGTCACTTTACGTTGTCACGGCATGAAAGTGTGCCGACATGCACTATGGGGCGCAAATAATGTAGGTTGATTTCCAAATAACCTGCTGTGTGTATAGGCGCGTGCTGGTTTTATACCAGGCTTCTAACCAGTATGCAGGCTTATTGAGCAAAACGAGTAACCTGTAAGGCAAACATACAGTAAGGCTATGTTTGTTCAGATTTGGAGGGATATTTCGGTAATTTACCACAGCCATATCATCCCAATATTCAGATAGGCGTTATGGAGGACCAGGAGGAGGAGAAAACTTTAATAGTAAAATCGAGCTGGTTAGTGGGCAGGCTCCTCAGTCCAAGACGAGAGAGTAAGATTCATTCTTCAATTCACCGAACGTCATCCCGAGTAGGCCAGGATTTGTTCTTTGCGACTAAATGGGTTGGAAAACAATAAAGAGCTGTCTGGACATATTCATTGGTTTCGAATTGTGTTATACTGAAAATTGGCATGTATACTATTTATTGCGTTAGTTAGCAAGTATATCAAGTTTTCAACACCGTAATCATGTCATAACTTTTCGGGTTGAGATCGAGTTCGTTACGATATCGATGGTTCGATAGAAATTAGGTGCACAAAAGCCGCCTTCGAGTACTGTGGACAACGTTATCTGCGCCGCAGCACAGATCTTATTACATTGGATATTCACCCGAACTTTGCGAGCCTCGCAAACATCCCCAAACCTCCTAGGACGTTTAGGACGGTGCAGAAAAATGAATGCGTTGGGCACAGAAAAAAATAAATAAAAAACCGTTCATCTAACAACAACGAAATAAAAACACCCGTTTTATTTCCTGCTGTGCGACCCGCTGCTTGATGCGTAGCATCAGACTCTTGAGTCTTCATAAGAGCATCTCAGAAATAGTTAAGGGGAGCATACGCATTTTGAATACTTATCGAGGAGCTCTGAGCGCTGAAACTCGCAAATACGCTAGATAGGACGAGGGCGTGTTACACACGATTGTCTGAACGATGCTCTCTGAAAGTCGTTCTCTCTCTCCTCGTGTGTTGTAAAATTGTGCGGGACAAAGCTTGAAATTATTCAGAGCCGTCAGAATCTGATTGAAAACACGCTTTTTAAAGCACCAAAGCATCAAAGCGGGTGATTTCTAGCAGAGGCACTGCTGCCAGTCAGAACCGGACGACCGCGGCGCGGGTGTAGCAGCGGGGCGAGTGTAGCAGACGACAGCGGAGCGGGTCCCTAAGCTGACGTCAGATCCAGGGGGCGCCACTCAAACATCTCACCGCCAATTGCAGTAGGCCGCGTCGCTTACGCCACGAGGGAGGGAGGGGGGGAGGGGGGAGATCGTAGGCGAGCCTCCAGGCATTGTTGTCCGATGCGAACACAGCTGCCTTTACGCGTTCGCCTCGTGCAAGTTGGGCTCGGTGAGCGGGAGGTAAGAGGAGGGGGAGGGGATTGCTAAAAAAAAAAAAAGCGCCTTTTGTGCATCACCGGCGGCAGCCAGTAAATGAATGCACGTAGAACAGCAGTCGCTGCCTTGGGATTGAGTAGAAGCGGGCTTTGATATATCGAGGCTTATTAGAGCGACGACTGTGTTCTCTGTAAAAGCACGACAGGAAACACGAGCCTGCGGCCGGATGAACTTTAATATCGAGGACGCTCTTGATTTTTTTTTTTTTCCGCTACGTGTTCTTGCCACGCGAGTAATAAGAGAAGGTTTAAAGAAGGAAACAGGGTACAAAAGTCACGGATAGTCTGGAGAGCGATATGAGTGGTCGAATCTAGAAGTAGGCATAAATTAAGCTCCGCTTTTGTCCCGCCTGTACTCTTACGCATTTTTTTTTGTTTTTGCGAGCTCCGTCGAACATCACGTGTCGGTGTTACTGAAACGGAAGCGTACTGCATACGCAGCGCATGTACAACGGCTGTAAGTGCTACTGGCTGCAGATTGTACCCATGTACGGGTACAGCGAATTTGTTCGGCGGATGATTCGCTGATTACGTCACCGTTTGACATCCCCAGTCTGCGTTTTTTTGCTGCAACGAAGCCTGTGCGACTGAGTGGGCGTTAGCGCGCCGTTGTTTCGCGGTTACTCGGAATATCTCCCGTAACTGCAGGCTATACAGTGCCGTTTGCCCATGTCTGTTAATCGCGCATGTTAATTGTACAGTGCGTGGTGAAGCTGTATGCAAGGCATTTAAATAAGGTGTAACGCAACTGGACCAAGAATCAACCGTATAGGCTGTCAACTTATAGGCTATGTTTTATACCCATACGCTTCCTAGGTTTCTGAAAACCTCTCCCGAAAAATTTCGGAATTTTTTTAACCCCCCCAAAATGTGACTCTAATGACGCTTATCCCCCGACGATAATAAAACCAAAGCCAACCTGCTTAACGACTATTTTCAGTCGGTCTTTCCTGAAGATAAAGGAATTTGACCTGACACCCGCATTCCATTTAGCCGGAAGTTTAAATCCCTTATAATAGCCGAAACCTGTGTACTCAAATTTATGTCAAACGTAGATTACAAAAAAAAAGCAAGGGGGGGAGGGGGGGGACCCGATGATATGCCCAATGCATTTCTCAAAGGTTACCCTGAATGGAGAGCCAAATATTTATGCATAATTTTTAACAAATTGTTGTCAATTATTTCAATGCCGGCAAAGTAGGAAATGGCAATAGTAATCCCCGTACACAAAAGGGGCAGCGAAGCGGATAATTCCAACTTCAAACCGAATTTCCTAACAAGCGCCACGTGCAAACTACTTGAGCTCATCATCCTTAAACATACAACGTTTCTCTCCAATGAGCGCATTTTCTCACCATTTCAGCACGATTTTCGTCAAGGTCTGTCACTCGTCACCCAACTTTTTGAATTGTTTAATAACCTCTCATGAAGCGTTGACCATCAGAAACAAACAGAAAAATCATGCTTGATTTTTCGAAAGCCTTCGATCGGGTACCCCACATAAAACTGTTAAAAAAACAAGAAGCAACTATAGGAAAAGCTCCAATCAGGGACTGGATCGGAGGCTACTTGCCTTACCTATCACAATACGTTCAAATCCATTAAGAAAGATCCTCTATAGTGGAAGTCGCATCGGGTGTACCCCAAGGCAGCGTTTTGGTGGCACCTATTTTATATTTAATATTCATAAATGATTTACCTGCACATATCTGAGTTAACATAAGACTATTTTCGGACGCTTGTATCATTTACCAAGAAATTAATTCCCCTGAAGATAATCTATTACTCAATTAGGCTTTACAACCAGTGTCCAATTGGTGCGCCGACTGAAAGATGCCCCTGACCACAACAAAATCAGCACTTTTAAAAATAACCAGAAAACAAAAGGTATCAAATTTTTGCTACACCGTAAATAATGTTCCCTTGACAGTTGTGAATGAACACAAACATCTCGGCATAATTTTAACACATGACCTTAGATGGGATTCGCGTGTCGCCAACGTCACATCAGGCGCCTTACGCCGATTTTTTTTTTTTTTTTTTGAGAGGACGACTAACACACGCACCACTACTTGCTTGCAATAAAGCCAACTTTGGAATCAACCACCTCACCTGGTTTCTTTCTTCTAACCCACTTATAGATAGAATTTAAGGAGGACAGAGTAAAGCTATTAGGTTTATCTATTACAAATATATGACAACTGATTAAAAGCAGGAATTTACCCTCAAACAGAGAGCAACACTCGTGCGGCGGAAAATGCTATACCAATTAGTAAACAAACAGTTAAACATAGATAGCTCCAAGTGTATAAAAAAATCTACAGAAATTCATAGAATTGTCTAGTAATGCGTAGCATTCTTATGCTGCGTGTCTAGAGTGAGTTCTTTGCAGCGAAATACGGCTATAAGTAGCAAAAGACGCTGGATTATTTCATTCTTTTTAAGTTTTATTTTGTTTCTTTTCGCTAATGATGTGAATTACTACCCCTGGTATCCAATACTACAAGTGGTGACCAGCGAGTGGACTATGGACAGATGCGCTTCGTCTTCATCTGTACATAATAATCAGCACTAGCTCGTACGCCTGTTCTTCATCATCTTCATTCCTGTACATACTCATAATCATGGGGTGTTGGCCATTCTAGCGACTCCAGTTTTTTAATAGACGTCGCTCCGAGCCTTGGTCTCTCAATGTATACGATTATAGCGACGAAGCGTCGTTACTTCGCTACTTATGACTTTTTTTTAAAGAAGCAATGGTAACTGCAGAGTTGGGCCATTTACGTTGTTTTTGTACGTATTTTTATAGTTCTTTCAAAGACCGTTTTTTATTTATTCTTGGGTTTTGAAAGGAGGTTTTGGGAGGAGATGTACGCTCCCCGTTCGTTCGTCCTCGTGTCGTCTTGCGCATGCGCTCTGTACCGTAGAAAAGCCGCGACTTGAATGTCCAAGCTGCTGTAGGTGATCATTGACTCCACATTATCCTGCCGCGATTAGTTCCAACGGCCGAAGGGGAAGAGCCCGCTCTGCTTTGAGAGGCTCGGCGTGCAAAGCATCCGCTAGAGACGATAAGAACGGCGACCAAAACGGCGAGCGCACTCTGGCCTTGCTCAACATAAGGTCATCGAAATGCCATGCCGCCGATGTCAACCACGACACCACAACGATAGTAAAACTCAACTTTGTGTCCGTCAATGATCGCCTATAACAGCTTCGAGATTCAAGTCTTGCGCGTGTGTGCAATATTTTCTGTGGGTCTTTTGTTTACAAATCTGCATTTTTGGTGAAAGTGCAGGGCGTTACATGATTTTTCGCCATTTTTGCCAATTATCATTCGTATCTTGGCTGTCTTTGCGGACTTTGTTTTTTCTTGGGTTTTTTTTTTGGGGGGGGGGGCAGATTATATGATTATTTTCTATTTAGCCAGATAAGTTTTGTAAATTTATTTTTTCTATTTTTCTCATTTCTTGGTTTTTTAACATTCTGTTGGACCAATTATCTCCCTCCACGATATTATAACGATTACAGGTGTTTTTTTTTTCGCCAAATCTCAATTTTTGCGTTACTCAGTTTTTCGCCATTTCCGCCATTTTTTGTTCGTATTTCCAAATTTCTTTTCGGACTTTTTCGTTATTCTTCGGTTTTTTGGGGGGACATGTATAAGATGCGTATTTTTTATTTTCTGAGATAATTGTTCTGAAAGTTTCTTTTTCTATTTTTTCTTATTTTTTGGTTTTTAAAAAAAGTCGGCGTTACACAGTCCTGGCTGTCGGGGTACTCGGAAAAGAGTGCTAAGCATTAGAACAAAACGTAGATCAACACGAGACACGCACTCACTAGTACTTCGAGAATACCAATGCCGCACCAATGGCTTTAGGTTTTCCTTCTTCCCAATAACCATAAATGAGTGGAACAACTTACCTTCCTGTATTACAAGCAGTTAAAGATATCAAAGTTTTCGTCTCAGCTAGAAATGTCACTGCGCACCTCGCCATAAATCAATCATCACAGCAGCAACTTATGCAAGACCACGTTTTTTTTTGTTTTTGTAAAACCGCGCGGCTAACAGTCCTAGCCTTCTGCAGCCCCTCCCAAGTGGCTTTGGCGAATGCCTCACTGTCCAAAGAGGTGAACGAGCCCTTTTCCCCAACCCGGACAAGAACCTTTCTGGAGCAGAAGCTCAAACGCTGAGGCAAATTCAAACGAACACTTACCCTAACAAATCCCGGCTATCCAAAATGTTCCGTCAAACACACACAGACGCGTGCAATAAATGCGGAAACCCTTCCAACTTATTTCATGCAACCTGGGCCTGCCCTATCACCTGGCCTTCAGGAAACACCACCACAAATACGGTCGCGCTATGGGAGGCAGCTCTGGCCAGCTCCGACATCGGGATTCAGAAGGACTTGATTCTTTGAGCCCGGAGAGGAGCAGAAGAGTCTGGGGCCCGGAAGGAGGGCACCACCCCTAGGGAAATCACGACACCTACTTTTTTTTCCTTATAAATGTTCATCTCTCTCTCTCTCTCTCTCACACACACACACACACACACACACACAATCAGGGACTGGAGCTAGCTTTGCTTCTATACCTACCAAGGACATCGACACCGCCGAAGAAGCAGCCATTGCCCTTGCAGCTACCACTGGCAAAGAACATGTAAGCATCATATCAGACTCACAGAAAGCGAGTCGAAACTTCCAAATTGGACGCATTTCATCAACAGCAGCAAATATTCTATCGGTCCACCCTGATTTACCCGAAATTTTCATCATATGGATACCGGCTTATTCATCACTGGAAGGGAATGAGGCGGCTCGTGCCGCAGCCTGAGCTCGTACTCACCGGTCGCCTCCTTCTGGAATGTCAGCCAGTCCTTCCATAAGCCCAACGCGAGAAATAATCCCTATAAGGTATAGCGACATCCTGGCCCACTACCGCTTGGAGCGAAGAACCTTTCCGCCTTCACATCTCAACATGTCTTGCGAAGGCGCAGTCATCTACACACAGCTAGCTCCAAACTAACACATTTCCATATGGTACATTACTACACTCAACGTATCCGACATTGTACACATACACTTGTAAATTCTGCATAGAGCCAGGCACTCTCTATCATATGATATGGGAGTGCCGCCACACACCATCATTTGCCCCGAATCCAAATCCCTCCTTTGAGCAGTGGGAGGGTCGGTTGACCAGTTCCAACCCGGATCCTCAACATCTGGTAGACCGTGCGAGACAGGCCGCCAAGAACAGGGGCTTCCTGGACTAAGGAGGTCCCCCACCTGGCGGTCAGCCCAACAACATTGACTGCTCAATTAAATGTTTATTCCTCCTCCTCTTACGGTATTTTACAGCTGCATGATTGTTGTGGTGTGCTAAAACTGTATAAGCTTGCACGCTTACTTGCACAAACCTGCACTGTCCTCACCAAAGTTTGTAGAATGCTGTACGTTGTGAAATGTTGTATGATGTATAATGTTGAAGGCAGTATTATTTTGCCCGTACTGCAACATTACCTCATTGGATTGGTAGTATGAATAAACAAATAAATAAAAAAAATTATTCTGGGGCATCGAATCGACAATTAAAAGGGTCATGAAGACAACTTTGTCCCGTTTGAAAGTTGTAGAGCTTGGTAGCTCACTCAGCTCCATTATAGCCATTAAAGACGTTTAAAAAAAACAAGAAATTTAGGGGCCATCTACACTAACGTAAAACCAGGGGAGGGGTGAATCATGCAGTGTATAAGTGTATTCTTGGCGCCTTGGCGTTTTTTCCCACGGAGACGAAGCCGTTGCGGGGTAGAGGTATACAGCTTTGCTTGAAGCACGAAGCGTTCTAGCGCGAGGCGTTGGAAAACGAGTGTCCCGGTGTGTGTGTGTTTTTTAGTACGCGTTACGTTCGAGCGCGAGGCGTGAACGAGTGTCCCGGTGTTTTAGTACCGTGACTACATGAGATGACAACATGAGACGACGACGGCCCGAGCCCATAAAACACGAGAAATATAGAAAAACTTTCAAGTTTTGTGGTATGGTGAGTTAATATGGGCCGGAGTGGCGTGATATGGGCCGGCACTAAAACATTTTTATCAGGGTGTTAAATGCGCGTTATCATACAAGTG
This sequence comes from Haemaphysalis longicornis, assembly GCF_048455015.1. Classification (NCBI taxonomy): domain Eukaryota; kingdom Metazoa; phylum Arthropoda; class Arachnida; order Ixodida; family Ixodidae; genus Haemaphysalis; species Haemaphysalis longicornis. The sequence goes on along the minus strand of NW_027526225.1, from coordinate 90,135,778 downwards.
ATACGATCAAACGCAAGTCGAGGCCCCACTACAATTTCCGAGTAATATTTCTTGGTGTCGGCTTATGTCGGCTGCCGCCGATCGCACAAACAAGATTCTGTGGCGTCATAGAGAGATCATCATTAATTGGTTGCTGTTAAATACGTTTTATTTAATATCCGCATTATTTGTTTGAAGTTGGCGATAAAACTGGTATTGTTGCTATAGGTACAACACAGCCTTTTTAATGAACCAAACCTGTATTTTGGTTCCACGGCCCCTTTAACAGGGAGAGTCCTCACGAATAAAAGGCCAGGATGACAACCAGAAGGTCAATATCTAAAAATGTATAACGTTTTGATACCCACTCGGGAGCCTGAAACTCATCGCAAGAAATCGCAGAAATGTTCGCTTTATGTACGGCTTACGACACTGCCCAGGCACCTTTAGACCGGTGGCAGAGTTACGACGTTGTGATTCAGTCATTCGTCGTCTGCATGTACAGACGTCCACAGGCTTAGCTGCAGCCGCAGATTTAACTCTAACGTGGAATATCTCAAAAATTCTCACGGAACACTGTTTAAGCGAGTGTGTAAGACTTAAGTTAGCCCTTAAAATTGAGAGCAATGCAGCCGTTGTGGCTAATGTTCCTTACAATAAGGCAGGAGAAGACGATAAGTGCGTAAAGCAGTAACATTTTTGCTTCACCTTATACCTGTGCCACACGTGCACAAAAAAATGACATTAAGGGCCTAATGCCCTAAGTTTTAATGCCATTAATTCGCTGTAACACGCAAAAGTCTAATGGCATTCGCTCTGATTTCATTTTTGTTTTAACGAGTTCCGCGAAACTCATTAGCCGTCATGAACGCCTTAAATCTGCCTACTCTCGAACGCGATGAGCACCAAATGAAACCCACGAGACTTTCAGCACCAGAGTGTTGATGCGGAAGCGTAGCTGAACTTCGAAATAAGACGATTTTTGGGCACTCATGGTGGCGAAGTTCTGATGAAGACGAAGTTGATTACAACAACAGCAAAAGGCAAAACATCGTGTTACTCGTCGTTTTGAATTTTTCGGATTTGGCTGCCGCTGGCAGGCGACGGCCGCTGCTTAAGCCACTTGTAGAAACAGCTCGCACCATTTTTTAGAAAACACAATTCTCATAAGTTTTTTTTTCACAAAAACACATTTTAAACTATGTAAGACATTTTTCTTTGCGTTGAGAACTTCTAAAGTATGAGTGTATTTCTCTTTTTGTTCATTATCACCATCATGGCAAACACATTTAATGCCTTTGCGTTCTCACGTGTAGCACGGCCCGCCCAAATAATGCCATTCGGTATCTTAAGACCTTCAACACATAATGTCATTTTTCGTGCACCTGTGACACGGGTATCGGACTGTGGATGACTCTACAGCGATTCCAGGTAGAGGCGTGACGCAATGATTCTACTCTTTTGCAAGCACACGTGTATTGCTTCAGTCAATCGTGTGCCATGTGAAGCTGCAGTGCTCGGCGAGTGCGCTTGATGGCACGTGCTTCTTGTTTACATCCTTCTGGTGCTGCCGCGGGCGTTTTTTGAAGCTCGCAGTCTCGCAATGTATACGTACAGACAGCCGACAGAAGGAATGGCGTAGACAATGCAGGGGTACTTGTTTTCAGAGCTTGTCCTTCCCTTTTACTAGCTCGTTTCTAACTTTGCGTGACGGCACTTGCACCGTTTGAAGGCGCAATGCAAAGCCTGCCTAACACGCAAAATTCATATATGTTCACGGGTTTCAAGTACGACCTCCCGCGTCTTGAATGTCCCCGTCACCACCATTACGATCCAAACTTGACTCCAGCAAGCAACGTTTTTTTGGGTGCGCTTCCGAAGGGGGACCAGGCTGGTTAAAAACATTTCCAATTCCGTAACTTATTCCTCTCAGGTCCCGACTCATGCAGGGTTCAGCACAATTATAACATAGTTCAGCACAATTTTAACGTAGTTAAGCACAATTTTAAGGTGACAGCGATTGTACCTGATTATTTAAGGATAGTGCACCTTTCAAAAAATTGCAATAAATCAGCGCTTAATTTACGTGAATTCCGGGCTATGTTCCTTAAACGCAGACGCAGATACCAGTTAGTCCAAAGCTTGCAGATTAAAGAAAAACTCCCCCCACCTCCCCGAAGGGGATCGTGCGGAAATGCGAATGCATTGGGTGCACCTATGAGTGCGCTGCGGCAAGCAGTAACGGAGAGAGGAGTGCGCTCCACTGCATTTATATACATTTTCCGAGCGCAGCGAGCGGAGAGAGGGTACGCGGAGAGGAGAGAGAGACCCGCGCAACACGCCCGCCCCGCGCGCGAGCTCTCTCCCGCCGAGCTCCGCGATGCGAGCGCCCTCACACGCCCGAGCGCGCTCCTCCTCTTCACTCACTCTCCGCTACTCCGCCCGAGCTTCGCGATGCGAGCGCCCTCACACGCCCGAGCGCGCTCCTCCTCTCCCCTTGCCCTCCGCTACTCCCGCCCGAGCTACCACCTGCTCCGGTTGCTAGGCGCGCCACAGCTGTTGCTAGGGGCGAGTAGGAGCGCGGAGAGATAACACCTGCGGGCGCACGCCAACGGAGCACGACAACCCCCGACTAAGAAATGCATTCGCATTTACGACGACGACGACGACGAAGGCAGAACTACGAGGCGCGCGCTCACGTGCGCTCGCGCTGGAGGAATGCAGGCGCACGCCGACGGAGCACGACAACCCCCGACTAAAAAATGCATTCGCATGTAAAACAGAAGGCTGCTTGACATTGGTGTCATGGGTGTCTGCTTCGGACAGACCTTGCTATATAATTACTTGGAACCAACATTGTTCATTCCTGTTGGTCTTGCTGATCTTTGGAGAGAGCAGGTCTAGTGCGTTTTGTCGCAATGAATGCTTAAGAAACGTGGGCAAGAAATAGATGATGCAGTTGAATTGAAGTCGACGCTTTCGCGTGGTCAACAAAAGTGGGTTTTGCGTGATAGGCGCTTCAGGTGCCTACACTAGCATTCCTGTCTTATCAAGTCTCGTAACAGTTTCACTGAATGCAGGTCAACGGGCAAGCAAATTCGTCATGACAAGACAAGGTGCTAGCAAGGATAAACTCAACAGAAGTATATGGCTAGTTATACAGAAAAGCTAGTGAGTGAGCCTGTGCCAAATAGTTACTGCCATTTTCGGACATCCAAGTGGGTTGGCCACTGTGCGGAAACTATAGTAGTAGAATAAGCTACGCGAAAATGACGAAAGACATGAGAGAACGAACAGACACAGCGATGTGTCCATTCGTTCTTTCTTGTGTTACGTCGTTTTCCCGCTGTTTATTCTTTCAAAGTACAGCAAGCCGCCCAATCTTCCGCATTGCCGGTAAAAATTCAGGCGGACACCTAATACTCATCAGGCGTGGTATAGCGAAGGGCCTTATATGTTTATTTCCCTCTATGTCCCGCACGGAACACCTTGAGTATTCATCATGACGTATTGATGACACCGCGGACCCCCCAGCCCCCAAACATAAGCTGTAGCCGACCGTGGCGATGTGTTTATAGGTGGAGAATGAGAAACCACGAACGGTGGCAGTCGGAGTCGTGGTCACGCTCCGGCCAATGGGCTCCCTGCCTGTTTACAGGCAGGGAGCTCCGGGACCTCTGTCGGTAACAGGGCAACCCGAGTGAAGAAAGTACCCCCGTACCCTGCTTTATACTATGGCATATGACATTTTCAACACCTCCCCCCCCCCCCCCCCCTCCAAACGTGATTGGTCCCTGAAAAGAAGCCGCACTGAACCAAAGTATCTTTTCCTCCATTGCCAACCCTAGGTTTTCCTGGACCGGAAAATTACTATCGATTTCTTGTTATGGAATCCCGCGGTACAACCAACTCTCTTGCAACAAAATCAGTCTTCTTGACCGCAGAATATCTTAAAGGTATAATAGGAACATCTTACAAGGCTAAAAACAAACGCCTGGTGAGGTCCTTGTAGAGGTAAACCACAAGCAGCAGGCCACGACGCTTCTAGCCCAGACTCGAATGGGTGATCTGGACAGCAGGGTCACACCCCACCGGAGCCTCAACAGCTCGCAGGGTGTGATCTCTCGGCCAGATCTCCTGAACGAAACGGATGCGGACCTCCTTGAGGGCTTGAAGGATCACGGAGTCACGGCCATGAGGCGTAACAAAATCCGCAGAGACGATAAGGAAATTTGCACGCACCACATCATCCCGACCTTTGACCGCTCGGCACTTCCACAATGTGTAAATGCAGGCTTCATACGGTGTTCCATTCATCCGTACATCCCGAACCCGTGGTGCTGTTTGGGCACGGTACGAACTCCTGCCGCGGCAAAACAACCTGCTCCAAATGCGCCACGCAGGACCACCCGACAGACAACTGCAACTCTACTACCCTCACTTGTGCTAACGGCCGAGGCCCACACGCGGCCTACTCCAGGAAATGCGACAAATTCCAGCAGGAAAATAAAATAATCAATGTCAAGGTAACTGAGAACATCACATTCCCAGAGGCGCGAAAGAGGTTCGCCTCTTTCCCTCTGGAGAAGTACGCCGACGCAGCTCGCCGGGGACGGAGAGGCGTATGGTTTCGGCAGGGACTCAGTACCGCGAGTACCACTTTGTACCTCCCCACCCCTGGGTTGCCTCACGCAGCCCAATCCGTCACCACAGCGCTTGCTGAGCCAGAAGTGGTTGTGGTGGCAACAGTAGGTATCGAGACCGATGCCGCTGCTGCCCCGGCTTCCCTGGCCTCCAGCACAGTGTAGGCTGCCGAGGGGATGGACACGTGGGGCCTCGCAACGGCTCCCACCCCGCCGCACCACCCGTGCCACCTGTGGCGCCCTGACGTCCTCAGCGGTGACGGATCGAACGAAGGTGGCCGCAAAGGGTGCCAAGTCCGGGGGGTCCGGTCCGCCGGGCACCCCTCGGGCATCTGATGAGGAGATGGATGTGGGACCTTTCCTGTCTGCTTCGCAGCGGAAGGAGCGGGTACCTTTATCCAAACGTCAGAAGGTAAAAAAAAAAACTCTCCAAGAGTCCAAGCCCCTAAAGACCTTACATAAATAATCACACTCCAGTAGCTCATGGGAAGAAAAAATATTGTTCAATGGAACTGCAGAGGCCTTCCTAATAATCTTGACTATGTGTATGTACGAGATCCTGAATGTTAATCAGCCAAGTGTAATGTGTGTCCAATAAACACATTTAAATTCCAAACAAACAAATTTCTTGAATAATTATATGGTATTCAAAACGGACAGGAATGGCTGCACACACACTTCAGGCGGTGTGGCCTTAATCGCCCGCAAATCGTTAACATACCGCCCTATCAACTTTAACACTGTCCTTGGGGCTGTAGCAATACGCACAATAATATTTATTAGCTTGATAATGGTAGGCTCCATTTACACTCCTACTGATTTTTCACTTTCGAGCTCTCATTTCGAGGTGCTGGTTGACCAGCTGCCCGCACCATACACCCTCACATGTGACCTGAACGTGTAAATTCTCTTTGGGAATCTTCTTGCACGGATTCCCGCGGTCGCCTGATAGAGAAGTTTATAACATCCTCTGGAGCATGTTTTTTCAACAAAAAACAGTCTGCATACCATAACTTCGGACACAACACATACTCACATCTTGACTTGGTCATTGGGTCTGCAGTTCTCTTTCCTTCACTGGAGTGGGGCGTGGGCACATACCCATGTGGCAGTGACTACTTCCCTACCTGACTAACATACATAGGTAAAGGTCCAAACATTTCCACTTTCCCTAAAAGGTTCAATGAAGCAAGAGCGAACTGGGGTACATTTACAGAAACATCCAAACTACACCACACATCCATAACACACCTACACGTGGAGAGAGAGAGAGAGAGAGAGAGAGAGAGAGAGAGAGAGAGAGAGAGAGAAAAAAACTTTTATTCTCTGCAGGACCTAAGCCCAGGTCCTAATCTGAGTGTTCAATTCGACAGGCCCAAGTAGTACTGCAGAATTCCAGTGTGAATCCGGTGCACATGTTCATAGAGAGCTTTCTGGGCAGCCTGGCCCAACTCATCACGGCGCACACCCTCGCCGCCGCCGAAAAGTCCATCCCCAGGCCGAATGAGGACTGTATGAGAGCGCGAGAGGCCCATAGCAAGGCGTGGGGTATTCTTCGTCGGTACCCCACGTCGCAGAAGGTCATCTACTTTAAACTGGCAAAAGCACTTGGAAAGCGCGTGCGGCGTTATGCGAAAAGGGAGAGTTGGCGCGCCTTCCTCACATTCATAAACTCGTACGCAGACGCACACAAGGTATGGACAAGAACACGGAAACTCAATGGACATCGAACACACAGCCTACCCCTGATTAGTACAACAGAGGACACACTGGAAGACCAGGCTTACGCACTCGCTCAACACTTCCAACACGTGTCCAGTTCAGCACACTACACAAATACTTTCATGCAACACAACACTTCTGCAGAAAACGAGCCATACAAAGACAAGTCAAAAACTGCTTACAACTCTTAATTTACACTTTATGATTGGGGACTGTCCTGAGCACATGTAAACTTTCAGCTCCAGGCGCAGATAAGATTACATACATCCTGACACAACACTTACACCCAGACACTCTTGAGACACTTCTACACCTATGCAACAAAATATGGCTTTCGGGGCAGCTTCCAAGGTCTTGGAGGGAGGCCATTGTAATGGCTTTTCTGAAGGAGGGGAAGGACCCATCCTTTCCTGCCAGCTGTCGACCGATCGCCCTCACAAGCTGCCCGTGCAAGCTTCTCGAGAAGAATATACACAGGAGACTTATATACTTCTTAGAGTACAACGGTCTTCTTGAGCGCTGCCAGGCAGGCTTCAGGATGGGGCGATTCATCAATGATCGACTGGTTGCATTGGAAGCCTACGTTAAAGTTGCCTACGTACATGAACAATATTGCATGACGGTATTTTTTGATATTGAAAAGGCATATGATACCACATGGCGCTACGGCATCATTAGAGACCTCAAATTACTTGGTATATCAGGTAACATGCTGAACACTCTTTCCAGTTACCTGTCTAAACGAATATTTTGTGTTGGAGTCGGTTCGGCCCTATCAAACGTTCACGTGCAGAGAATGGCGTGCCTCAAAGGTGGCGTTTTGAGCTCCACCTTGATTATAGTTAAGATGAACTCTCCCTGAAATCCATTTCCTGCCTGATGTATGTAGATGACGTTCAAATATCTTTTAAATCATATAACATGTCTATATGTGAACGTCAGGTTCAGCTCGGGATAAACAAACTTGCTCGCTGGGCAGACGAAAATGGGTTTAAACTTAATCCTGCTAAAAGTACCTGCGTTGTATTTTCAAAGAGACGCGGGATGCAAGCGGACCCTGACATTAATCTCCATGGCAACTCAATTCCCGTAAAAAAGGAACAGAAGTTTTTAGTCTTAGACGAAATACTCAGATTCATTCCACACATCAAACAACTCAAGCATAAATGCCTCAAAACGATAAACATTTCAAATGTCCTCTCACACCAATCCTATGGTTCGGCAGCATAGTGGGATCTCGTATGAACTATGGGAGTGTGGTATATGGGTCAGCAACAAAATCAGCAATTAAAAATGCTTGACCCAGTGCTGCACTTAGGGCTCTTTATGCGGAGTGTGACAAATGGTGCTCAGCACACCAACAAACGTATGTTGACTTGTTATACGCCTTTAAAATTTCATCAATGAATAGCCATCCTTTTAAAGCTGTTTTTAATGATACATGCAAATCCCAGATCTTTATAAATCACCCAACCATTTCTGATCCTTTCTCACTCGGAGTCAAAGAGCAAGTGTCTGAACTAGCTGTCTCCTTTTTAGATACATGTAAAACATCGTGTAGCACGCTTTTACCCCCCTGGCAAGTTTGCCCCGTGCTATGCGACTTGTCATTCGTAAAAATTGAAAAAAATCGAGTTCCAAGAAGTGCAATTCCGCAGAACTTCTTGTTTTTACAGGATAAATATCACTGGGCAGAATTTTACAGCGATGCGTTCAAAACATCCTCCACAGTTTCCTGTGCTGCGCACGGTCCTAATTTTACTGCAAGTAGAACTATGAATATAAACACCCGCCCCGTTACGGGGGAAGCTTATGCCATTTTTCTTGTTGCAGATCATATCCTTGAACATAATGTCCATAAATCTGTAATTTATCCCGACTCGTTGAGTGTGTGCAAGCATTGCCACCCACAAAGTCATCCAAAAACTACGTCATCAATCTCGTCCTATAGAACATTATCTCTGCATATTCCTCGAATCTTGAACTGAGTCTGTGTTGGGTGCCTGGCCACTCTGGGATAGCCGGTAATGAGAGCGCGGATCAGATGGCCGCTGCTGGTGTACTTACAAATACACTGCACATAGCAACAGTACCCTACACTGACCTCAAGCCACGCATCAGAAAGCCCCTTCGCAATACATGGCAATAAGACTGTAATACAGGGGCAGACAACAAGTTACCCTTAATAAAGCTTCACTTGAGACCATACACTACGGACTCACGCAACAGACACACGGAAGTCGCCTTAGCCAGGCTACGGATAGGCCACAGGCATGCGACGCACTCGCACCTTCTCACAGGGTCTCCAAGACCCGTGTGTAGCTGGTGTGGGGAGAGACAATCGGTAGTTCACATCCTAATCACATGCAAGGCGCTTAACAGAACACGACACAAACGCTTCAGGGAACTCTACAGACAACACATTTCACTAAACCCGTCGTTGTTTTGGGGTGACGATGCCATGGTTTCTGTGAAACGGGTTTTCGGGTATTTCTCAGATGTTAAGTTTTTTAAACATCATTTCCTATCTTGCATAATCAAAACCGGTCCTAAACACCAGCCATCACCATCACCTTTAAATGGTTTTACTATTTGTCTGACTTACACGTTTTAATATCTACTTTTTTGCTGCAATCATTCTTGTTTGGCGCTTTTTGCCCTAGCTGGCATTGCGCCAAAAAAAAATCCAACAATCATCATTATTTCACGCTATGAGTACGTCCACACGTGTCAGCCATGAGCTTCGAACGGCGGCTTTTATTGTCACTGGGCAATTCTCTATATTTCTGCGTGAGAAATTCTACAAGAAAAGGAAGACAACGCTCAGGACACGAGGAAGCACAGACACCGCCAACACAGCTCGGCTTCATGACCAGGAATCAAACCCGCAACCCTATAGCAGTCGGTTAGTCACTGAAGCCCCGCCGCGTGGCCTCCGCGTGTTTAGACATACAAAAAACGACGTTTATACATACAAAAACCGGAAAAAAGCGCATGAACGAAAAAAACGAGACGCTGTAGTCTCAGCCTCGTTTGCGGAACAGCAGTCGAATTTCGCCACAGCCGTTTACAAAGTGTTAACGTGGATTACAAGTAGCAAGCGAAAAAGCCACAAGCCGAACGGCACCGCGGAAATTTTTCATCACCCGCCATCCAGCTGCCCCTCAACTTTCCCGCTGCCGTCAAAGCTGTGCGTGACTGATGCTTCCTGTGAATTGCACAAAACGCCGTCCCCTCTGGCCGCACCATCTGTGCCTGCGCATGTCATGCTGTTTTGTACTTACCTACACTCCGACTCCGTCGCTGTGACTCATGCTCGGCGGCAGGTTGCAGACTGCCCTTCCGGTGACCTGTTTGTTCAGACAAGCCCAGCCTGGACACAGATGCCACGCGCCGTTCCCCTAGCCTCAATCTCTTTCCGATATCGTTACACTGTCCAGGTTGAACCCCACGTGGATGTATACGAAGGCCAGTGAGCCTTCCCACTTTATTTCACCTTTTAATGAGCGAGCACTCTTTGCTGACTACGGTAGGAAGCTGAGCCAGTTGGTTCATAGTTTGAAGGCGATAGTATTTCTTGGGCTACTTAAACGCGGAAATTATGGTCTGTCTGTCTGTCTGTCTGTCTGTCTGTCTGTCTGTCTGTCTATCTGATACCTAGTGGCGCAGGCTGAGGCCCTTATTATTTTATGTTCTTTTAACTTGCCTCACAATATCCATGTCTGTCTGTCTGTCTGTCTGTCTGTCTGTTTGTCTGTCTGTCTGTCTGTCTGTCTGTCTGTCTGTCTGTCTGATACCTAGTGGCGCAGGCTGAGGCACTTATTATTTTATGTTCTTTTAACTTGCCTCACAATATCCATGTCTGTCTGTCTGTCTGCCTGTCTCTCTGTCTGTCTGTCTGTCTGTCTGTCTGTCTGTCTGTTACTCGATTCAGCCACCAGGCCAAAGTGAAACAGTTGCAGCGCAATAGTCTTATATACCCACAACCAAATCTAAACGTCGAAGTCCGGTGTTAACGTCCGTATTTGTCAACATAAATATCAATACATCAAACATAAAAATCAATACATAAAAAATATTTGCAGTGTTTCTTTAATGAAAATTCAAGGGTGCTTGGTTTTTGCGATAGCAAATGAAATACTACATCAACTACAGAAAACCGTCACCTGCTGTTGCCCGCGCTACTATATCTCCTGGCTGCGTTTAAAAAATCAACGGCAACAGCATCGAGAGGTTCCACTAGATAGGTTCCACGTTCCGCTTAAAACGCACGTGGAGCATGGCAACGTGGTTCTGTAAACGTTGTAGTAGGGTGCCTCGATTCATGCGCGTCTCCGCCGTACGGCAGCGCTGGCATCAAGGCACCCGACTTGGAACAGTGGAACGCGGTAAATATAAATTGACTTGAGCAAACCTCTAGCGTATTATCTCGGGAGGAACGAGACGGGCGAGGGACAGCATGAGAGGTGAGCGAGATAGAGAAGGTAGGCATTTACTTGCCAGGGGCGCACGTCGACTATATCGTCTTTCTTCGACATTTGCAACGAAAGGAGCAGATACGCGGCGAATTTTTTTGAAGTGGGAACCAGTGAACCACCCGTGTCTCTCTTCTTTCCTTGTGTAGCATCTTAAAACTGGTTCCCACTCCAAAAATTCTTTGCTAAGTACACGCAAATGTGAACAGTGTCGTGCCTTCTATTAAAGCGAAGCTTTCTACGTCTCACTTGTTGCGGTGTTGGAGAAAAACGCAGTGCAAAAAGGAAGCCAAGCGTACTGCAGGAAAGCCAACTTACGCACAATGGGTTTCCACAAAGGGAACATCAATCACACACGGAATAGTAGCACACGGCTACCCCACCTTGGGGATTTCCCCTAAATCTGGTCGATTAACAGGCGCACAGATGGAAGGTTGATCATGCCGCATGCTTAAAAAAATCGCAAGCCAAAATGAACGGCAACGCTAGAGTATACCGTCGGCACATTCAGGTGACAAATCACAAACTAACAGATACAAAATCATATCACATTCCGTTAGCTCAGCGTTGGCGTAGATTTGGCTGATTGGATTGTGGACTTTGTTGTGCATTGGAGAAAGTTTCGTGTTTCAACCATATTTTTTTCGAGGAAGGGATGTTTTATTTTTGCGTAAAAATGCCTTATGAACGACGCGGTTAACACATTTATTCATTAGTGTATATATAGATCCCTAAAAGATTTGGGAGCCATCGGTCTGGCACTTCAAGCCATGACCCGCAACACAACTCCGCGCAAAGACGGAGCCGTAAACAAGCTTCTCAGGAACCTTGACGACACAAAGAGCATTCGTAACGGGGCGCAGTACCGGCCCAAGGGAAACCCGCAGAAATGCCGATTCAGGATCCAGGCAAAGCTACGAAGCTGGACTCATTGCACCCGACATCACGAACACCGTGCGTATAGGAGGCCTTTTCAGAATGTGATGCCAACACTTTTACCCGCACACAATCTTCGGCTCCCTGCCCCATTTGTCACGTGAGAAGATCCTCGATAAACTAAAGAAAGACGTCTTAGCGCACATTTCCCGTCACTCCGCCAGGGCCATCCTCGCTCTAGATTGGAAATTAGCGTTTGACAATGTGAGCCACCACGCCAACCTCGAAAACCTAAATGAAATTAACTGTGTCGAACGAATGTTCCAATACATCCAAGCATTATACGGATCGCACGGCACTGTAGGAATCGGGCCCCTGCGAACATCCCTTCAAACCATGCGCCCAACCACGGCACGCCTCAAGGGGCGGTTCTTTCTCCAACATTATTTATAATAGTTACGATGAAGCTCCCGCAACATCCCGGGTATGAGACGCGCTCTACGAAAATGCCGTCACAATTGAGGCTACAGGCGGCTCAGAAGGCGGCATGCAGGACGCGATCTAGCAAGTTGCGCACGCGATCCAACAGTACGCCCGGCCGCGGCGGTCGCTTTTCCGATGCAGGCGAAAAGCGAAAACGCCCATGCATTCGAGATCCAGATCCCTCCGCTATGGCGCGCCTCATCGCCTGTGTAGCGTCGGCGTGTTAAACCCCTACTATCAATCAATCAATCAATCAATCAATCAATCAATCAATCAATCAATCAATCAATCAATCAATCAATCAATCAATCAATCAATCAATCAATGAACAGTACGCCTATTGCGCGGTCTTCAGTGCACCGGAGAAGTCCGTGCTCATCTTTCCCAGACGCAAGCGGCGCCGCAGGCCACAGGATCCTACCACAATACACTTAAAGCTCCAGGGCTGCAACATCTCCATTGGCGATGAGATGTTTGAGTGGCACCCCCCTGTATCTTGGCGTCAGCTTAGGGACTTGCGCCGCTGTCGTCTGCTACACTCCGTTTTGAGGGGCAGCAGTGCCTCTGCTATAGAAATCGCCCGTTTTGATGTTTTAGTGTTTTAAAAAGCGTATTTCCAGTAATTCAGTTATTTTGCCAGCTTCGACCCCTACGAATAATTTCAAGCTGTATCTCTTCCAAGTTTGCAGCAAACTAGGAGAGAGAGAACAACTTTCTGCAGAGCATCGGTCAGAAGACAATGCGTAACTCGTCCTTTCTAGATTGTTTGGGAGGTTCAGTGCTCAGAGCTCCTCGATAGGTATTCAAAACGCGTAGGTTTCCCTAAAGTATTGTTGAGATGCTCTTATGAAGACTCAACCGGGCCACAGACCCTACCTCTCTTTTATTATTATCATCAAATAAAGCTCCACTCCCGCTGCTCCTCAACAGTCTAATGCAACGCACCAAGCAGCGGGCCCGTATACAAGTGCATCACACAGCAGGAAATGAAAGGGCTATATTGTATGTCCTTCGTTGTTGCTGACATTTATCAGATTAATGTTTTTCCTGTGCCCAACGCATCCATTTTTGTGAGACGTCACAAACATCTCATTAGAAGGTGTAGGGAAATTCGGGAGGCTCACAAAGTTCACGTGGATATTTTCTTGAGGCTCTATGGTATCCATTCCCTTCTTCACATGTTGTCTTACGTTATGGCTGCGTGCAAGAAGGTGCATATCTGCAGCGTGCTTTATTTATTCACATGCAAATACTGTCAGAAGTTTTGTACCACGCAACTGCGAAACGGCCGAGGCAACGTTGTCCAGAGTACCCGAAGGAGGCTCTTGTGACCCCGAATTTCTATCGTAACCATCGTTACCATAACGAACTGACTCTCAACCCGAACGGTTATGACATGATTACGATGTTGAAGGCTTTATATATACTCTAACGAACGCAATAAATAGTTTACGCGCCGGTTTAACAAAAATTTAAACCGATGAATATGTCCCAGAAGCTCTTTATTGCTTTCCAACCCTTTAAGGCGTAAAGAACAAATCCTGGCTTACTCGGGATGCTCTTCCATGAATTGAAGAAAATTACTTTTGCTCTCTTGACCTGGACGGAGGACCCTGCCCACTAACTAGCTCGATTTTACTATTAACTAAAGTTTTCTCTTCCTCCTCCTGTTGAGTGCAGTGTTACTATAACGCATATCTGCATATTGGGAAGATAAGGCTGCGGGAAATGTAACGTAAATATCCCTGCAGGTCTGAACAAACACAGCGTTATTGTATTTTTACCGTACACGGGACTAGCATGCTTGCGTGTGCGTGTGCGTGTGCGTGTGCGTGTGCGTGCACGTGCACGTGTCTGCTTGTGTGTGTGTGTGCGTGCGTGATATGCGGAGGAAACATGTTATGGAGGAGCATCTGCAGAGACGATGGAAACCGACTTGCACTAACTCCCCTCCGTATACTGACTTTTTACGAGGACAGAAAAACAGTAATGAAAATGGGTGTGTCATTTATAAGTCTCTGATTTGTTCACACCTACAAATATCGGACGAGGTTGAAACTGCGTTTACTTCATGGCTGAAGCAGTTATGGCCCGTGCCCTAGCTGTGTACGAGCACAGGAATTCAACCTCGCAGCTGCGAGGTTGAAACGACGTTATTGTTATCGTGTACCACGCCGACACTGGATGACTGTCCCTTGATAATATTGTTAGCATTCGCAAATGTTCAGTGTAGGCAGTGAAAAGGTTAGGATGTTGCGAGGCTGTTGTCTCATTTGCGAAGATTTCAGACAGATATGAGGCCCTGATAAATAGCTTGTTATGCGAAATTTAGGGTGTACTATTGGTCGGAGTGCAGGTTCACAATGCCTTACGGAAGAGCAACATGCCCGACGGGGATGGAAGTGATCTAGTACGTTTTCAACCGACATGCAAGGCTCGAGAAAAAAAAAACTACTTTGGCCCAACAAAACTTTAACCTTAGTCGAAATTAAGCTGTTGCAACTGGACGATTTTGGCTTGAAGTCACGTTAGCACAGGGTATTTAAGGTAAGAATTTTTTTTTTTAGTTTTCTCACTTCAGTCAACATCATTTTTCTGAATGGGTGTTACCCCTAAGCTTGACTATCCACTTGAGATGGTCCGTGCCGCGTTAAAGATAGAAAGCAAGCAACCATTTTGGAGAAAGTTTCCAGTAGAGCATCGGAGCTAAAATCCCCGGAGAAAAGTACAAAAGACACGTGCCAATCTGGTTCATTCGATAATTTTGCTATTCTTTGCGCTTGCTTTAATAGACTATCATCCTCACCCTGGTGGATGGTCATCTGATGCACGCGCGTGCGCTTCCAGAGGTGGTGGTGGAACCTTGCCTCAACAAACAAAAAGATCATTTGTTCTATCCCAAACTCTACTTTCAACTTTCAACCAATTCTATTTTCTCTCTTTCTGCGTATAAATCGCTGGGTTCATAATTTTCCCTTGTTTTAAGCGGGCGCATTAGCCCTCCTCACGCCCGATTCCTGGCCAATCCCCACGTGGGTATGTGCCAAGTCACTGGGAACAACAACAAGAACAACAACAACCCGGTCCAGTGTTCCGAGCACAACCCCGTTGGTGAACACCAGTAGGCACCATGGGTGATGCGAAACAGCGGGAGCGCGTACTAGACATGAGCAGCGACGCCTCCTTACTCGGCAGCTTCGGTTCTTCGTGCAGCTCAGGCTCGGCCGGGAGCCGTGGACCAGGCGAGGGCTACGCGGGATTCTCTGATCTGCCCAACAGGGTTTACCGCAATGCAGTCAAGAGGGGCTTCGACTTCACTCTCATGGTGGTCGGTGAAGCGGGACTGGGGAAGTCGACCCTCGTTAACTCGATGTTCGCGGCGGACGTCTACTCCAGCGAGTACCCGGGGCCATCTCACCGGGTGAAGAAAACGGTACAAGTTGAAACACGTAAAGTTCTTCTGAGGGAAGGCTTTGTAAGCCTACGCCTGACCATCGTCGATACTCCGGGCTTTGGCGATGCCATCGATAACACCGGCTGTTGGCAGCCCATAATAGACTTCATCGAAGCTAGGTATGCCGAGTACTTCGAGGCTGAATCAAGAGTGATTCGCACAACATTGCCTGACAACATAATTCACTGCTGTCTTTATTTCATCGCTCCCTCTGGACATGGACTGAAACCTCTGGACATCGAATTTATGAAGCGGCTACACGATAAGGTAAACATCGTTCCAGTGATTGCCAAGGCGGACACCATGACACCCGAAGACTGCATCCTATTCAAGCAGACAATTGCGAGTGAGTTGAAACAGAACAACATCCGCGTCTACGAATTTCCGGACTGTTGTGAGGATGGCGAGGACAGTGACGGGGAACAGTCTAAGCAGCGGTTGCCGTTCGCTGTTGCGGGAAGCAACACTGTAGTAGAAGTGAACGGACGGAGGGTCAGGGGTCGCAGGTACCCCTGGGGCGTTGTAGAGATCGAGAACATGGAGCATTGCGACTTCCTTGCCCTGCGGAACATGCTCATTCGCAGTGCCACGCAAGACCTGAAGGACACAACCATCCACGTCCACTACGAAAACTACCGCTACCAAAGGCTGATTGGGCTTGGGGGTAGCGGGGAGCCCAGTGCCCCAAATTAATATAGAACACAGTCGATCGAATGGAAGAGTAAAAGACCATGACGCTAAGATACAGCACTTGGAAGCTAGAAAAAAAAAGAGACGCTTGAGACGAAAATCCGCGAGAAAATGCTCAAGCTTTGGGAGGATCAAGCTAATTTGCAGCGATGGCACGAGCATATGGAGCGAATCCTCGAGCAACAACAACAAAGGCGCCGCATATTTGAACGGGGGGAGATTTCCTTTGAACTCGCCTACGTAAACATCAATCATGGTTCTTGTGAGACAGCAGTGGACGGCTGCTCGAAGAAGAGCTGGACGCAAAAAAGAACAAGAAAAAGAAGAAAACATTTTTTTAGCGGCCGCCGCGCTACTCTTCGAAAGCCTTCAAGGTTGTCGAAAACTTCCCATGTTGCAACCGCCTTCGCCTTACTGTGGCCACTGGAACCCATACTGTGTGACCCCACAGGTTCTCCCTCACTCTGCCTTTCCTACCACGCTACAGCTCCTGCTCCTAAACGTCAAATAAAAAAAAAATATGCGGAAGCTTTAAACTGGGCTGCTTTTGTATAATAACGCATTGATGTATTTTCAGAGATCGTCTGCTCAATTGTCATCATGCCGTTCGAGATTTCGCAGGGAACACGACCCCATGTGCGGCAACTACTGGGGATAAGGAATCGTCTGCTTTAGTGGGAATGTAAACACCTGAATAATTGGCTTTGAAACAAAGTTTCAGACGTTTTTAACGTTAGGCGTTAGGCTGGATCCGATGCCCCAATTCTCATTGGCAGCACCGTCAGCACACCCACCAATAATATGTTTTCACAACTCAACAAGAGCTGATGCCCACGCATTTTTACACCATATGAGTAAGCTAAGGGGCCCCGTAACTTTTTGCATCCACGTTCGTCCACAATGAATTTCCAAACTGTAGCTCCACCTTCTTTCCCCCGCCTTTGCGAACGCAAATAAAAACCGTTCTCCAAACGTCCCTATTGTCCGATTAGACGTGCGCCTTGTTTTAACGGCGCGATCATCGGTATCGTCGTCTTCCTCCTCGTCTTCCTCGTCATTGCAATGATCATCACGGTCATCCAGCCGGTTTACCGCGTGCAGCTTTCAAAAGAAGAGGGGGAGACAAGACCGCGGGGTGCACACTCGCCAGTCACTCGCCAGTCACATAAATGGTGTTCGTTTTTACTTTTTTTTATTTCTTTCTCTAATCTCCTCACTTTTATTTATCTAGTCATCTACTGCTAATCAACTCTAATATTTAAATATCTTGTTCTTTCCCTACAAAAATTGCGTAATTTCTTTCTGTAAGGCGCCCGTTTAATGGCCAATCCCCCTGAGTGGGTACGCGCCATTTCACTGGTACCACCACCACCACCGCCTTCCTGGAAGGTGCTTCGCGAAGTAGCCGAGCCCTCTTCTGTAAGCGGTAGCGTGTAGGCGTTTCCTAGGCAGCACAGCCAAGCGACGCATGGCGCCATGTAGGGGCATGTTTGAAGCTATGTCCACGCGCATGTGGCCCTGAATTTAATCGCTCAGAACCGCTTGGCCTAGTAGTATAGTAGCTCCGCGCCTGCGAAGCAGACATGCTAATTCTGATTCAAATCCCGTTACCGCTTTTTTTTCCCATTTTCAAGGGTTTGCCATATCTGAATATTAACATTTGTTATCACGCATATAATCTATTTATGGCATCTTTGTGCATTATAAATGGGACTTTGGGAATTTTCGTTACCTTTTGGTCAGTTTCAGCTACTGCTTCTTGTACGTTTTTGCGGGTTTTACCCTATTAGGTCGGTTTTGACTATTTCTTTTGAATAGTCTTTGTTTTCAACCATTGCAGGTCCGTGTTGTCTGTTATTTTTTCGGTTCGGGTGTTTTTGTATGCTTTAGGTACGTTTATGCTGTGATATAAGCCCCATAAGCAAGCTCAGGTGGTGGCTGGCTGTACTGACTAGGGAACGCATATTCAGGGCCACATGCGCGTGGACATAACTTCAAACATGCCCCTACATGGCGCCATGCGTCGCTTGGCTGTGCTGCCTAGGAAACGCCTACACGCTACCGCTTACAGAAGAGGGCTCGGCTACTTCGCGAAGCACCTTCCAGGAAGGCGGTGGTGGTGGTGGTACCAGTGAAATGGCGCTTACCCACTCAGGGGGATTGGCCAGGAAACGGGCGCCTTACAGAAAGAAATTATGCAATTTTTGTAGGGAAAGAAAAAGATATTTAAATATTAGAGTTGATTAGCAGTAGATGACTAGATAAATAAAAGTGAGGAGATTAGAGAAATAAATAAAAAAAAAGTAAAAACGAACACCATTTATGTGACTGGCGAGTGACTGGCGAGTGTGCACCCCGCGGTCTTGTCTCCCCCTCTTCTTTTGAAAGCTGCACGCGGTAAACCGGCTGGATGACCGTGATGATCATTGCAATGACGAGGAAGACGAGGAGGAAGACGACGATACCGATGATCGCGCCGTTAAAACAAGGCGCACGTCTAATCGGACAATAGGGACGTTTGGAGAACGGTTTTTATTTGCGTTCGCAAAGGCGGGGGAAAGAAGGTGGAGCAACAGTTTGGAAATTCATTGTGGACGAACGTGGATGCAAAAAGTTACGGGGCCCCTTAGCTTACTCATATGGTGTAAAAATGCGTGGGCATCAGCTCTTGTTGAGTTGTGAAAACATATTATTGGTGGGTGTGCTGACGGTGCTGCCAATGAGAATTGGGGCATCGGATCCAGCCTAACGCCTAACGTTAAAAACGTCTGAAACTTTGTTTCAAAGCCAATTATTCAGGTGTTTACATTCCCACTAAAGCAGACGATTCCTTATCCCCAGTAGTTGCCGCACATGGGGTCGTGTTCCCTGCGAAATCTCGAACGGCATGATGACAATTGAGCAGACGATCTCTGAAAATACATCAATGCGTTATTATACAAAAGCAGCCCAGTTTAAAGCTTCCGCATATTTTTTTTTATTTGACGTTTAGGAGCAGGAGCTGTAGCGTGGTAGGAAAGGCAGAGTGAGGGAGAACCTGTGGGGCCACACAGTATGGGTTCCAGTGGCCACAGTAAGGCGAAGGCGGTTGCAACATGGGAAGTTTTCGACAACCTTGAAGGCTTTCGAAGAGTAGCGCGGCGGCCGCTAAAAAAATGTTTTCTTCTTTTTCTTGTTCTTTTTTGCGTCCAGCTCTTCTTCGAGCAGCCGTCCACTGCTGTCTCACAAGAACCATGATTGATGTTTACGTAGGCGAGTTCAAAGGAAATCTCCCCCCGTTCAAATATGCGGCGCCTTTGTTGTTGTTGCTCGAGGATTCGCTCCATATGCTCGTGCCATCGCTGCAAATTAGCTTGATCCTCCCAAAGCTTGAGCATTTTCTCGCGGATTTTCGTCTCAAGCGTCTCTTTTTTTTCTAGCTTCCAAGTGCTGTATCTTAGCGTCATGGTCTTTTTTCTCTTCCATTCGATCGACTGTGTTCTCGATTAATTTGGGGCACTGGGCTCCCCGCTACCCCCAAGCCCAATCAGCCTTTGGTAGCGATAGTTTTCGTAGTGGACGTGGACGGTTGTGTCCTTCAGGTCTTGCGTGGCACTGCGAATGAGCATGTTCCGCAGGGCAAGGAAGTCGCAATGCTCCATGTTCTCGATCTCTACAACGCCCCAGGGGTACTTGCGACCCCTGACCCTCCGTCAGTTCACTTCTACTACAGTGTTGCTTCCCGCAACAGCGAACGGCAGCCACTGCTTAAACTGTTCCCCGTCACTGTCCTCGCCATCCTCACAACAGTCCGGAAATTCGTAGACGCGGATGTTGTTCTGTTTCAACTCACTCGCAATTGTCTGCTTGAATAGGATGCAGTCTTCGGGTGTCATGGTGTCCGCCTTGGCAATCACTGGAACGATGTTTACCTTATCGTGTAGCTGCTTCATAAATTCGATGTCCAGAGGTTTCAGTCCATGTCCAGAGGGAGCGATAAAATAAAGACAGCAGTGAACCATATTGTCAGGCAATGTTGTGCGAATCACTCTTGATTCAGCCTCGAAGTACTCCGCATACCTAGCTTCAATGTTCGGGCATGGCACAAACTCTTGCCGTGGCCGAACGACGTGTGCGAAATGCGCGGCGCATGATCATCCAAGCGACAATTGTCCATCCGATACCCTGTCTTGTGTGAACTGCAGCGGGCCGCATGCAGCGTACTCCCGCAAGTGTGAAAAGTTCCAACTTGAAAAAAAGATAATCAACATCAAGGTAACCGAGAACATCACCTTCCCGGAGGCGCGAAAGAGGTTCGCCTCTTTCGCCCTGGGGAGGTACTCTGACGCGGCTCGCCGGGGGGCGGAGCGGCGTCTGGTGTCCACAGGGACCCAGTTCAAGTCTGACCTGGTTCCGCCCACGCCCCCCGCTGGGTTGCCTCACGCAGCCCAACCCGGCACCATGCCGCTTGCTGAGGCAGCAGAGGTTGTGGTGCAAAACACTTCTGTTGGGACCGGTGCCGCTCCCGCCTCCACCTCCCCGTCCTCCAGTGCGTTGGAGGGTACCGAGGTGATGGACACCACCGCCACCGCACCGCCCGTGCCACTTTTGGCGTCCCCGACGCCCGCGGCGGTGGCGGCTCAAACGAAGGGCTCCCGAAGGGGGGTCAAGTCCGGGGGGCCCGGTCCGTCGGGCACCCCTCGGACATCCGACGACGAGATCGATGTCGGGCCGTTCCTGCCTGCAACGCAGCGCTAGGAGCGGCCTCCGACGGCCAAGCCAGTATAAAGGCCTAAAAAGCCCAATCCAAGAGTAACAGCCCCGAAAGACGACACATGAACACACACGAACACACACGAACACACACACACTCTAGTCATTCTTAAATTTAAATAATGGGAACAGAAAACATCATTCAATGGAACTGTAGAGGCCTCCTTAAAAATCTTGACGATGTGTATGAGATTCTGCATGCCAGTCAGCCAAGTATCATGTGTCTCCAGGAATCCCACCTCAATTCTAAACAAACAAATTTCTTAAATAGGTACATGGTATTCAGAAAGGACAGGGTTGGCTGCACCCACTCTTCAGGAGGTGTGGCCATTATCGCCCGGAAATCATTAGCATGCCACACTCTCTCTTTAAACACTGTCCTCGAGGCTGTAGCGATCCGTACAATAATATTTAATAGGTTGATAACGGTATGCTCCATTTACATCTCTCCTGATTTCGCACTTCTGAGCTCTGATTTAGAGGCACTGGTTGACCAGCTGCACGAACCATACATACTAACAGGCGACCTTAATGCGCACAACTCTCTTTGGGGCTCCTCCAGAACGGACACCCGAGGTCGCCTGATAGAGAAGTTTCTTACATCCTCCGGAGCATGTCTTTTCAACAAAAAAAAAACAGCCTACATACCATAACTTAGGACACAATACATACTCGCATCTTGACTTGGCTATTGGTTCCGCAGTTCTCTTTCCATGTCTTCAGTGGGGTGTGGGCACAGACCCATATGGTAGTGACCATTTCCCCATTTCATTAACGTATATAGGTATAGGCCCGAGCAGTCCATCTTCCCATAAAAGGTTTAATGAATCAAAAGCAAACTGGAGCACATTCACACAAACATCTCGACTACACCACACATCCATAAAACACCTACACGTGGAGGAAGCAGCCCAACTCATCACGGCGCACATCCTCGACTCCGCCGAAAAGTCCATTCCCCAGGCCTCCAGTGGGGCCCGCAGCCCAAGGAGGCACTGGTGGAACGAGGACTGCAGGCGGGCGCGAGAGGCCCAGAACAAGGCGTGGGGTGTCCTTCGTCGGTACCCCACGTCAGATAACCTCATTTCTTTTAAAAGGGCAAAGGCTTTTGGGAAGCGAGTGCGTCGTGAGGCGAAAAGGGAGAGTTGGCGCACCTTCCTCACTTCCATCAACTCATACACTGACACACACAAAGTCTGGACGTGAATACGAAAACTAAAAGGACAACAGACACACAGCCTGCCCCTCGTTAGTACAACAGGGGACACACTGGAAGACCAGGCTAACACACTTGCACAACACTTCAAACACGTGTCCAGTTCAGCACACTACACAAACACTTTCATGAAACACAAAACATCTGTAGAAAAGAAGTCCCTGCGTGATAACAAGTCGCACACTTCTTACAATTCTCCTTTTTCAATTCATGAGCAGAAGGTTGCTCTGAGCACGTGTAAGCCTTCAGCTCCAGGTGCAGACAAAATCACATACACCATGATACAACACCTACACCCAGACACTCTTGAAACACTCCTACATCTATACAACAAAATATGGCTTTCGGGGCACATTCCTCGCTCTTGGAGGGAGGCCATAGTACTGGCTTTCCTGAAGGAAGGAAAGGACCCTTGCTCTGCCGCTAGCTATCGGCCCATCGCCCTCACAAGCTGCCTGTGCAAGCTCCTCGAGAAGATGATAAACAGGAGACTCGTGTACTTTCTTGAGTACAATGGTCTTCTCGAGAGCTGCCAGGCAGGCTTCAGGGCGGGGCGGTCCACCAACGACCAACTCGTCGCGCTCGAGTCCTATTTAAAGGATGCTTTCCTCCACAAACAATATTGTATGACGGTATTCTTTGATCTGGAAAAAGCGTACGATACCGCGTGGCGGTATGGTATCCTAAGCGACCTCAAGTCCTTCGGCATGTCAGGTAACATGATGAACACACTTGCCAGCTACTTGTCTCAAAGAACCTTTCGTGTGCGAGTTGGAACTGCACTCTCTAGGGTTCATGTGCAGGAAAATGGAGTGCCGCAAGGTGGAGTTTTAAGTTGCACCCTTTTTATTGTGAAAATGAATTCCCGTAGGAAGGCGCTGCCACCGTCGATTTCCTGTTTAATCTATGTAGACTACATTCAACTCTCCTTTAAATCCTGTAACTTGTCTGTCTGTGAGCGCCAGGTCCAGCTTGGTGTTAACAAGCTAGCTGGCTGGGCAGATAGCAATGGTTTTAAATTTAATCCCGGGAAGTGCACTTGTGTTTTCTTTTTCCAAGAGGCGTGGCATCCGGCCGGATCCAGACATTCAACTCAATGGTGTCTCGATTCCTGTTAAAAAGGAACAAAAGTTTTTAGCTATAATCTTCGACGAAAAGCTCACATTTATCCCACACATAAAACAACTAAAACATAAATGCTTAAAGACAATGACTATCCTGAAGGTTCTCTCGCACATTTCTTTTGGCGCTGACAAACAACTTCTTTTACGTGTTTTTACCAGCTTGATAGGTTCACGATTTGACTATGGTAGCGTTGTTTATGGGTCAGCAAGTAAAACATCCCTCAAAATGCTGAACCCAGTGCTCCATCTCGGACTCCGCCTGGCGTGTGGCGCCTTCCTCATTAGCCCGGTCGAAAGCCTCTATGTGGAGTGCAACAAATGGAACCTACAACGTCAGCGAGCATACACAGATCTCCTTTATGCCTTTAAAATTTCATCCATGCCACACCATCCTTTTAAATCAGTTTTTCATGATGCATCCATGAATGAACTCCTTTTAAATCGACCATCGTTCTCTGCGCCCTTCTCTTACAGAGTTAGAGAGGAAGCGTCAGAGCTTGCTGTCTCCTTTTTAGATACAATCCAAAGTTCGCTAACAGATTTTATAGCACCATGGCATCTCCGCCCTGTATCATGCGACACATCTTTCACACATAGATAAAAACCGAGCTCCCACATGTGCAATCCTGCAGCACTTCTTGTATTTGCAGCAGAAGCATCAGTGTTCTGAATTTTATACGGACGCCTCTAGAACTGCCACCTCTGTGTCCTGCGTGGCGCATGGGCCCGGCCTTAGTGTCACTAGAACTCTTAACAGTAATACAAGTATCTTTACGGCAGAGGCTTATGGTGTACTTCTTGTTGTTAATCTTATACTCCAAAGCCACACCCCACAATCCATTACCTATACAGATTCCCTCAGTGTTGTGCGGGCATTGTCATCAACAAAGTTTTCAAAAAATCACGTTGTAAATCTTATCATCAAATGTATTATGTCGGTGTATGTCCACAAATTTGAACTCGTCCTTTGCTGGGTCCCTGGCCACTGTGGTATAGCCGGGAACGAAGCCGCGGATCGAATGGCCGCTGCTGCTACACTCTCGAATGCAGTAGACATCACCACATTACCCTACACCGACGTGAAGCCACACATCAAACAGCAACTTCGCAAAACATGGCAAACACATTGGAGTGAACAAACAGACAACATGTTACACGTAATAAAACCACACTTGGGACCGTACACCTCCGATACACGCAACAGATACATAGAAGTCGCCTTGGCTAGATTGCGGATAGGGCATACGCACGCAACGCACTCGCACCTGCTCACTGGATCTCCAAGACCTCTGTGCAGCAGGTTCGGAGAGGCCCTATCCGTGATCCACATCCTCATACAATGTAAGGCACTCGACATTACACGACGCAAACACTTTCCACAACTAAACACACGACATATTCCACCACACCCGTCATACTTCTTAGGAGACGATGCCATGTTTTCTGTTGAGCGCACCTTTGAGTTCCTATCAGAAGTTCACTTTTTACAACTCATCTCATACCACCCATAGTTTTACCCCTGGTCCTATACACCAGCCACCTTATTTATTTTTTAACCACTCTTGTTCTTCACCCTGGCACTTTACACCAGCCGTACTCATAGTTTTTAACTGATTATATTTCGTGTTCTCTCCTCATCAAATAACTTTGTGTTTGGCGCTCTTTGCCCGTGTCGGCCTTGCGCCAATAAAATCAAAACATCATCATCATCATTACTCCTCGCTTATACCCCTATTCCTGTTGAGAATGCGTCGAAACATTCGTAACGCGTTTTCAACTTCCCCGGTAATCTTCTGTAACATTAAGTTATTGGAACCGTTTCCTTCGATAATTAAGCCCAGAACTCTGATGGAATTGACCTCCGGAATGCGATTACCGTGCATGTCAAAAAGCGCAACGTTGGGCCTCCTGTCCTGCTCCCAACCCCTGGCTTGCGCCCCGGTCTAGATGGGCTATGGAAAAGCAACTCCGACTTCTTTGAGGAGCATTTAAGACCCGCAGGGGCGAGGTATAGCTCTGTGGCCCTGACAGCTTCTTTCAATCGAGCCTCCAATTCACCGTCACTGCCCCCTGCACCCCACAGGGTAACATCATCAGTGTAGATGGTGTGTTCAACCCCCTCAATATCGAGAAGTGTTCTAGCTAATTTGGACACGACTATATTGAACAAAAAGGGAGACAGTACCGAGCCTTGAGGAGTTCCCCTGTCTCCAAGCTCGAGGGGTTCTGATATAATATCTCCAATGCGTAGGGAGGCGGTTCTGCCGCTGAGAATAGATCGAACGTAAGAAAAGAAACGCTCGCCGATTCTAAGGTCCGATATGGTCTGAAGTATAGCCGTGTGGCGTATATTATCGAAGGCTTTTTTCTACACCAAGGCCCAGAATGGCCCTTGTGTCATGAGTGGCCCGATCTAGCAGCTTCTTTTTGATCCGGAGCATAGCTTCCTGGGTCGAAAGACCCGGCCTGAAGCCGATCATGGTATACGGGAAAAGCTGGTTATCCTCCGCATAAGCGGAGAGCCTGTTAAGCACAACAAGCTCCGCAACCTTGCCGAGGAGGACGTCAGAGAGATCGGTCTGAGGTTTTTAAGTCCGAGAGGCTTGCCCGGCTTAGGAATGAGTATCGTATTAGCGTGTTTCCAAGTATCTGGGACGTAGCCCTCTCTCCAGATATTATTGATTTGTCTGGTTAGATAGCTGATGGAATTATCCTCAAGATTGCGAAGAACTCTGTTCGAAATACCATCAGGGCCAGCAGCAGATTTACTGTTAAGCTCCTGAATAGCAAAACAAACTTCTCCCTCCGAAAAATCTCCGTCAAGCGCGCGGTTGGGAGATCCCGTATACACTACTGGCGGAGGGACGAAAGTCTGCATTTTTATAAGTGGCAAATACTGACCGGCTAGATCTTCCGAGAGCGCGTCATCCTTAGCTTCCTTCCGCGCCT
Source organism: Haemaphysalis longicornis (assembly GCF_048455015.1). Lineage (NCBI taxonomy): Eukaryota > Metazoa > Arthropoda > Arachnida > Ixodida > Ixodidae > Haemaphysalis > Haemaphysalis longicornis. The sequence continues at coordinate 90,109,415 of NW_027526225.1, read as the reverse complement.
TGTGAACTATTTTGCTCAGTAGCGACCGCTGGGTTGGCTTGGATCTGGAACCTCTCTCATCTAGTAGATGTCTGAGGAGACCCCAACCTCTCCCTTTGCGAAGTTGGCCGTCTAAGGAATTGCATATCTCCTCCCATTGTTGTTTACATAGAACTTTACAGTACTCCTCAATCTCTCTGTTCAGCAGCGCGATCTTTTTCCTAAGTCGCGTGTTCAGTCGTTGGCCTGTCCACCGTGCTAGTATTGATTGCTTAGCCTCAAGGAGATTAGCTAATCTGTGGTCCATCTTCTCAGTTCCAACATCCGTGAGGATGGTTCTTTCTGACGCGTGAATGTCCAGCCCATGTTGCTCTATCCAGCTCTCGATTGGAGGATTTGCTTCATCGGGAGAGGCATCGGGATTAGCCCTCAATTTGCGGAACTTATCTCAATCAGTTTAAACTCCCTCAGCTTCTTACAGACTACCTCGAAGCTGATGACTACAATATAGTGATCGCTGCCGAGGTCAATATCAGTATTCACCCAGCTAGGTTTCTCGATTCCCCGGACAAACGTTAGGTCCGGAGTCGAGTCCCTGCACGTAGAAGGGCCGCATCTAGTGGGGTGATCCGGGTCTGTAATGAGAGTGAGACTAAGGTCCGAGGCGTGCGTCCATAACCTTTCACCCTGGCCGGTGGAGTAAGGGTATTTCCACGCTTGGTGAGGGGCATTGAAATCCCCACCAACGATCAGAGGAGCGTTACCGGCTAGCCGTGTCACTTTAGTTAGGATGGCCTTAAAGCTCTGCCTCGATTCTTTTGGGATACTATACAAATTGAGGAGAAATATACTGCTGCTGTTGCCTATATAATTAGGAATTATCTCCACAGCGATAAATTCTACCTTACAATGCGACGTACGGAGCTTGTGTCGGATATAAGGGATCTTCTTATTTATCAAAATAGCCACACCCCTGCCTTTATCCTCCCGGAGGCTCTCCGCCTTGTATCCCGTGAAAGGGAGGTCAGCCGCAGGAGTCTCCTGAAGCAAAATAAGATGTGGTTTCTCAGCTTGTGATCTAATAAACTGCTGGAGGGCTGCCTTTTTTGGGTTGAATCCTCGGCAGTTCCATTGCCAGGCTCTAAAGGCTTTAGTTATCGAGGCCATCTTGACCGTGTTGGATTGTGTTATTTAGGTTAGTATTACTATGGGATCTATCCTGCTCTGCCAAAGGGTTGGGATAGATCTTCACCATAGCTGGAACTGCCGTAACATTCAAGTATACCTCGATCTTTTGCAGCCTAGCCCCGACGCTCTCCTTATTGTGCTCAATGCGGGTGAGTCGGTCGTTTATCTGCTTGATACTATCATTAATCGCAGATAGAACCTCCTTGATTTCCGACTTTGCCTTAAACTGCAACTAACTGGGCGGAGTAAGGGCCCGCTTCTTGGGAGCTGGGCACTCTGCGGCCTCGCCCTCTGACGGAGCAACCTCCATGGACCTTGGAACTTCGCTATCTGAGGGACGCTCGCCCTCTGACGGAGCAACCCCCATGGACCCCAGAACCTCGCTATCTGAGGGACTCTCAGAGGACTCGGACTTGTTACGAGTAATCTCTCTGCGGAGCTCTATCAATTCGAGAGTGAGCCTCTCTACCGCCGCCCTAAGGCTGTTGTTCTCCTTTTCCAGCGATAGAATCCTATCTCTTTCTAGACTACGATTCGCTTGGGCCATTGGCTGATCCGCGCCTTTTTCTTTGCCCTTAACCTTGTCGGCCCACGAGTCTGCGCCCCCACCAGCCGCGAAACGCGTCTGCGGCCCCCTGGAGCGGGAGCGACATCTGCTCCTGCTTGCGTCTCGCTTTTTTGATGACGCACGACGTCGGGGCCGAGAGCGGCATCGCGAGCTAGCTCGCCCCCTGGATTCGGACCTGTCGCTCACCGTCTGCGTCTCTTCCTTGACCATCTGTGCCTTCGCGCGCTCTTGACGTCTAACACGCACCATGTATGGAATCAAGTAGCGTTTCTTGCACGATTTATCCGCTGTCACATGCAAGCCCCCGCACAGCTTGCATTTCGGGTTGCAGACATGTGGGTCACTTGGGTTGCGCACGCCGCAGCCCCTACATTCTGAAACACCGGGTGTCGGGCAAACGTCCTTCCGGTGTCCGATCTTTCCGCAAACGTAGCACACTTCCACTTGTTTCCGATATAAGTAGCAGCGCACTAGAGTAGGTCCATATCTCACAAAGTTCGGTACACGAAGTCCGTCGAATACAATAATAGCAGATCCGGAGTTCTTGATTCTCTTGACGCCGAGCGCCAACGGGTTACGGTCGTCCAAAATGTTCCTTTCAAGGGTTGCAGGCCCGTCTGCGATGTCCACGTTTCTAATAATCCCCTTGCACGTACCGCTGGGGGCGGTCTCGTTAGCGTTGACTTCGAAGACCTTCCCGGCCACCATTGTGAACTTGATGCGAGCGTACTTGTCCGCATTTTCTCTTAGAGGGGTGCTGGCCACCATAATGTTTTGCCTAATGTTTGGGCAGATTACGGCATGCAGCGTTTGCTCCGAGCTCGAGCTTGCCGCTTCGGTAATCGCCTTACCCACGGTGGGGCCCACTTTCTCCAAATTCAATCCCCCTCTGGGGCGTATCACAATCTTGATGTGCTCCTGAGGCATGGAAGGCATGCGTGAGGCCTTTACCACCCGATTCACGACGCTGAAAAACGGCCGGCGTGCACTCACTTTCTCTTCGCCAGCGTGACTATCGTGCTGCGCTCGGCTGACTTTTTTTTCTCTTCGGCTGGTGACCTTCTTCCAGCCCGATTCCTTGTCAATATCGTCTTCGGCGATGAAATCGCCTTCCACTTGCATCGAAGCCGCCGCCATGACAGCTGTCGCAGAGTTCGCCGTGCCAGCAGCGAGGGCAGCCACCGGCGCGTCGCCGCGCTAGGCCTGCCGAGCGTTAGGCCTAGCGGTCGCCATCGTGGCGCTCGGGGAAAAAGTTCAGTACTTCGGTGAAAAGATCACCCACCGGCGAAAACCTGGTATCCACAGAAGCGCTGCAACTTCCGGCGTTGGTTGAGGCCAAAAACACAGCGATAAAAGTAGATTATCCGACCGAAGTCGTTCAAACACTTGGGAGCCGATCTTGTCACCACCACCCTCGTATTCACTACAGAAATTAGGCGAGAGTGCTGGATAGCCACGTGACTGTTTCATTGCGCATTTCTCAGGTCGTCTGGTTAAACTGGTCACGTAACCTAGTTCATCTAACTTGGATGAAAATGCACTGCGCCCGGATGGTATTGGTTGCCAACTAAATTACAAAGCGCTGTCATGTGTTGTGCACTGCGTGGGTCCTGGATTGTATTGGTTGGCGCCTGGATTATATTCACTGGCGTTTGGATTATAATGAGCGGGAAATCCTGTAGTCATTTCATCTTCGTGAAGCTGTTGTTCGGCACGTGGTCAGGAACGCTATGTTCCTGACCACGTGGAAAGGCCAACGCCTGGAGCATATTAAAATTTTAATTATCGTCTACTTAAGCGAAATTATATACTCGCACCTGAAACGCAGACGTTCCCGCTGTTAATTTGGTGAATTGGGTAGCGAAGGTGATTGTAGAGTGCTTCAGACGTTCATATAATACGGAGGAGCCTGAATGTTCAACGAGACGAAAGATCGACCGAGACGGAAGGTCCAATCGAGCCTGAATGTCCAACGAGACGAATGATCCACCAAGTCTGAAGGTCCAGTCGAGCCAGAATGTCCAACGAGACGAAAGATCCAACGAGACGGAATATCCACTGTTGGACCTTTCGTCTTGTTAGATCTTTCGTCTTGTTGGACCTTTAGACGCTGAATCCAAACCCTGCCGCCTCCTCCGACGCGTTAAGAGTCTGTTGTACTGCACGCTACGAAATAATCGTTGCCTGGCAGAGCTAGAAAACTTTGCTTTAAAATAAGGCGTCAAAGTTGGTGTTGAAGAAAGGCGAGGTAGGAGCAGACACAAAAGCAAAGAGTGTTGGCTCGGGCAACAAAACAAGGACGACAACAACAACAACAACAACAACAACAACAACAAAGGATAAAGAAAACGACGTGTGCGGTCTCGGCAGGTGGTGCGAACGCGGGGAAATTGAACTCAATAAAATTGATCACAAAAAGAATGGCCGGTGAGAAAGTCGTTGAGAGGGAGAGTGGGATGAAAGGGTGGCTATATGAGCAGATGGTGGTGATGGTGGGAGAACAGGTTCAGCAATCGAACACTCGTGCTGTTGCTGGTGGGAGAACAGGTTCAGCAATCGAACACTCATGCTGCTGGTGGTGGTGGTGGGAGAACAGGTTCAGTAATCGAACACTCATGCTGCTGCTAGGGGTGGTAGTGGTGGGAGAACAGGTTCAGCAATCGAACACTCATGCTGGTGGTGGTGGTGGGAGAACAGGTTCAGCAATCGAACACTCATGCTGGTGGAGGTGGTGGTGGGAGGACAGGTTCAGCCATCGAACACTCCTGCTGCTGCTGGTGGTGGTGGTGGGAGAACAGGTTCAGCAATCGAACACTCATGCTGGGGGTGGTGGAAGAACGAGTTCAGCAATCGAACACTCATGCTGCTGGTGGTGGTGGTGGTGGGAGAACAGGAGGTTCAGCAATCTAACACTCATGCTGCTAGTGGTGGTGGTGGTGGGAGAACAGGTTCAGCAATCGGACACTGATGCTTTCGCATTCACTGCATCGTATATGTGCTCAGTCGACCTTCATTTTCTGTTAATTTCGGTGGCTGAACAAAGAAGACGGCACTGCTGGCGCAATTTCGGTTTGATCTAGGCCCAAGTAATTCAATATTCTGCCTATGTCTACAACGCCATAGAGGGAGCATAGATTGTTGTTGAAGAAAGTTACTTTCTTCTCAAAACCAGCATGACTGGGCCAGGTACGAAGCTACCAATCCAGCAACGAACCTAAAGATAGAAGTAAATGTAGGTGGATTGTTCCCGAATCAAAACACAATAGTCAGAGAGGGTGCAGTGTCGAAGCAAATTTCTTGATCTGATGCCTTAAACCTAATAATTTACGATTTTCGAGTGCAGAAGGATCTGTGAAGTTTTATATTTGTTTGAGACTTTTATGTCTGTGTGTCTTTTTTAGTTGTGCAAGATGGAGCAAGAGCCTTCGTCAGGTTATGCCCTTTGCTCTCTCCCCAATGTGTGTTACAAAAAAAATCAATAAATCAAAAATAAAAGAAAAAAACTGCTTCAACTCCACTCGAATTGGAAATCATCAGATTATATGTGCGCGATGAGGAAGAACGATATTGGGTCTTTATTGCACGTCAGGTCACAGGAATCCCGACTGTGAAGCTCAATGACGCCAGCCACAGCAATCCCGGAACGCCTCTATCAGTGGTCGCTCCGGGAGTTATCAGTACTTGCTTCAGTAGTATTCACCGCTTGTGTGGTTCCACCGACCACCTGTAGCTTGGTGTGGCCGCAGATCATCGGATTCTGATGGTTGTTCACTTCCAGCTGGAAAGACGCCTCACCCTGCGTAAAATGAAAAAACAAAAAAAAAACGTTCGCAGCCACTTTCAGAGCACTAATTGTCAGAATAACCTAGAAACTTTCACGGTCACCAGGAAGTGACCCAGAAAAAGTTGTTTATTTCGCTTACCGACATTTCAGGAGTAGCACGAGAGTGTAATACAATGGTTCAGATTTTCATTCTGCAAAGTCAGGAGGTTCTTGCTACGAAACGATGTCTCTAACCACCAGTATTATGTGGCGTGCTTTCCAAAGCCCGTGGGCTCAGGTGCAGCCTGATATCTGATGACATGCTAGCCAGGTGATCAGCGGACGCATCACAAAGTACTCCTACTAATGAAAGCTCTCGTGAAGGCTAAATACACTCATGTTCTCGACAACGTCAAAATTAAAGCAGTTCCACTCAACGCGAAAGCTGTCGGAAGTGCAGAGCAGTTCACCTGAATTTGGGTAAATTTTGCCCCATGTGGTCCGTCCCCAGCCTTTGATTGAATTTTAACCGAATTCTTTCGAACTGATATTAGCAGTATTTGCAAGCAGCCCCGTTGTGGCTTTTCTTTATTGATACACGAGCACGCACTCCCATTACTTTTGGATGTTTATTTTTTATTTATTTACAAAATACTGCAGGCCTTTTTGGGGCCCAAGCAGGAGTTGGGTACAGATACAATATTATGATACACGTTAACATTGCAAGCAAAAAAGTAAAGATAACTAATAAAAGCAGCGAAAAGGAAAAAAGCAAGGGTATAGTAAAGCCGAGGTTTGGCATACAAGGCATGCATGAAAAACATGAAGAACTGGAAAAAAAGAAGACCATTTATAACGCCATACAACAAGCAACTGAAATGGGGAGAACACAGGGCAGCTGAAATTTTACATGTTAAGGAAATTTGCAATTGATCGGGGTACATCATTTGATAGAAATATGTGGCTGGGGAGGGCATTCCAATCTATTATGGTTCTTGGAAAGAAGGAATGTTTAAACTTCTCTGTACGAGCAAAAATGGGAGTTAATCTACAGGAATTGTGATGTCGTGTGGGTCTAGTGGATGGAGGCTGAAGTTAGGTAGAGGAGTCGAGCTTTAGGTCCTGATGCCACAGATGAAAAAGAAATTTTAGCCTAGCAAGCTTTCTCCGAGATTCTAAGGAGCTAATTCCATTTGCGTTGATTAGTTCTGTAGGAGAATCAGACCTTTTATAACGATTATACGTAAAACAAACTGCAAGTCTGTTAATCTGCTCAAGTTGGTAATATCTTTCTTATAGAAGGGGTCCCAAACAATACATGCATATTCTAGTCTAGACCTAATTAACGAGTTGTAAGCCAACAGTTTAATATGCGGGGCCAAGTATTTGAGCCTGTGTCTGACGAGATCAAGTTTGCGACGAGCAGATGCGCAGACAGCATCGATATGTTTGGACCATGTTAGGTGACTAGTGAGTGTTACGCCCAGGTACTTAAAGCTTTCAGTTTGAGCAATTACAACGTCATTAATGCGGTATTGGAATTCAGCGGGACATTTTTTGTTGGTAACGCGCATAAACACTGCTTTCTCGAGATTAGGTGCCATGTGCCACTTATCGCACCAGTAAGAAATAGCCCTTATACTACCATTTAAAACAACCTGGTCATTGTTATTTTTAATTTCCTTGTAAACTAAGCAATCGTCAGCAAATAATCTAATAGTAACGCTCTCATAAATACAGGCTGTTAGATCATTATGTAAATTTAAAAAAAGCAACGGGCCTAGCACGCTTCCTTGCGGGACGCCAGAATGCACGGGAAGGAAGTCAGAGTAGTGGCCATCTACATCGACGAACTGACGGCGCGTGTTTAAGTAGGACGATATCCATTTAACTAGGTTGGAAGGGAATTGTAATCGGTTAAGTTTCAATATCAGACCAGAATGAGAAACCTGATCAAATGCTTTGCTGAAGTCCATAAATATTATATCCGTTTGACCAGATTTATCGAGAGTGGACGCGACTGTACGAACGGTAGAAATGAGTTGGGTGGTGGTCGAGAAGCCTTTACGAAAGCCGTGTTGAAACGGAGTTAAAAGATTATTGTCTTCTAGAAATGTAATAATAAAATTTGCAATACAGTGCTTCAGCAGCTTGTAGGATGTACACGTGAGTGATATCGGACGATAGTTTTCGATTTTTGTCCGATCACCTTTTTTAAATACAGCGACAACACGAGCGATTAGCCAGTCCAGGGGCACAGTAAAAGTGATTCAGCATAGCGGCAACGTGTAACGTGCAAGTGATTCATCATAGCGGCGAAGAAATGTGTTTGGAATGCAGTCAGGGCCGCATGACGAATTCGGCTTTAGATTCAACAGAATCGAAAAGATACCCTCATAGGTTATGAAATCAGAGCTAAGGTCGTCCGTTTTATTGTTATATGTGTCACATAGGCTGGTTTTTGAAAAGACGGAATGAAAGCAACGGTTAAAATGCGACGCAAGTTCTTTGTGGTCGTCAATTTTTTTCTCCGTAGATCGAAACGTGATCAATCGATGTTTTACCATTTTCTTCAAGATGGTGCCAAAACTTTGCAGGGTCAGGCTTTAAGAATTTTGTAACCGTTTCAGAATAATAGAATTGTTTATTGGCACGTATACTTGCTGTCCACCTTCGTCGCAAGGTTTGCAAGTTTACTTTGTTATTACTTTTGTGTTTTCTATGTCGCTTTATTTTGCGTATTTGGTGAATTATGTCGCGGTTTATCCAGAGATTTCTGCGGTGTACTACCTTGGTGCGGTTTGGAATAAAGTTATCGAGACAGAAATGACAGACTGATTTAAATTTGTCCCAAAGGATATTAACATCGGTATGAGTGAAACCATCCAATGCCAATTCAAGGTAGTCGAGAACAGACTCATCGTTTGCTCTGGAGTAATTTTAGATGCGACTGCATCTCATTCACTCGCCTTGTCCCTCCATACGGCGTTGTTGTTCGTCCACACCCCTCCCCCTACATTATAAAAAAAATAATAGTTAGCGGCGCCCGATTTCGATCCCACGACCCTGTGGGCGGAACGCGAGGTACATGGTGCTCTTCCCACTGCGCCACAAAACCGAGACAGAATCGAACGCTGCGAACGCGCCTTATATCCTTGAATCATTTAAACTACGTTAAGATGCTACTGATACAACGCATGATGGGGCAATGCTTAACACTTGCAATAAAAGAAAAGAAGCTCCCACTTACAGCAACAATGATGGAGTAAAAGTCGTTGCGACAGCGAAGCCCCAAGCATACCACTTAGAGAGATTGACCAAGATTGGCCAATAAAACATAATAATAATATTCATAAAACATAATAATCATACGCGTCCTCGACACGTTTCACGCGATTTCAGAATCTACCCAACGGAAACACCAAGTGAACCCCACGATGCGTCGCATCTACACACTGCAGGGTTCCCCTCGCTGGGAGGTGGGCGCAATTTTTTAATCAATTTTCGTTTTTTCTGAAACGCGGGGGTGAGAATTACCCAAATTACATGAAAAATATACTAGCTTGTGGTCAGAGATGCCTTCTTCGACACTAACCTGAACATGAGATAATGACCGGCTGTGAAATACAAGATCAAGTGTAGTGGACGAAGTTCCCTGATCGCGCGTCGGAACGTTGACCGCTTGGCAAAGGTCGGAGGCGAGCATTATATCGAAGATAATTTCGTCAGATGGAGAGGGAGATGATAACTTAGACCAGTCAATATGTGGAAGGTTAAAATCACCGGCAATGATTGTGCAGTTTTTAGACAGCCTGACGGTGTGATCTTGAAGCTTTTTCAGAACGTCCGGGTCAGCGGACGGTGAACGATAAACTGCAATAAGATTAAACGCACATCCGTAGCAATGTACTCTGAGGCACAAGCTTTCGTGGTCAGGTATCCGTTCAAGCAAAGTGACAGACAGGTTTCTGTCTACAATAACGGCTACGCCACCACCACGAGAGGCTCTGTCTCGTCTATAAACCTTGTAGAGAGGGGGAACTATATCGCCATCACTAATGCCTTCCCTAAGCCACGTTTCAGTTAGTACAACTACACGGGGGGTTATGGCACAACAAAACGCTTTCTAATTCAACACTTTTGTTCAATACGATTTAAAAGGCGTAGTTGCCGTGGTGATAAGCACGGAACCCGTCATGCGCTTTCCGTGGTGCTTTACGTTGGAAGGGTTACGACGTCATGCACTTTTCGGGTGGGAGAAACTTTTACCCTCTCGTTGTTATCTTCATCCCATACAAACGTGTCGTCATCAATGTGTAAGTTTATCGTGGATTAGGTAGACGTTCTTCCCATTGGCTTTATCAGTTTTTGCGCTTTCTCACAGCAACTTACGCCTTCGAAGTGTGCGCTGAGAGTAGTTATTTGATATAAAGATGTTAGTTCCTTTAAGTTTTTTGGCATTTTTCAGAATTGTCTATTTTTCATTAAAGTCCTGCAGCTATAGAATTGTAGGGCGGTTTCCGCCCTATAATTCTATACCTGCCTGTAGACGCCCAAAGCTTTCCCATCATGCATTTTCTTCTAGTGATAAGCAGCGGCACCTTTTCTTACCCTAATAAAGCATTTAAACCAAATTTCAATACCCCTTAGTTTCCCTCCTCATAGTGGAGTGAATACGTGGTATTCGTTGAAATGTTTAGCTGTCAATTTCTTCGCTTGACGACACTGGAAACGGTAAAGACATGGCCGATGCGCCACGTAGATGGCGCGGCTTGGGCCACTGTGCCCGCACGCCGAAGAAAAACAACACCGGCGTGCGTCGTCTGCTCCGTTTCTTGGTTTAAACACGATTCTCAACGGTGGTGTCAACATAGACGATATTAAAGGGAGAGACAACCGATTTTTGTCGAGTATATATTCTCTATCCCAAATGAAAGGGCATCACTTAAAGCACCTTGACGAGAAACGGTTTTGCTGATAACGCCCTAGAACTTTTTAAATCGTAATTTTTAGATTTACGAGCCGTATGTGTCCCTCCCAAAATATAATGCTGGCAACCATGACATAGAGTAGCTCGGCAACATACTTTTTGTATATATGCGAAATGAAAAACGATATTTAAAAACTTGTCCCATGCTAAAAATGTTTGAATCGCAAGCTTTCTTGTTCCTTTATGTGTGTTTTTAATGCAATGGTCTATTTTGGACGAATGCGCCATCTGTTGGGATAGACGATAGGTAGAATCTGGCTTCATGTTGTGGAGGTGGGAAGTTCGATTCTCCCCGGGCGGGACGTTTTTTTTTTTTTTTTAACGCTGCCGTTGGCGTATTTGGAAACTGAAATCAAATATTTTGGCAGAACAAACGCCCCTCACTCAGGCAGAATCGTCAAAGCTCCTTCACTGGGTCTGCTTACTGAAAGCTGCCGTTGATTCTGGGCATGGAGGCTCAGTTAGCCACACTGAGAGCACCCCAGCGACGGTGGGCGGCGTGTTTTTAAAAATTTCAAAATAATGATTAGAAATACATATGCAATTTAACATTGTACAAATATTTGTATTAAAAGGTTTTCAATACCTAAATACACGTTTCAGCAGTTACAGTAGCTGCTAGGTTTGCAGGTCACGTGACAGGGACACATATTGTAGTGTCAAGTTTCGACACTACGAACCGCCACCCTTCCGATTTCAGGAAGTTTGCTGCCAAATTAAAATCATTTCCCCCAATTTGTTTAGAAATTGTTTGGCGTTACCGGGCTATATAAAACGCTGGCTTTCATATGAGCTAGATAACATATACGCGACAAAAATCGGTTGTCTGTCCCTTTAATCGCACTCACATTGGACTCGACGCAATACTTTTTGTTCGTTGAGGTAGAGTTTGCTAACGTGCAACACAATCATGTGCTTAGCACGGACAACTGTCGCCATCCCGCGGAGCCCGAAGTGACTACTGACGGAACACTCACACGGTTGCCTGCGTGCGCGCCTCGCCAGTGACTACAAGCAATAGTGTGTTGCAAAACAGCGAATGATAGAGGAAGCGTAGTGTTCATTATTCGGGAAGCACAGTTCCCTTCCTCTACCGCTGAAAAGAAAAGTATAGTACCTCTGCGTACTGCCAGTGACGATATACGGGGCAGAAACTTGCGCCTTGCTACAGCCCATGAAGGAACGTTTAGGTTCTCGACAACGTCAAAACTAAACAGTTCCATGAAAGTAGAAAAAACTGCGCGTAAAAGACAGGACCGTGACAAGTAGACAGGACAAGCGCAAAAATGACATATATTCTTCTTCATTGTTTCAATAAAGTTAGTTGTGAGTCTGCGCTTGTCCTGTCTACTTGTCACGGTCCTGTCTTTTACGCGCAGTTTTTTCTACTTTCATGATGCTGCACCAACTAGCCCAACAACATGCTGTACTAAACAGTTCCACTCAACGTGAAGGCCGTCGGAAGTGCAGAGCAGTGATTCGCCATACGGGCTGTGGCGCCGTTCCCCGCTCTTTGCCACCACCCCTCACGCTCGTCCACTCTCTGTTTCACTTTTCTCTTGATGAATTGAACAGAGGTTTGTTCAACGCGATTCAATTTTTCCGCCTTCAAAGTGCTCGCGTGCCTTCTCCTGGGACAGCTCGCATCTTTCTTTACTATTATATTTTTTTTATCATTTGTTTCTGGTTCTGTCTGGAACAGCACGAGCGGGAGTTCGGTTCTTTTTGTGCTTACTTTCATCTCGCACGTGCTGCAGCCTTTCTGCGCCATTTTTAACGCGTCATTTTTTGTTCGGCGACCATTTTTTTTTTCGTTTACTGTCGCAAAAACCAGCCCAATGAGCATTCCTAAGTGAATGGATGCGGGGTCTTCCGGTCAAGTACACATATTTTGCCTCAAATGTACCCTGCAGTTTTTTTTTTTCGTTAAATAATGGGGACATGCATGAGAAGCGCCAGTGGTTCCAGGAGTTTCGAATGTTTCTGCGCATATAAACATCTTGTTCAAGTATCTTCTCAACTGTCGGCAGGAAGGATGAATAAAGGGACGAGCGTGTGTATTTTCGAAGCATCTGTTTGGATGCGTGACGTCGCGTGACTGTTCGAGTCCGCGACGCGGCGTGACTGCGGTGGCTAGATCGAGTGACCGCGGACGAGCTACGACGACAAGTCGGGCCCCTAAAGTGCTCTGCACTTAAAACACTGGCATTTAGCAGTGCTGATAAACAGAACGGTTAACTGCAAAACGCTACATTCGAAATAGAAGCGTAGGCCATCTGTCGCTCGGTCAACACATGGATTCCCGGACTAGGGAACCACTCCTACATTATGGCTCACTAAAGTTTCATACTACCACTACTGAACGCGAATTTCCCGTTCGAGGTTTGATTTCCGGAACAGAAATTGAAAAAAAAAATACTGTGGTTGATTCCTCCGTCATAGGAATTGGTAAAACACGAAAGGGACATGTGCAGCGAAATCTGCAGCTGAGCATGATTTGCGGGTCGGCAGCTGTCTTGTGGGTGTGCTTGGCGATCGACGTCCTGCTGCCGGGTTGCTTCGGCAAAGGTGTACTGGCGTCATTTCCGTGACGCATATGACGTCAGTGAGATCTTAGGGTATCGCGGCATAAAACATTTTCGCGCTAAAATATAAACCTGAAAACGAACAACCCTAAGCATAACGTACTCCTTAGTACTAAAAGTTGCTTCCTTGCAAGAAGTAGCTGTGTGCAGGGGTGCACCCTTTACAGGCCGCTTGTTTCGTTGTACTGGTGCCATTTCCGTGACAGATATGACGTAGTGAAATCTTCGCGAATCCCGGAATAAAACACTTCCGTGTCAAAAAAGAACAAATTCAACGCCACTCCACTTAGCGAAGGTGGATTACTAGAGCAGCTGTTTGTGGGTTATCGGTGTACCACAAACTCCCTCCTAAACAGCGCCGTCACGCCGAGGAACTGTTTAGTAGAACTGTAGCCAGGCTTGAGCTATCCGCCTCGCCCTATTCGGCGCCCCGACGGGCATCGTGCTTACACTTGGCGGGAGCGACCTGATCGTCGTCGGTCGTTTCCTACCATGGCGGTCGCGCCCATTGACACTCATTTTCTATTTTTCCCTGCACAATTACTCACTTCACTGAGCAACGCCTCAGGCTTCACCTTGGCTTCTTGCAAGGCTTCACTGTGCAGCTCTTTCTGTGGGTAAGCCACCTTATAAAAACCGAGGTGTATACCGCTACCCTTAAAGTCGGCTCCACTTCTAATCAAAAATGCATTGCTGCGAAGATTTTTTATGGGCAATATACGTCATCTTCTAAATCTTATATTAAAATATGAAGAGCCAAAGCCGAACAGGTGGCCGACGGGACAGGGGGTACCAAAGTAAGGAGGGAGCGGCTTCTCGTCCTACGGGCGCAAAAAAAAAAAACAGAACAGCTCTGCCTGAAAAAAGGCGGATAATACCAGCGGCTAGACGACGTATACATGGTAGAACGAATGGACTACCAACTGCAAGGAAACGCAAGCGGGTGTGCCGTGATTGTCGGCCGCTCGCGGCGTGCACAATGAAAACCCTTGTGTTTTTACTTCACAGCTTTGAAATGTCCCTCGTAGACGGCGAGTTTTGCGTCATGGTTTACACAGAACTGCCCCAGGTATCTCACCGCGGCCACTGAAGTTGCGCTGCAGTGAAAAGCGCGAGACGGCTTCGCTAACGGCCGATACCAAACAGAACGCGCGGCAAGGAGTCGTATACAAGCATCGAATGCGGGCTGGAGTAGCGGCATTTGGCGTTGCGAGTTAACACGCGGGTGCCGTATTCACAAAAGCTCTTTGCTCGCACGATGTGGTCAAAGCAGTTTGTGCTTACACGGTACCTGGGCTTTCAGTTCACTTTTGGCGGGGAGTCTAGCTCGCACAAATGTCAGTGAATCCCAGACTTCTATTACTGTGCTTTTACGTGCGCACGACTTTCTCGACCTCGGCTCGTGCCTCAGCGCAGAAAGCTCAGATGGGGCACACGAATGTATTATCCTATCTACCGCTGTTTGCTGACGACTTTCAACTCCTGGAAAATGTTCACTATAAGTGTTTAATATAACGTTTTTCGTACGCGGAAACTAATTCAGACACTCTACAAAAGCAAACGCTTTATTGAAAAGCAAGAAAAATAAATATGTCTCCGCCGAGGAGCTGTTTCGTTAGCATTTACAGCTTCCGAAAACAACGGCGTGTCTTTGTGCAGATACGTTTACTAACGCAAGGAAGGCTGAGTTTTCTTCATTTCATGGGTGAAATCGGATTCAATTTGAGTAAACTTTATTTGTGCCTGCAGATCGGCGTTTTTCTGCGCAGTGACGAGGGCCCGGCGTCGTCATAGGGGTTAGCAGTTAAATAATGGCATGAAAGTTAACACGTGCTCGTGTGTCATGTTCTTTTACCTTTGAAGGGAATGCAAATTTTGCTACCAATATGATTAATTGTACAACACGTGACAACCGCTGCAGGAATAACGGCGATCGAACCAAATTAAAAATGCCGCGTGGCGCACAGTTGGTACACCTGGCCTATCAGGCGCGCTAAAGTAGATCGTAACTGAAATTAAGAGTGAAGGAAAGTTTGACATCCACCTAAATGCAGCCATACGGCTACAAAGGAATTTCCTTCACACAAACTTACTCCGCCTTGGGGATTTCCCCTAACATCTGGTCGATTGAAATTAAGAGTGTTTTTGGGCGAATTGGCTCATTACTGTAAATGAATATTTAGTGACGCGAGTACAAGGACGGCGAAAAAGAGTGGGCAGGTGCCACTCGTAACTGATTTAGTTCAAGACCGGCTGGCATATAAGCGCAATAAACCGAAAAAAATGCGAGCATTAGTCAGAAAATCTTTTCTAGAAAGGCTCGCGTACGGGGGGTTGATCGATGTGTACCCAAGGGCAAAAAATTACGGACCACGAAAACAGCAAATTTGGGTCATTTCTTTGCCGCACAGCAGCCCGGGGTACTTTGTGCCGTATTTTTCATTACTGCATTAACTATACGGCATCGCGCATGCGCACGGCAGTTTGGCGGGCAGCTACCGGAAGAGAAATAACCTAAAATCGCCATTTTCCTGGTCCGTAAACTTTTGATCGTGGCTGTACGTAAATGTAGATTAGCTCAATTGGAAATACTTCGAGTTATTTACGTTGGCTGAATAATGCGGACACAAGCGCACTAACCCAGTGAATGAAACTCGATTAAATGTCGAAATCAGAACCTGGATTGGCTCATTTCGAGAGCTCCACAAGCCATGTCTCGCAAAGTTATTCATTTCGTCTAAATGAACTTGAGCCTCTGGAGAGCCTCTGGGATAAGGCAGGAGTAGGGACGGTTTTTTCAGCGCTCAAGAAACTGGCGTCTTTGTGCGCCAAGGTAAACTGCAACGACAGTCCAAGAGTCGTATGTGAGAAGAAGCATGAAATGTGAAATGTGAGGAGTATGTGGTGTACGAGGTCCCACTTTCATGCGGACGACTTTACGTAGGTCAGACTGGTAGATGCCTGAATGATTGCCTTAGAGAACATGCTTACACCATGCCCACAGGAACGGGCAGCAATGTTGCAACACATTGCAAGAAATGCGAGAAAAGCGATTGCCCCTCAAAGTTGAAAGAAACGCTCGTTTTGAAACGCTATCGAGACGCTCGCTCCGGGGAAATATTGGAGGCCTCACTGATTGGCATTCAAGGGGAACAATGTGTGAGCACGCCATCGACTGCCCTTTTGGAAAGAGAGGTGGCATACCTAGCCAGTTGAACCTCCCTTGTACCAGATGGCAAGCTTGACACTTCAAGGCTGATTGTTTTATCCTTGATGTAACCTTCCATTGCATATTTGGAGTGATATCTTATCCTTGAACGGGCGCATGCTTGCAGCCACTGGTTTTTTTCGTGTATTTAATGTCGGGTAATAAATCGTACTTTAGTTGTTCGTCAGCGCTCTACTTTGTCACTTCTTCCGTCCTCGTCCCGGCGCTGTTTTTTAGTGTGAACTCTAGAAAGTAAGTGTGGCAGGTGTGACGTCACGTCGCGAGATCCGACGCGGAGAGGCGCCGCAGCTGCGCTCTCTCGAAGCCTCGCCGCTGCGGTACCACTTGACCTGGCGAGGGTTCAACGGCTGCTTCGCCTGTGCTTGCATGGTCGCTCAGTGTCACCTAGGACGGCGCCCTGGTTGCGCCGTCTGAGCGTGCACTTCAGTGCAAGCGAAGAGATGAATCCGATCATCCAGAAGATCTAGTTAGCCGGCAGGCTGCTAAATCTCAATCCGCCTGCTGAAACACCGGAGCAAAGGGCGCCCCTACTTTCATGAAGCACTATGTGTGTAGTCTTCGACAAACCAAGTCAAACAGACCTTTCGCTCGCTATAACTGGGTTGGAAGTGTAAACCTGGACCATTTGGAAGTGTAAACCTGGAACTCAGCCTACTGAAGTCACCCACGAAGGAGTCATGACGATCCAACCAGAGCACACCGAAGAATGCATTGCCAATCGCATTCGTTGCGAATTGTTACATTCTGGGATTTCAAATCGTGGGAAAGAGGTGCAGGCTTTTAATCGCAGTTGATACGCCACGTTCCCTTATGGAAGACTCTCCGTGGACTACAAAATCTTTCATGCTAATGAGCGCCTGTCTAGGGTACTGGCATTCTTACAATGTCACGGGCTTGGCCTCATGGACCAATTCTGCCCCTCAAAGGGTTTTAGGGGCGAAGCGCCTTAGGGGATGGGGCTGTTGGCGTCTCCTGTCGTCGTCGTCGTACTCATCGTCTCATATAGTCACGGGACTAAAACACCGGGACACTCGTTTACGCCTCGTGCTAGAACGCGTCATGTTTCAAAAGACACGAGACTTTTACAGCAAAGCTGTATACCTGTACCCTCCAATGGTTTCATCTCCGTTGCCAAAAACGCCGAGGCGCCAAGAATACACTTATACAGTGCATGCTTCGCCCCTCCACAGGTTTCGCGTCAGTGGAGGTGGCACGGGATTTTTTGGAGTCACTGCGGTCGCACGCGTGAAGAAGGCAGCTAGATGTGACGCGGCCCCATTCTGAGGCAGTGTGAGCGGAGACTCACACGGTCACGTATGAGGAGGGGTATCAGCTGAAACGAGCCCTGGAAGGTCTCGCCCTTGGTCAGTTTGCAGGGGGTATTTGCGAATTGGCAGGTCGTCGAGGTGGTTGATACGAGATCCGTGGTCGGGATCTGCTTCAGAGTCCAGCTGACCATCACAAATGCTCCCACGTCGCTGCCTGCGGGAGCATGAGCAGTGAGGCTCATAAGAAAATGCGCCGGTAAAGGCAAACAAATGCCCAAAACGCTGTAGAAATCTTTGCTTTAACTGAAAGACAGTACGTTGCGTAGCTCTCCAGACTTTTCTTCCAAGGCCGAGGATGCCTTGAATGAGGGCGGAATACGTTTATCTTGCACGGTGCAAAACTATTAGGAATTATGTTATGTTCAGACTGCCAACGTAACAGCCATATGGTGCGGAGTGGACGGATAAAAACGGCGTTTCACGCAGTTCGGTTGGTTGAGGCGTCAAATGACGACACTATTTAAAGATATTACGACAGTTCCGACAACAGTCTGAACGCGGCCTTAGGCAATGTTCAGACTATTGCCACAACTGTCGTAATAACTTTAAACGATGACGTCATTTCACGTCTCAGCCAGCCAAACTGCGTGAAACGCCGTTTGTTTTTACGTCCATACATCATAGAGTTTCATACTAATAAATACTAGAGGGAAATCTGTCGCTGCAGTCGCGGGCCACTGTTGGCTGCGCCATTGATGCTAGCGATGTTCCTCGCCTCTTTGGCTTAGCTAGCCATACTGCTTCTTTTTGTCTCGAAACCAAAATCGAGAAAAAAGGGTAACATTTTCTTCCTGTCCATCGTGCATGAAGCTTCTCAATAATTACTGACATATCGATCGTTTTGAGGTTCAATTTTATAATACAAAAACAGACTTCACGAACCTTCAGCAGTAATATTGTTGCTATACTGTAGCGTCGTGAAAGGAAGAAACTTGGATCGAGCGGGCGGGGAAAGCGGCTGTTCGTTCATCGTAGTCGGGTTGCGTCGCATGTGTTTTCGCGTTCGTCGGCGGCTCGACAGAAGCCTCAAATTCATGGTCCGCCTGCCACCTGAACTTGGACTTCTCGCGGTTGGCGCATCTGCGTACTGTTACTGCGTGGGGCCGTCGCAGGTCAACTCCCGCTCACGAGTACCCGCCTGCTTGCTTGCGTCTGTTCAGCAAGTGGTCTGGCCCGCCTGTTAACCTTAACACATCAAGCAGCATCAAACGGGGGTTCAGAATAAAGAAACGGGACGAGGCGGTGAAGCGGTGTAAAAAATGGAAAAAACGGCGGTTTATCCGAGCCAGAGTCCGTTGTATGAAACGGACCGCGTGCACCCGAGCGTCGTATCATCGGGGTTTTTAATGCATTGTTTTTATGGGAAGTTTGCCGGGACTGCGGTGATCCGTCGTAAAGCGGGTCGTCGTAGGTCCGGGGGACGTATTATCGGGGTTCCACTGTAGTATGAAACTCTATGCCATAGATCACGATATGGCTTTTGCGTCGGTAGTCTGAACATAGCCTTACACTCCATGAGAGCTGTTTTTAGACTACATTGTTATTGACAATACCCGCACTGCGCATGCGTTACACCCAACACAATTGCCAAAAACAGCAACCAAAGTGCAGACTCAGCATCGCTTTCGGCGAAGGGAACAACAAACAACAAAGAAACACATTGAAAAACTTGTTATACACCGTGTATCAACAGCGGTAACTGTTGAGTACCGCCTTTTTTACGCTGTGCTAGATGAACGAGAATGCCTTGTTAGTTGAGAAATAAATAATTGGAGCCGGGATTTCCATCCTGCATTCCCATTCCAGTTTGCCGGTGACGTTGGTGAGGACGGCAAAAATTGTAGAAAACAAGCTGCCTTTTTCCCAATTTTACTGGATCGTGGCCATCTTCGTGAGTGCCTGTCCTCGTCAACTTTCACTTTTGTCGCAAAGATTCGAAGCCAATCTCGGTATGGCTACACCCAGCAAAGTTGCTCTTCAAAGTCATCATTCCCCGCCTACTATACCGCTCTTCTAAGGAGGTGCGGCCGCCTGGGAGATGTAGGAAATACACGCGAAATGGTTAAATACAGATGCCGACCCTCTTGTTCTAAGCTTATTGCGCTAATATCTGTTCTGCCTCCGGCTGATTGGCTTGTGGCCTACATTTGCAGGCGGTGACGTTGAAAAAGAGTTACGACATAAATAGACAAAAGAGAATGCTACGTAGCACCATTGCGATAATTGTCAGTGGAGCAGCTGCTGGCAGTGCTGCGCTCTCTCGATGGTCCCCTGCGCAGGTTGATACTCACTTGCCTCGGCGGTGAACGTGATGTTGTAGTACTCTCCCCTCTTGATACTGCAGGGATCGCTGTCACACGGGGACATGGTGACGCTCTTGAATGGTGTTACGTTTCCAATACCTATTAAGGAAAGTCAGTACATAAGAAGTTAGTGTATACACTTAAGATTTTATGCTTGAACAGTGGTGGTTTCAAGATGAATACCGAAAATTTCAGGTTGATATCATGATTACCGTGTGCCAAAGCTTCACCTTCCGGCTTTTCCACGCCGTAGCGTAGCGGAAAACCCGGATTAGTGTCGACCCCGTAAGTTGCTTACAGTACCATGAAATCTACACGCAGGGGCGTGCCCGTTTCTCGTCTCCTCTAGAAAAACGGGCCGCTGACGGCCGGAGAGTCTAATCCATGACCGCATGGGCATGACCGCGCGTCGAACACTCTCAAAATCTGAGACCACATCTTCCCCTCCCTGAGCTGTAGGAGAACTTGACGACCAGCGCCGGCTTGGATGCCCAGTGCTTTCACCAGGGTTGAGACAGTGTCGCGAGTCAAGGGCTATACCCTCAGAGCGGATCGGCCGAAACCCAATAAAAAGAAGATGAAGACCTGACATTTGAATCTAGCGCCCTAAATCAGGACCAAATGAGAGATGGATGCGTCAAGCATATTCAATATGCTACAAGCATATCTCGTGCCGCGACGAAAAGCAGAGTCAATTCCTGTCAAGACCTCAAATCTCCAGGGAGACGGAGCAAAAAAAAAAAGAAAAATTCACGCGTCTCCACGAAGTGAATCATGACGAGTGGGCGAAGCACTGGGGTTCGTTCTTACCGTAAATCACCCGTGGCATTGCCCACTCGCGCACAGTGTAAATGGGAGTCATCGCGTGTGTACAGTTTTTTCAATTCCAAGCCAATCCAATCCGATACAATTCAGTTCAATCCAATCCAGTCCATTTCAATCCAATCAAATCTAATGCAAACCAATCCAAGCCAACGCTTCTCGCGCATGCGCAACACTGTGTGCACGGAACCCAAGCCCCGGACAAAACGAGTTCCTAAGGCGATTCGCCCCTAAAACAAAGCGGAAGCGCCAGGAGTCGAGATCCGGCTGGAGCAAGCCACGGGTGACGCTGTCGGGACACCGCTGTCGTAACCAAAGTCTGGCCGGGAGCGGACCGACGCCGCAGCGGTTCCAGTCCCCTGGGCGGCCCCAGCATCGATGGTCGAATGCCTCGCACCGGCGACGGATCGACGGCCGCCCCAACGGCGACTCTACCGGGACCACGCGCTGCCTCCTCGAGTGCACGGCTGCGTGGACTCAGCCAGCCAGGTCCGACGTCAAGAAAGAACAGCACCAGTGGTCTGTCAGCATACTCAGCACTACGACGAGCACGAGCACAGCGCAGCCGACTAAGGCAGCGCAGCGGAACTTGACGGCCACGATGAGACGTCATCACCGAGGCGGCAGCACGGAGTAGGCTTAGGTATAAAGACTATGTCCTGAGGACTTTAGTTATTTTGGTATTAGATGTGTTTAAACTGTAAATATTAGTTTGGATTGGGCTGTTAGACTTCTTTTATGACCTTATAGGTATTAGTTTGATTTTTTTAAGGGTTTGAGTGCGATCATGTTTGCTTCAAGGTTTTCTTCAGAATTATAAATTTGTCGTGTCCATCGCACGTCCCCGTGTCCATTTTTTTGTGACAGACAGCACAGTCGTCCCGTGGTCTCCTGCAATGAGGGACAACTCCCACATCGCCAGGCTCAAAATGAAGCTTTTCAACAACTGCTCCGTACTATACTACTACATTTTACGCTTCTACATTCATCTAAATGCTTTAGATGATTTAGAAGCTGTTGTTTCTGGGTCTTATCGTAGCGATCTCGCAGCTGCGTGTAGCTATAGCGCTCTCGTAGACCTCGGTGTCGTAGCGATCGCACGCACAAAGAAAGAAGCAGGTAACCTTGAGTGAATTGCTTTCAGAGCATGATATAAAGCACGCAACCGAGCAAATTGTCCTTTTGTGTAGGATACTCAAGCGGGCAATTGCTAGAAAAATATTGTGGGCAGTTCTCCCAAACTATCCCTCAAAAAAGGAAAACTGAGCGTCACGGCATTTCTTGTGTAAATATATATGTATGAGTGTATGCGTTGTGCACCACTCATGGATAACTAGCTCTAAAGAGAGACCAGGTAGAGAACAACAAAAAGACAAATCACAACTAAAAGGGCCGCCTAAAGATCATTTTATACGCGAAGCATATTGGCGAACCCATGCAGGGTTTCCGGCATCGAGTTTTAGCAGCGCGGTTTTTGCCAAAACAACAGCGGATCTGTTGTAGGTCGAGCCTTTCGTCCGTCTGCTGAAGTTCGTGCGTCACACAGGAGTCGACGCAGGTTCCCGGACCCGCCGGTGGCCCCGCGGAAACCAATTCCCAGATACATGGATAGAGGGTGCAGTAGTCTTGTGGGGGCGGGTTCCCCTCCTTTCCGCCTCCCGCACATGACGTTGAGCTTCCCATTCCTTTGCACGGCGAACGCACATTGACGTCCGAGAGGGCACAAGAGAACACACCTCCGCTGTTTCAGCACATGCCCCACTGAATGACACTGGGTTTTTTTTTTTTTTACTTCTAGTTTTCATCAGCAGCAGCCTATCCACGCCCACTGCAGGGCAAAGGCCTCTCCCATTATTCTCCAATTGCCTCGGTCCTGTGCCAACTGTGACCAATTTATCCCAGCAAACTTCTTGATCTCATCTGCCCATCTAACTTTCTGCCGCCCCCTGCAACGCTTGCCTTTTGTAGGGATCCACTCTGTTACCCTTAACGACCAGCGGTTATCTTGACTTCGCATTACATGGCCTGCCCACGTCCATTTCTTCTTCTTAATCTCAACTAATATGTCCTTAACACGCGTTTGTTCCCTGACCCACTCCGCTCTCTTCTTGTCCCTTAATGTTACACCTATCATTTTCCGCTCCATTGCCCGCTGAGTCGTTCTCAATTTAAGTTGAACCCTCTTAGTGAGCCTCCAAGTTTCTGCCCCGTAGGTGAGTACTGGTAAGATGCAGCTGTCATACACTTTCTTCTTCTGGGACAATGGTAGGCTGCCATTCATTATCTGAGAATGTCTGTCATATGCACCCCACCCCATTCTGATCCTTCTAATTATCTCTGCCTCATGGTTGGGATCTGGGCTCACAACTTGGCCTAAGTAGATATATTCGCTTATCACTGCAAAACTCGGGCTATTGCAGTCGTGTGAGCCGTTTGTCGGATTCCGACGCCGAAGCTGGCTTTCTCGCTCAATGGGCCATTCAATGCTTTCGCATGAAAAAGCTATGGGGGCTCATGCAATGGCACGCGCTCTTAAACTTTATCAGCAAGTCCTGTTTTCGTCTTTATACATCTACTGCTACTAACAATCCCTGTCGTCATCACTGACCAATACGCGCCTCACGCATTGTAGCCTGTTTCGGTTGTGTTAGGTCGACAAGGGGCACCAAACGTCTTTCGAGGTCGATTCTCCTCACCGCAAAGTGTCACGACTTGATAAGAACTTAGAGATTGGCAAGTTGGCGCGTCTTTTGCCAAAACACAGGGGTCTGCGCAATTGTAAAATGACGAACTTGAGGCTCGCGCATGTTCTGACTCGTCATGTAACCTCGAAATGCCTCTTGAGCTGCCTGCAAGATAACGGAGCCCGACACTTAATTCTGTTTTCGCTTTTTTGGGGAGAGGTGCCATGATTGAGTTGCTGAAAAGCACATCGTCTTGAATTGATTTTTGTAGCGTGAGCTACACTGGGTGAGGTTGAGCAGTTTTGCGTGGCTCCTGGAGAGCCGTGCTGCGCATGCGCGAGGAGCAGTGACGTCTCACCACGCACATAAGGAGCGCCGGAGCCGCCGCAGCCGCGGCTGAATTGGGTCGGATTGGATTGGATTGAATTGGAAATCGTCTTAGCAGCAGTAACCATGATAATCAGCTAATCCTAGACAACCAAAAACCCTAAGAATGACCAGCTCAACCTTAGCTGACGCTACGTATATCCTGGCATAGCCGAGCTAAGCCACTGCTAATTTTTAAAGCAAAGCTTTTTACCTCTACCGCCCAAGGGTTCTTTCGCGACCGTTGGTGTCACCAGAAAACTCCAGCGAACAAATAAAATAATTTACTGCCACTGCGGTAATCGAGTCTGGAACTAATAGACTAACAAAGCGAGAGCCCGTTGTCTCACCGATTTAGCTGCGAGCCCACGCGAAGACGGGAAGACAGGTGGTGTGCTCACCAAGCACATTTACGGGTTTACCCCGCGCGTTCTCGCTGAATGCCACGTGAAAGCGTCACGCGACCACTCATGCCCGTCTAGCGGCCCTGTGCGCGCCTTGCTCACGTGCTAATAGTTACAAAAATTAAAGGAAGCTCACACCAATGCATGACATCTCACTTCTAGTACGCCAATGTGCTAAAGCCTGTGGCCTCCAGTGTTCACGTAAAAAATCACAGCTCCTTGTCGTCCGCCCTCACGCCAAATCAAGGAATACATTCAAATACTTTTTGATGGCCAGGCCCGTGGGCCAGGCCATCACTCCAAGCCCCAGCATCAAGATCCTGGGCCTGCATCTCGAGGCTAACACCAAGAGTGACGTCTCCTTGCAGCGCCTCAAAAACAGCATTAATCAAATCATACACATGATCAGGCGAGTTGCCACCAAGAAGCGAGGCATGAAGGAATCCGGTACCTTTCGATTAATTGAAGCTTTTGTCCTCTCGAGAGTCACTCACGTCAACCCCCTGTCTTCTTCTCGACAAGGAAGACATAGAGATGCTTTATATAATGATTAGAAAGGCGGTCGAGCAGGCCATTGGCCTTCTCATGAGTGCGTCCACACAGAGGCTGCTTAGCACGGGGCTCCACAACACGGAGGAAGAGCTGATAGAAGGCCATCTTTCTAACCAGAAGGTCCGACTCAGAACTGTGGTGGGTAACCGCATGCTTCACCAGATTGGCTGGGCAGCCCAGAATGTCGCTCCGCTTGACGTACTCCCAAGCTCTTGGCGACTAAAACTAAAGATGCTCCCTTTGCTTAAAAATATGAACGCCTCACATGACGAGGGTCACCGAAAAGCACGCGCTCAAGCGCTAAACACCACCCTCGGTGGGAATCATGCAGTTATCTGCACAGACGCCTCCAAAAATCGAGGGCAGCAATACGCCATCATCGTGGCTACCTCCAGAACCAACCTCCTTGCGTGTACCTCACTTAGGACCCAAGAAATGACGGCAGCAGAAGAGGCAGCCACCACCTTGGCTCTCGCTCAACCAGGGGTTCGGAGGGTAGTCATCGATTCCCAGCAAGCCTACTGGAATTACCAGTAGGGTTGGGTGTCCTGACCTGCACCGCGCGTGCTAAAAAACCACTCCCCAAACGGTTCCATTCAGCTCATCTGGACACCCCCTCACGCTTCAATGGAGGGCAACAAATACGTCCACCCAACAAGCCTGCGCTTTTACCTCCCGTGCTATGGAGCTGCACGAGGACAGTCACCCGCTTGTCACGTTCAGGGAGATAACCCAGCATTATCGCCTTCTGAGACAGACCGTACCTTCGCCTTACCCGGACATTTTTAGAGAACAACAAACTACCCTACGGCTCATACAATCCGGGCTCCTTCCCACAGCCTACGCGTCTTCACTCAATGTATCCGAATCGCTACGACGCTGAATGTAAATTTTGCTCAGAAGTAGGAACATTCCGCCCGTCATCGGGGTGTGCGACTTTAGCTCTGAGCACCCTCCTCTCTTTCCGTCAACTACCCAACAAGAGCAATGGGAGATGCTGCTGTCCAGGCCCTCTCTACCTACCCAGCTTCAGCGGGTGGACAGAACACAGGCCGCACGGACTGCATATGGGCCCCACAGAAGAAGCAATCACTCCCCAGGGCTGCACTCTGAGCCGTTCAGAAATCTGAACAGCAGTATTTCTTCCTCCTCCTCCTCTGCCGCAAATCTCGTCGCCTCCATCCGCGGGGCAGAGACGGAGAAGACAGATCGTCTAACACCGGGTTGGAGCTTACTTTATTTTATAAAAAAAGTTTCCACTCTTGTGCTACACCAATACAACTCAACCAAACACCGTTCATGCTTCAAGCATTGATTTAACCTTAACAAGAATATCTCTTTGAAGTAACAAATGGTGTGGTTAAGTGCATTTCACTTCTCTCTTGTTTTGCTATTTGTAGAGCGGTGTGAGTGAATTTAAGTGACGTCCCATGGGTAATCGTTATGGGTGCCGTTTAGAGCTTTGCTTTCCAACCTCATTCACGGGGTGGATTGGCGCGTTTTTTGTTTCTCGGTTAACTTGCTTTTGCTCCCTTTCGTCAGGATATTTAGTTAAAGGGGTGTAGATATATACGTGGCATTATGGCGCCATGGAGGATAAGTAAGACACATTGTTGTACGCAACGGTACGTGTCGGTGGAAGGTGGGTGACCTGCATGCGTGCTATAGCTTTATGCACCACTCTTCGTCGGCCCCCTCTTCTGGATTTTGCAAGCGTGTGGTCAAGACACTATGCCATTTGTTAGAAGCTGCATATCCGTCTTCGTCTTGAAGAGGATTTGGGGGATGCGAGAGGTGAACGGCGGTATTTCAAGTGAGGACATACAAAAACGTGCACGCGCGATATTTTACCGATATTTTTTCAATGTGTGGAAGCCACTGAGAAAAACAGTTAAGCGGAATTTATTATGCGGGTCTTTCGCTTGTAATTTTTTAGCGCGCTTTTTTTTTTGCAGACTCTAAGTGTCATTTTAGAAGTAGAAGCCAAAAATAATTTGTTAGCTTTCCACTTCTAAGCTTATCTATTACGTAAAGACTATATGATTGCAGCGCATTCGTTTGGCAATGTTCGGGTGCCGCGTAACCTAAGAGCGCCGGCGCGGAAGGCTATACACCTTTCTGACAGCCTTGGGGCATTAGTACACGTCCAAAGCGCTTCGCACAATCTAAAAGCGCCTGGGGAAAATAGCAGGCGCCTCTGCGCTCTTCTTTGCGCCGCACAAACTTAAAAATGAGGACACATCCGCGGAAGGTCAACTCAAAACAGCCTGCCTCTCAGTCCCGCTTCCAAATAGCAGTACGCAGGGCCGCTCTGTAGAACATCTCGTCAACCGTGGTCTATGCGATTCGGTTATACAGCGCTCCCGAATCGATTCCGCGGCGTGTGCGCGCGGCAAATCAACCTTAGGTCAGACAAGATGCGCTCAAGCGTGCGTAAGTGTCAGTCACGCGAGCTCCGTCTGCTAAAATTGGAGAACATGTAAGCTCGCTTGTCGAAGTGACTATGACATGGTTTTGTAGTTGTTTAACCCCTCTAACGTCATTAGAAAAGCCAATGATAGGCGGTGGCCTTGCTGTTTATTCTTTTCCACTTTTTTCACGTGAGACCAGCTTTGAAGAGGCAAGCGAAAATGAAGATAAATACGCAATTATTGTTGTTATTTTTACTTCTTTCGGTGTCCGCAAGCAACCTGCACCGTGGAAACGGGGGTGGTTCGGCACTGGCGTAATTTTTTAGAGGTGACGTCATCGTAATTGTGGTCGCAACTGGGGATACTAGTTAAAGAAACCGTTGTAAACCGGTAGTCTTACTACCATTCCACGGGCAAGGGTTCATATATATGAGTTGCCTGGTTCTTTCACGCAATGTCATTTCACAGCAAAGCTGTAAATGGCTAGGATCCAGCAGATCGTCTCCGGTCCCAGAGCGATTATAGTGCCTGGTATATTCTAGGCACTGTAGAGCGATGTAGACAGGAATCGCTAGCTAGCGTAGCGCCCCTTTGCGGAGCCCACTCAAATCCCCGGAATCGTAAAACTGCGCTCCACACCCCCGGGGCATGGAAAAAAATCATACAAAATTAAAAAGGTCCTAGGGTCTCCATAGAGTATGCGCCGTGATTACCATACCCGCGCTATAATAAATTTCTACCCACGATTCCTGTATGTTTTGTAGCGTAAGCTACACTGGCCGAGGTTGAGCAGTTTCGCGTGTGCCGTGAAGGGCCGTACTGCGCAAGCGCGAGGGGCATTGGATTGAATTCGACTGGCTTGGCTTGGCTTGGATTAGATTGGATTTGGATTTGATTGGATTAAAGTGGATTGTGTTGGATTGTGTTGTGTCACAGCCGCGGCAGACGCACTGGCGCCGGCGCGGGCCCAGGTGTGCGCCTCAATTGCGCTGTAGCTAAGTCTGACATGCGTCGGAGCCGCTTGATAGCCGTTTCACGTGGCTCGTGAAGAGCCGTGCTGAGCATGCGCGAGGAGCAGTGACTGGACAGGACTGGACTTTCAGTTAATAACCAAGAACTATGCTCAATCGCAAATTACAAACAAACGTGTTTTGCTTCGTGCACCCCTTGGACTACGACCCAGTCAAACCTCACGTTGAGGCTCGGCACCGCAGCTTTCCTGGCCATCCCTCTTCACGGGGTGGAAGGGGTCTGAATTTTTTATCACCATTTATGACCATCTTGATGTTTTAGATCGAGGGTCCTGTGCATCCACATGCTGATCCACTTTAAACACATCACCAGCATATCATAAACATTTTAATAAAGCTTTTTAGTTATCCAGTGACCAAACAATGTTTTTGGCGCTCTTTGGACATAGTTTCCCTTGCGTCAAGAAAATGCAGATAGTATTACAGTAAGGAAAACCCTAACGTGTTCGGCTGCGCAGGTGTCTGTCCGCATTACCTGTTGTACTCAGCGCAGTATATTCGTGACTCGGGTCTCTAGTAATGACCAAAATGGGTTCCCCAAGCTGTCAACGCATTTTCCACCGATTTTCTGCAGAAAATCACCGCGTCAGACGCGTTCATTTAAGAACGGCAACGATGATGATTGATGATTGATAGGAGTATCCCCTTTGTAGCGGGTTGATGACGTGCCATCTTACCAAAAAAAAAAAAAAAGAAACTAATATACCTATGTTTCATACTCTTCGTTTAGTACTAGCGCGCTTCTCTTAGGGTAGGCACAAAAAACTTATTACGCACAAAATACTAATTTTTTCTATTACAGGTGGTAGCTGTCCTAGGCAATATTCCCCTATCTGCTTTTCGTCCACCAGCATTCCAATCTTCGTTTCGTGGCCTCGACAGCCTTGAAGTGAACTTCCTCCGTGCTACCCTTAAGTCCTAGAGCTTCTGGAAGCCGAATATTTCCCTCATGTAGATTTGGATGGATACCCTCGCATTCTAACACTATGTACCGCATAGTTTCTGTTTCTTTTCCGCAGACCACGCATACCCCATCATTTTGTGAATACTTCCCCACAAAGCTCTTAGTTCGCAAGCAACCTGCTCTATAGCCTCAAAAAGCAAAGCACTGCCCTCGGAATTATCGTAGAAATTTTCCTTTCTGATGTCCAATTTCTCAGCCCTGTACATCTCTAACGACGTTTTAGCTTCCATTTTTTTATCTCCATTTATCTTTTTCTCTCTAACGGAAATTGCCCCTGCGCTTCATCACCGCAACCAGCTGCTCCTCTGCGCGGCACAAAGAGTGTGTTACTGCGAGTATTTTGAAGCCAACATGCGCCATTTCCATAATTTTCCGGGCTTGTTCTGCTCATAAATTACAGCAGCGACGATAACAAAACGAAGGAAGCTCACACCAACGCCCTAAACTTGAAGGTAGCGAAGCTGTACGCAACCTTCACGACCATCACGAGTGTTTAAAGTGCCCATGCAGACAAAACACAAGTTTGGTTCATTCAAAAGATTGTCGTTATAATCGTACTAACACCAGTTTTAATGCAAATTTCACGCAAATAAGCTACATACTTAGGAAAAAAAGGAAATGACCATGCGACCCATTAGCTCATTTCCCGCCACAGAATCTATGACGTCAAAAACCCAGCTGTCTGATTGGCTGAGGCCGGCAAAGGCAAACGCAAATTAGGCAGGGCTTATAAGCTTGCCGTACGAGCTATTTGCGCTTAAATGCAAGGCATATTCTTCTTATACCAGTGACAATTGTGGGGGGAACAATTGAAGTTACAACGTAAACAGTGAAGCAGTTAGTGTGGCACTTTGTCAGATGACACCGATAACACAGCCGTCGGACGCGGTGGACTTGCATGAAAAATACTGACGAACTGACACAAGTGGCACGGAATGATTAGTATCATGAACCTTTATAAAAGTATAGTATGGCAGGTGTAAAAGTCCGGCCAGAAGCAAAGTACTTCAGCAGTATTGCAGCGCCATCTGTGAAAGTGGGAAATAAACAAGATAACCAAACGCTGGCACATCAACTTCAGAAGTATTGCAGCGTCATCTATGAAAGTGGGCGACAAACAAGATAATCAAACGGGCGCCTGTGAGCTGAGAGAAGCCCTGGTCAGCAGACGATATTTAGTTTTAATGACCGGCTCTTAATACGTCATTGTCGACGTCACGAAAACACACGATTTGGTGGGAGAATTGAAATGTTGACCTAAAATATTTGATTCCTCAGTGAATAGAGCATCGTTTGCTGCCGAACAAGCGCTTAGGGCATTATAAAGCGCTAAATCTTTCGAGTAAAAGAAACTTGTATCATGTCTGCAGGGCTCCTTTAAGTCCACGATTGCAGCCGATTTGGTTCTTCTTCGCTGCCGCAACGACCTTTACTCATCATTGTTGCTATAAGTGTGAGCTCCTTTGGAAGTGGTAATCATTGAACATCATCTTGGATTGTCGTACGCTATGACGCGTCTTTCTCGTTCCGAGCAAGTGTCGCCACGATTACGGCGAACGCTGGAGTTCTTTGTTTCGTCCAGTCTTGGCCCATCTCCCGAAATTGGCATGCCTGGCTTGACGAATGGTTGCATGGGACGCTGGCCGATTGTCGCGAGGCACGCATACGCGAGCGCTAGTCATTTTCTTGGTTTTGTTAACTGCTAAGCGGTCGCAGCGAGGCCCGCGCTTACGTGCGCGCGCTCTGCAATTTTTTGCTATTTTGAACAGCGTACACAAAAAATTATCATTTGCTAAACAGTTTCGCTGCTTAAAAAACGACAGCTACGTGAGTAAAAGCAGACGATGTCACGCATTGGCACAATCGCCTATTCAGAACGCGCGGGCGCGTTGGCATCCTCGTTCATCACTTCAGTGGAGTGATACACAAATAAGCTATTGCCGTTCTTAACTTGTAACCAGGTATAGTAACACAGCGATTCTCTCACCTTGGCACGCTTCCATAGAGAGCTCCTTCTGGCCGGTGGCACATGCTGCTACGAGGAGTAGCAGGAAAGCCGGTGATGTCTTCGCAGCGCTCCCCATCCCAACTAAATCTCCCGCGCCCAACTAAATCTGTCTGCTTGCCCTTTGCGTCGCTCTGAATGAGGCGCTGAGTGGGATCTGGGCGCGCTAATATTGCAGTAGTCCGCGTCGCTTACGCCACGAGGGAGGGAGGGGGGAGGGGAGGGATCGTACGCGAGCCTCCAGGTATGGTCCGATGCGAGAGAGAGAGAGAGAGAGAGACAACCTTTAATAGAAAAGGATGACCACTGGTCACGATGGGGGAAAGGAATGGGGAGGGAGGGTAAGAGAACATAAACAAATTAATGCTGGTCGATCTCAGTAGACTCAATAACTGGATGCGAACACAACTGCCTTCAGGCGTTCGCCTAGTGCAAGTTGGGCTTGGTGAGTGGGAGGGGAGAGGAGGAGGGGATTGCTCGAAAAAACAAAACAAAAAGGGCGCCTTTCGTGCATCACCGGCGTCAGCCAGTAAATGAATGCAGGTAGAACAGCAGTGCTACCTTCTGATTGAGTAAAAGCGGGCTTTGATAGCGAGGCTTATTAGAGCGACGGCTGTGTTCTCTGTAAAAGCACGGCAGGAAACACGAGCCTGCGGCCGGATTAGCTTTAGTAAGTATCGAGGATGCTATTAATTTTTTTTTCCGCTACGTGTTCTTGCCAGGCGAGTACTAAGATAAGGTTTAAAGAAGGGAAGAGGGTACAAAGATCACGGATAGTCTGGAGAGGGATATGAGTGGTCGAGTGTACAAGTAGGCATAAATTAAGCTCCGCTTTTGTCCCGCCTGTACTCTTACGCATTTTTTTTTTGTTTTTGCGAGCTCCGTCGAACATCACGTGTCGGTGTTACTGAAACGGAAGCGTACTGCATACGCAGCGCATGTACAACGGCTGTAAGTGCTACTGGCTGCAGATTGTACCCATGTACGGGTACAGCGAATTTGTTCGGCGGATGATTCGCTGATTACGTCACCGTTTGACATCCCCAGTCTGCGTTTTTTTGCTGCAACGAAGCCTGTGCGATTGAGTGGGCGTTAGCGCGCCGTTGTTTCGCGGTTACTCGGAATATCTCCCGTAACTGCAGGCTATACAGTGCCGTTTGCCCATGCCTGTTAATCGCGCATGTTAATTGTACAGTGCTCGGTGAGGCTCTATGCATGGCATTTAAAAGGTGAAACACAATTGGGCAAAGAATCAACCGTATAGGCTGTCAACTTATAGGCTGCGTTTTATACCCATACTCTTCCGAGGTTTCTGAAAGGCTGTGTCTAGCGTTCCGCCCAGACGGAACGATATACAAGTGCTAAAGTTCCGTCCAGACGGAACGGAGCTCTGCGGGTTATCCTTCCGTCCAGACGGAATACCAATGAGAGCTTAGCGTTCCGTCCAGACGGAGCCGGCGTGAAATTTGTACAGTTCCGTCCAGACGAAAGCAAAACCGGCGGATTAGACGCCATGCTCACTCTTCAGATTTGGTGTGGGTACAGTTGTTGTTGTTATGCTTCGTATGGCAATAAAGAAAAAAAAAATTCAGATTTGGTGTGGAGGGTGCGCCTCCGACAATGGCACTCATGTAGCGGGTTCGATTCCCCCCGGACATGCATTTTTTTTTTTTTTTTTGCGCGGAGCGTTCAGTAACAGCGAACTTCGAAAGCAGACGGTCTTGATTTTGCACTCAACCGGCCGCTCCGCTACATATAGAGCCAAGGCCGACGTATCGATCGCCAGAGTTCCGATCATCTGTAGTTCGTAATGGTGATCCCTAATTAACGGTTATTCTGGCTAGTCAACGGAAGGGGGTCGTTCGGCTGGGTAAATAACACGAAAGACTGCTCGCGCTGCTTGTTGTGAAGCGGGCGTGGTCGAGCTTGGCGGTTTGTTTGACGGCCGATCATCTAATTGAGAGTGATTATAAATCAAATGTGACTCTGGCTAGTCAATGAGCGGAAGCGGTTTTACGGGTTGGGTAAAAATTAACAAAGGCGATCGGACTAATACCCTAGTTACACGGGCACAGTTCACCACGGTGAAGCGAACCGCAGTTTGCTGCGTTACACGACAAACGAAACTGCGGTTACCCGGCTAACCGTGGTTAATGAACACTGAGCTCGGCCACCTCAGTTCGGTCACGCTAACCGCAGTTCCCGCAGCCGCAGTGCTCAAAATCGCACGAGTCAGTTGGGACGCAAGTTGCGGCGCATCAGCGGAGGTAAAAAAATAAAAAAGCACCTGGCGTTCGGAGGAGACGAAGGTTCTCAAATAGCGGGCGCCCCAAAGCTGCCTGCCCTCAAGGGGCGCTTGCGTTCTTTGCGTCGCGCTCGCAGTCAGCGCGACTGCCAGCCAGCAGCGGCTCGTTTCCCGGTCCACCCGATCAACTACGACAAAAGCCGTGCTAAATTTGTCAATTCTGCGCGTCGTTCGCCAAAGCAGGCAGTCAGGGTGCGTTTTCAGAGCTCGGAAACGATCGGCGTGCACGTCGGCCGTGCCTGCAAACATGCCGGCGTGCCTTACCGCACGGAACTGAAACCGGCTCGAATTGGCACAGACCACGGCAGCAACAGCTTGTCGCCGCTCTTCGAAATCAATCTGATCGCGGAAAAGAACTTCCACATGCGAAAAAGTGGGTGTTAGTGTGGTGAAAAATTGTGCTATCTATTGTAATTCGCAGTTGTAGAGATAGCGGCGGACCGGCGGTCAAATATCCACCGCGATGCTAAGCCTAAAGTTCCCAACACCGAGCAAACGCGAGAAAACCAAGCCGGTTGCGAGCTGTTGTGGAAGCCCCTCTCTTAAATCTCGCCGCGCGCGCGAGTGTGTTGCGTTTGGGTCTGAAGCGAGTGTTTTAACGATATTTCCTTTTGTCTACACTGCTCAGATTTTGTTTTTTATTGTGAAGTAAAAGTGTGTTAATTTATTTTGTTACGCTCACAACCAAGTGACCGCGGTCACCACACTTAAAATATCGCTTGTAACAGCCAAAACCGCAGTTTGCGATAAGCGCGGTTAAGGTTTAGTAACCACGGTTAGACTTAACTGGGGTTACTTCCGCCGAGTCTCCATACAAACTTTAACTCTGTCAAATGGAACTCCAAGCCGCTACCTCGACCACGCCCGCTTCACAACAAGCAGCGCGACCAGTCTTTCTTGATATTTACCCAGCCGAACGACCCCCTTCCGTTCATTGACTAGCCAGAATAACCGTTAATTAGTGATCACCATTACGAACTACAGATGATCGGAAATCTGGCGATGGATACGTCGTCCCTTGCTCTATATGTAGCGGAGCGGCCGGTTGAGTGCAGAATCAAGACCAACTGCTCTCGAAGTTAGCTGTTACTAAACGCTGGCACAACCGCGCAAAAAAAAAAAAATAAAGCATGTCCAGGGGAATCGAACCCGCTACATGAGTGCCATTGTCGGAGGCGCACCCTCCACACCAAATCTGAAGAGTGAGCATGCCGTCTAATCAGCCGGTTTTGCTTTCGTCTGGACGGAACTGTACAAATTTCACGCCGGCTCCGTCTGGACGGAACGCTAAGCTCTCATTTGTATTCCGTCTGGACGGAAGGATAACCCTCAGAGCTCGGTTCCGTCTGGACGGAACTTTAGCACTTGTATATCGTTCCGTCTGGACGGAACGCTAGACACAGCCTTTCTGAAAACCTCTCCCGAAAAATTTCGGAATTTTTTAACCCCCCAAAACGTGACTCTAATGACGCTTATCCCCCGACGATAATAAAAGCAGAGCCAACCTGTTTAACGACTATTTTCAGGTCTTTCCTGAAGATAAAGGAATTTGACCTGACACCGGCATTCCATTTAGCCGGAAGTTTAAATCGCTTATAATAGCCGAAACCTGTGTACTCAAATTTATGTCAAACGTAGATTACAAAAAAAAAAGGGGGGGGGGGTTAAGGGGGCGGGACCCGACGACATGCCCAATGCATTTCTCAAAGGTTACCCTGAATGGAGAGCCAAATATTTATGCATAATTTTTAACAAATCGCTGTCAATTATTTCAATGCCGGCAAAGTGGGAAATGGAAAAAGTAATCCCCGTACACAAAAGGGGCAGCGAAGCGGATACTTCCAACTTCAAACCGATTTTCCTAACAAGCGCCACGTGCAAACTACTTGAGCTCATCATCCTTAAACATACAACGTTTCTCGCCAATGAGCGCATTTTCTCACCATTTCAGCACGATATTCGTCAAGGTATGTCACTCGTCACCCAACTTTTTGAATTGTTTAATAACCTCTCATGAAGCGTTGACCATCAGAAACAAACAGAAAAATCATGCTTGATTTTTCGAAAGCCTTCGATCGGGTACCCCACATAAAACTGTTAAAAAAACTAGAAGCAACTATAGGAAAAGCTCCAATCAGGGACTGGATCGGAGGCTACTTGCCTTACCTATCACAATACGTTCAAATCCATTAAGAAAGATCCTCTATAGTGGAAGTCGCATCGGGTGTACCCCAAGGCAGCGTTTTGGTGGCACCTATTTTATATTTAATATTCATCAATGATTTACCTGCAAATATCTGAGTTAACCTAAGACTATTTACGTATGGTTGTATCATTTACCAAGAAATTAATTCCCCTGAAGATAATCTATTAGTACTCAACCGGGCTTTACAACCAGTGTTCAATTGATGCGCCGACTGAAAGATGCCCCTGAACACAACAAAATCAGCACTTTTAAAAATAACCAGAAAACAACAGATATAAAATTTTTGCTACACCGTAAATAATGTTCCCTTGACAGTTGTGAATGAACACAAAACATCTTGGCATAGTTTTAACACATGACCTTAGATGGGATTCGCGTGTCGCCAACGTCACATCAGGCGCCTTACGCCGATTTTTTTTTTTTTTTTTTGAGAGGACGACTAACACACGCACCACTACTTGCTTGCAATAAAGCCAACTTTGGAATCAACCACCTCACCTGGTTTCTTTCTTCTAACCCACTTATAGATAGAATTTAAGGAGGACAGAGTAAAGCTATTAGGTTTATCTATTACAAATATATGACAACTGATTAAAAGCAGGAATTTACCCTCAAACAGAGAGCAACACTCGTGCGGCGGAAAATGCTATACCAATTAGTAAACAAACAGTTAAACATAGATAGCTCCAAGTGTATAAAAAAATCTACAGAAATTCATAGAATTGTCTAGTAATGCGTAGCATTCTTATGCTGCGTGTCTAGAGTGAGTTCTTTGCAGCGAAATACGGCTATAAGTAGCAAAAGACGCTGGATTATTTCATTCTTTTTAAGTTTTATTTTGTTTCTTTTCGCTAATGATGTGAATTACTACCCCTGGTATCCAATACTACAAGTGGTGACCAGCGAGTGGACTATGGACAGATGCGCTTCGTCTTCATCTGTACATAATAATCAGCACTAGCTCGTACGCCTGTTCTTCATCATCTTCATTCCTGTACATACTCATAATCATGGGGTGTTGGCCATTCTAGCGACTCCAGTTTTTTAATAGACGTCGCTCCGAGCCTTGGTCTCTCAATGTATACGATTATAGCGACGAAGCGTCGTTACTTCGCTACTTATGACTTTTTTTTAAAGAAGCAATGGTAACTGCAGAGTTGGGCCATTTACGTTGTTTTTGTACGTATTTTTATAGTTCTTTCAAAGACCGTTTTTTATTTATTCTTGGGTTTTGAAAGGAGGTTTTGGGAGGAGATGTACGCTCCCCGTTCGTTCGTCCTCGTGTCGTCTTGCGCATGCGCTCTGTACCGTAGAAAAGCCGCGACTTGAATGTCCAAGCTGCTGTAGGTGATCATTGACTCCACATTATCCTGCCGCGATTAGTTCCAACGGCCGAAGGGGAAGAGCCCGCTCTGCTTTGAGAGGCTCGGCGTGCAAAGCATCCGCTAGAGACGATAAGAACGGCGACCAAAACGGCGAGCGCACTCTGGCCTTGCTCAACATAAGGTCATCGAAATGCCATGCCGCCGATGTCAACCACGACACCACAACGATAGTAAAACTCAACTTTGTGTCCGTCAATGATCGCCTATAACAGCTTCGAGATTCAAGTCTTGCGCGTGTGTGCAATATTTTCTGTGGGTCTTTTGTTTACAAATCTGCATTTTTGGTGAAAGTGCAGGGCGTTACATGATTTTTCGCCATTTTTGCCAATTATCATTCGTATCTTGGCTGTCTTTGCGGACTTTGTTTTTTCTTGGGTTTTTTTTTTTGGGGGGGGGGCAGATTATATGATTATTTTCTATTTAGCCAGATAAGTTTTGTAAATTTATTTTTTCTATTTTTCTCATTTCTTGGTTTTTTAACATTCTGTTGGACCAATTATCTCCCTCCACGATATTATAACGATTACAGGTGTTTTTTTTTTCGCCAAATCTCAATTTTTGCGTTACTCAGTTTTTCGCCATTTCCGCCATTTTTTGTTCGTATTTCCAAATTTCTTTTCGGACTTTTTCGTTATTCTTCGGTTTTTTGGGGGGACATGTATAAGATGCGTATTTTTTATTTTCTGAGATAATTGTTCTGAAAGTTTCTTTTTCTATTTTTTCTTATTTTTTGGTTTTTAAAAAAAGTCGGCGTTACACAGTCCTGGCTGTCGGGGTACTCGGAAAAGAGTGCTAAGCATTAGAACAAAACGTAGATCAACACGAGACACGCACTCACTAGTACTTCGAGAATACCAATGCCGCACCAATGGCTTTAGGTTTTCCTTCTTCCCAATAACCATAAATGAGTGGAACAACTTACCTTCCTGTATTACAAGCAGTTAAAGATATCAAAGTTTTCGTCTCAGCTAGAAATGTCACTGCGCACCTCGCCATAAATCAATCATCACAGCAGCAACTTATGCAAGACCACGTTTTTTTTTTGTTTTTGTAAAACCGCGCGGCTAACAGTCCTAGCCTTCTGCAGCCCCTCCCAAGTGGCTTTGGCGAATGCCTCACTGTCCAAAGAGGTGAACGAGCCCTTTTCCCCAACCCGGACAAGAACCTTTCTGGAGCAGAAGCTCAAACGCTGAGGCAAATTCAAACGAACACTTACCCTAACAAATCCCGGCTATCCAAAATGTTCCGTCAAACACACACAGACGCGTGCAATAAATGCGGAAACCCTTCCAACTTATTTCATGCAACCTGGGCCTGCCCTATCACCTGGCCTTCAGGAAACACCACCACAAATACGGTCGCGCTATGGGAGGCAGCTCTGGCCAGCTCCGACATCGGGATTCAGAAGGACTTGATTCTTTGAGCCCGGAGAGGAGCAGAAGAGTCTGGGGCCCGGAAGGAGGGCACCACCCCTAGGGAAATCACGACACCTACTTTTTTTTCCTTATAAATGTTCATCTCTCTCTCTCTCTCTCTCTCTCACACACACACACACACACACACACACACACACACAATCAGGGACTGGAGCTAGCTTTGCTTCTATACCTACCAAGGACATCGACACCGCCGAAGAAGCAGCCATTGCCCTTGCAGCTACCACTGGCAAAGAACATGTAAGCATCATATCAGACTCACAGAAAGCGAGTCGAAACTTCCAAATTGGACGCATTTCATCAACAGCAGCAAATATTCTATCGGTCCACCCTGATTTACCCGAAATTTTCATCATATGGATACCGGCTTATTCATCACTGGAAGGGAATGAGGCGGCTCGTGCCGCAGCCTGAGCTCGTACTCACCGGTCGCCTCCTTCTGGAATGTCAGCCAGTCCTTCCATAAGCCCAACGCGAGAAATAATCCCTATAAGGTATAGCGACATCCTGGCCCACTACCGCTTGGAGCGAAGAACCTTTCCGCCTTCACATCTCAACATGTCTTGCGAAGGCGCAGTCATCTACACACAGCTAGCTCCAAACTAACACATTTCCATATGGTACATTACTACACTCAACGTATCCGACATTGTACACATACACTTGTAAATTCTGCATAGAGCCAGGCACTCTCTATCATATGATATGGGAGTGCCGCCACACACCATCATTTGCCCCGAATCCAAATCCCTCCTTTGAGCAGTGGGAGGGTCGGTTGACCAGTTCCAACCCGGATCCTCAACATCTGGTAGACCGTGCGAGACAGGCCGCCAAGACCAGGGGCTTCCTGGACTAAGGAGGTCCCCCACCTGGCGGTCAGCCCAACAACATTGACTGCTCAATTAAATGTTTATTCCTCCTCCTCTTACGGTATTTTACAGCTGCATGATTGTTGTGGTGTGCTAAAACTGTATACGCTTGCACGCTTACTTGCACAAACCTGCACTGTCCTCACCAAAGTTTGTAGAATGCTGTACGTTGTGAAATGTTGTATGATGTATAATGTTGAAGGCAGTATTATTTTGCCCGTACTGCAACATTACCTCATTGGATTGGTAGTATGAATAAACAAATAAATAAAAAAAATTATTCTGGGGCATCGAATCGACAATTAAAAGGGTCATGAAGACAACTTTGTCCCGTTTGAAAGTTGTAGAGCTTGGTAGCTCACTCAGCTCCATTATAGCCATTAAAGACGTTTAAAAAAAAACAAGAAATTTAGGGGCCATCTACACTAACGTAAAACCAGGGGAGGGGTGAATCATGCAGTGTATAAGTGTATTCTTGGCGCCTTGGCGTTTTTTCCCACGGAGACGAAGCCGTTGCGGGGTAGAGGTATACAGCTTTGCTTGAAGCACGAAGCGTTCTAGCGCGAGGCGTTGGAAAACGAGTGTCCCGGTGTGTGTGTGTTTTTTAGTACGCGTTACGTTCGAGCGCGAGGCGTGAACGAGTGTCCCGGTGTTTTAGTACCGTGACTACATGAGATGACAACATGAGACGACGACGGCCCGAGCCCATAAAACACGAGAAATATAGAAAAACTTTCAAGTTTTGTGGTATGGTGAGTTAATATGGGCCGGAGTGGCGTGATATGGGCCGGCACTAAAACATTTTTATCAGGGTGTTAAATGCGCGTTATCATACAAGTGATACGATCAAACGCAAGTCGAGGCCCCACTACAATTTCCGAGTAATATTTCTTGGTGTCGGCTTATGTCGGCTGCCGCCGATCGCACAAACAAGATTCTGTGGCGTCATAGAGAGATCATCATTAATTGGTTGCTGTTAAATACGTTTTATTTAATATCCGCATTATTTGTTTGAAGTTGGCGATAAAACTGGTATTGTTGCTATAGGTACAACACAGCCTTTTTAATGAACCAAACCTGTATTTTGGTTCCACGGCCCCTTTAACAGGGAGAGTCCTCACGAATAAAAGGCCAGGATGACAACCAGAAGGTCAATATCTAAAAATGTATAACGTTTTGATGCCCACTCGGGAGCCTGAAACTCATCGCAAGAAATCGCAGAAATGTTCGCTTTATGTACGGCTTACGACACTGCCCAGGCACCTTTAGACCGGTGGCAGAGTTACGACGTTGTGATTCAGTCATTCGTCGTCTGCATGTACA
The DNA here is from genome assembly GCF_048455015.1 of Haemaphysalis longicornis. NCBI lineage: Eukaryota > Metazoa > Arthropoda > Arachnida > Ixodida > Ixodidae > Haemaphysalis > Haemaphysalis longicornis. Next base: position 90,068,719 of record NW_027526225.1, on the reverse strand, counting down.
GACGTCCACAGGCTTAGCTGCAGCCGCAGATTTAACTCTAACGTGGAATATCTCAAAAATTCTCACGGAACACTGTTTAAGCGAGTGTGTAAGACTTAAGTTAGCCCTTAAAATTGAGAGCAATGCAGCCGTTGTGGCTAATGTTCCTTACAATAAGGCAGGAGAAGACGATAAGTGCGTAAAGCAGTAACATTTTTGCTTCACCTTATACCTGTGCCACACGTGCACAAAAAAATGACATTAAGGGCCTAATGCCCTAAGTTTTAATGCCATTAATTCGCTGTAACACGCAAAAGTCTAATGGCATTCGCTCTGATTTCATTTTTGTTTTAACGAGTTCCGCGAAACTCATTAGCCGTCATGAACGCCTTAAATCTGCCTACTCTCGAACGCGATGAGCACCAAATGAAACCCACGAGACTTTCAGCACCAGAGTGTTGATGCGGAAGCGTAGCTGAACTTCGAAATAAGACGATTTTTGGGCACTCATGGTGGCGAAGTTCTGATGAAGACGAAGTTGATTACAACAACAGCAAAAGGCAAAACATCGTGTTACTCGTCGTTTTGAATTTTTCGGATTTGGCTGCCGCTGGCAGGCGACGGCCGCTGCTTAAGCCACTTGTAGAAACAGCTCGCACCATTTTTTAGAAAACACAATTCTCATAAGTTTTTTTTTCACAAAAACACATTTTAAACTATGTAAGACATTTTTCTTTGCGTTGAGAACTTCTAAAGTATGAGTGTATTTCTCTTTTTGTTCATTATCACCATCATGGCAAACACATTTAATGCCTTTGCGTTCTCACGTGTAGCACGGCCCGCCCAAATAATGCCATTCGGTATCTTAAGACCTTCAACACATAATGTCATTTTTCGTGCACCTGTGACACGGGTATCGGACTGTGGATGACTCTACAGCGATTCCAGGTAGAGGCGTGACGCAATGATTCTACTCTTTTGCAAGCACACGTGTATTGCTTCAGTCAATCGTGTGCCATGTGAAGCTGCAGTGCTCGGCGAGTGCGCTTGATGGCACGTGCTTCTTGTTTACATCCTTCTGGTGCTGCCGCGGGCGTTTTTTGAAGCTCGCAGTCTCGCAATGTATACGTACAGACAGCCGACAGAAGGAATGGCGTAGACAATGCAGGGGTACTTGTTTTCAGAGCTTGTCCTTCCCTTTTACTAGCTCGTTTCTAACTTTGCGTGACGGCACTTGCACCGTTTGAAGGCGCAATGCAAAGCCTGCCTAACACGCAAAATTCATATATGTTCACGGGTTTTAAGTACGACCTCCCGCGTCTTGAATGACCCCGTCACCACCATTACGATCCAAACTTGACTCCAGCAAGCAACGTTTTTTTGGGTGCGCTTCCGAAGGGGGACCAGGCTGGTTAAAAACATTTCCAATTCCGTAACTTATTCCTCTCAGGTCCCGACTCATGCAGGGTTCAGCACAATTATAACATAGTTCAGCACAATTTTAACGTAGTTAAGCACAATTTTAAGGTGACAGCGATTGTACCTGATTATTTAAGGATAGTGCACCTTTCAAAAAATTGCAATAAATCAGCGCTTAATTTACGTGAATTCCGGGCTATGTTCCTTAAACGCAGACGCAGATACCAGTTAGTCCAAAGCTTGCAGATTAAAGAAAAACTCCCCCCACCTCCCCGAAGGGGATCGTGCGGAAATGCGAATGCATTGGGTGCACCTATGAGTGCGCTGCGGCAAGCAGTAACGGAGAGAGGAGTGCGCTCCACTGCATTTATATACATTTTCCGAGCGCAGCGAGCGGAGAGAGGGTACGCGGAGAGGAGAGAGAGACCCGCGCAACACGCCCGCCCCGCGCGCGAGCTCTCTCCCGCCGAGCTCCGCGATGCGAGCGCCCTCACACGCCCGAGCGCGCTCCTCCTCTTCACTCACTCTCCGCTACTCCGCCCGAGCTTCGCGATGCGAGCGCCCTCACACGCCCGAGCGCGCTCCTCCTCTCCCCTTGCCCTCCGCTACTCCCGCCCGAGCTACCACCTGCTCCGGTTGCTAGGCGCGCCACAGCTGTTGCTAGGGGCGAGTAGGAGCGCGGAGAGATAACACCTGCGGGCGCACGCCAACGGAGCACGACAACCCCCGACTAAGAAATGCATTCGCATTTACGACGACGACGACGACGAAGGCAGAACTACGAGGCGCGCGCTCACGTGCGCTCGCGCTGGAGGAATGCAGGCGCACGCCGACGGAGCACGACAACCCCCGACTAAAAAATGCATTCGCATGTAAAACAGAAGGCTGCTTGACATTGGTGTCATGGGTGTCTGCTTCGGACAGACCTTGCTATATAATTACTTGGAACCAACATTGTTCATTCCTGTTGGTCTTGCTGATCTTTGGAGAGAGCAGGTCTAGTGCGTTTTGTCGCAATGAATGCTTAAGAAACGTGGGCAAGAAATAGATGATGCAGTTGAATTGAAGTCGACGCTTTCGCGTGGTCAACAAAAGTGGGTTTTGCGTGATAGGCGCTTCAGGTGCCTACACTAGCATTCCTGTCTTATCAAGTCTCGTAACAGTTTCACTGAATGCAGGTCAACGGGCAAGCAAATTCGTCATGACAAGACAAGGTGCTAGCAAGGATAAACTCAACAGAAGTATATGGCTAGTTATACAGAAAAGCTAGTGAGTGAGCCTGTGCCAAATAGTTACTGCCATTTTCGGACATCCAAGTGGGTTGGCCACTGTGCGGAAACTATAGTAGTAGAATAAGCTACGCGAAAATGACGAAAGACATGAGAGAACGAACAGACACAGCGATGTGTCCATTCGTTCTTTCTTGTGTTACGTCGTTTTCCCGCTGTTTATTCTTTCAAAGTACAGCAAGCCGCCCAATCTTCCGCATTGCCGGTAAAAATTCAGGCGGACACCTAATACTCATCAGGCGTGGTATAGCGAAGGGCCTTATATGTTTATTTCCCTCTATGTCCCGCACGGAACACCTTGAGTATTCATCATGACGTATTGATGACACCGCGGACCCCCCAGCCCCCAAACATAAGCTGTAGCCGACCGTGGCGATGTGTTTATAGGTGGAGAATGAGAAACCACGAACGGTGGCAGTCGGAGTCGTGGTCACGCTCCGGCCAATGGGCTCCCTGCCTGTTTACAGGCAGGGAGCTCCGGGACCTCTGTCGGTAACAGGGCAACCCGAGTGAAGAAAGTACCCCCGTACCCTGCTTTATACTATGGCATATGACATTTTCAACACCTCCCCCCCCCCCCCCCTCCAAACGTGATTGGTCCCTGAAAAGAAGCCGCACTGAACCAAAGTATCTTTTCCTCCATTGCCAACCCTAGGTTTTCCTGGACCGGAAAATTACTATCGATTTCTTGTTATGGAATCCCGCGGTACAACCAACTCTCTTGCAACAAAATCAGTCTTCTTGACCGCAGAATATCTTAAAGGTATAATAGGAACATCTTACAAGGCTAAAAACAAACGCCTGGTGAGGTCCTTGTAGAGGTAAACCACAAGCAGCAGGCCACGACGCTTCTAGCCCAGACTCGAATGGGTGATCTGGACAGCAGGGTCACACCCCACCGGAGCCTCAACAGCTCGCAGGGTGTGATCTCTCGGCCAGATCTCCTGAACGAAACGGATGCGGACCTCCTTGAGGGCTTGAAGGATCACGGAGTCACGGCCATGAGGCGTAACAAAATCCGCAGAGACGATAAGGAAATTTGCACGCACCACATCATCCCGACCTTTGACCGCTCGGCACTTCCACAATGTGTAAATGCAGGCTTCATACGGTGTTCCATTCATCCGTACATCCCGAACCCGTGGTGCTGTTTGGGCACGGTACGAACTCCTGCCGCGGCAAAACAACCTGCTCCAAATGCGCCACGCAGGACCACCCGACAGACAACTGCAACTCTACTACCCTCACTTGTGCTAACGGCCGAGGCCCACACGCGGCCTACTCCAGGAAATGCGACAAATTCCAGCAGGAAAATAAAATAATCAATGTCAAGGTAACTGAGAACATCACCTTCCCAGAGGCGCGAAAGAGGTTCGCCTCTTTCCCTCTGGAGAAGTACGCCGACGCAGCTCGCCGGGGACGGAGAGGCGTATGGTTTCGGCAGGGACTCAGTACCGCGAGTACCACTTTGTACCTCCCCACCCCTGGGTTGCCTCACGCAGCCCAATCCGTCACCACAGCGCTTGCTGAGCCAGAAGTGGTTGTGGTGGCAACAGTAGGTATCGAGACCGATGCCGCTGCTGCCCCGGCTTCCCTGGCCTCCAGCACAGTGTAGGCTGCCGAGGGGATGGACACGTGGGGCCTCGCAACGGCTCCCACCCCGCCGCACCACCCGTGCCACCTGTGGCGCCCTGACGTCCTCAGCGGTGACGGATCGAACGAAGGTGGCCGCAAAGGGTGCCAAGTCCGGGGGGTCCGGTCCGCCGGGCACCCCTCGGGCATCTGATGAGGAGATGGATGTGGGACCTTTCCTGTCTGCTTCGCAGCGGAAGGAGCGGGTACCTTTATCCAAACGTCAGAAGGTAAAAAAAAAAACTCTCCAAGAGTCCAAGCCCCTAAAGACCTTACATAAATAATCACACTCCAGTAGCTCATGGGAAGAAAAAATATTGTTCAATGGAACTGCAGAGGCCTTCCTAATAATCTTGACTATGTGTATGTACGAGATCCTGAATGTTAATCAGCCAAGTGTAATGTGTGTCCAATAAACACATTTAAATTCCAAACAAACAAATTTCTTGAATAATTATATGGTATTCAAAACGGACAGGAATGGCTGCACACACACTTCAGGCGGTGTGGCCTTAATCGCCCGCAAATCGTTAACATACCGCCCTATCAACTTTAACACTGTCCTTGGGGCTGTAGCAATACGCACAATAATATTTATTAGCTTGATAATGGTAGGCTCCATTTACACTCCTACTGATTTTTCACTTTCGAGCTCTCATTTCGAGGTGCTGGTTGACCAGCTGCCCGCACCATACACCCTCACATGTGACCTGAACGTGTAAATTCTCTTTGGGAATCTTCTTGCACGGATTCCCGCGGTCGCCTGATAGAGAAGTTTATAACATCCTCTGGAGCATGTTTTTTCAACAAAAAACAGTCTGCATACCATAACTTCGGACACAACACATACTCACATCTTGACTTGGTCATTGGGTCTGCAGTTCTCTTTCCTTCACTGGAGTGGGGCGTGGGCACATACCCATGTGGCAGTGACTACTTCCCTACCTGACTAACATACATAGGTAAAGGTCCAAACATTTCCACTTTCCCTAAAAGGTTCAATGAAGCAAGAGCGAACTGGGGTACATTTACAGAAACATCCAAACTACACCACACATCCATAACACACCTACACGTGGAGAGAGAGAGAGAGAGAGAGAGAGAGAGAGAGAGAGAGAGAGAGAGAGAGAGAGAGAGAGAGAGAGAGAGAAAAACTTTTATTCTCTGCAGGACCTAAGCCCAGGTCCTAATCTGAGTGTTCAATTCGACAGGCCCAAGTAGTACTGCAGAATTCCAGTGTGAATCCGGTGCACATGTTCATAGAGAGCTTTCTGGGCAGCCTGGCCCAACTCATCACGGCGCACACCCTCGCCGCCGCCGAAAAGTCCATCCCCAGGCCGAATGAGGACTGTATGAGAGCGCGAGAGGCCCATAGCAAGGCGTGGGGTATTCTTCGTCGGTACCCCACGTCGCAGAAGGTCATCTACTTTAAACTGGCAAAAGCACTTGGAAAGCGCGTGCGGCGTTATGCGAAAAGGGAGAGTTGGCGCGCCTTCCTCACATTCATAAACTCGTACGCAGACGCACACAAGGTATGGACAAGAACACGGAAACTCAATGGACATCGAACACACAGCCTACCCCTGATTAGTACAACAGAGGACACACTGGAAGACCAGGCTTACGCACTCGCTCAACACTTCCAACACGTGTCCAGTTCAGCACACTACACAAATACTTTCATGCAACACAACACTTCTGCAGAAAACGAGCCATACAAAGACAAGTCAAAAACTGCTTACAACTCTTAATTTACACTTTATGATTGGGGACTGTCCTGAGCACATGTAAACTTTCAGCTCCAGGCGCAGATAAGATTACATACATCCTGACACAACACTTACACCCAGACACTCTTGAGACACTTCTACACCTATGCAACAAAATATGGCTTTCGGGGCAGCTTCCAAGGTCTTGGAGGGAGGCCATTGTAATGGCTTTTCTGAAGGAGGGGAAGGACCCATCCTTTCCTGCCAGCTGTCGACCGATCGCCCTCACAAGCTGCCCGTGCAAGCTTCTCGAGAAGAATATACACAGGAGACTTATATACTTCTTAGAGTACAACGGTCTTCTTGAGCGCTGCCAGGCAGGCTTCAGGATGGGGCGATTCATCAATGATCGACTGGTTGCATTGGAAGCCTACGTTAAAGTTGCCTACGTACATGAACAATATTGCATGACGGTATTTTTTGATATTGAAAAGGCATATGATACCACATGGCGCTACGGCATCATTAGAGACCTCAAATTACTTGGTATATCAGGTAACATGCTGAACACTCTTTCCAGTTACCTGTCTAAACGAATATTTTGTGTTGGAGTCGGTTCGGCCCTATCAAACGTTCACGTGCAGAGAATGGCGTGCCTCAAAGGTGGCGTTTTGAGCTCCACCTTGATTATAGTTAAGATGAACTCTCCCTGAAATCCATTTCCTGCCTGATGTATGTAGATGACGTTCAAATATCTTTTAAATCATATAACATGTCTATATGTGAACGTCAGGTTCAGCTTGGGATAAACAAACTTGCTCGCTGGGCAGACGAAAATGGGTTTAAACTTAATCCTGCTAAAAGTACCTGCGTTGTATTTTCAAAGAGACGCGGGATGCAAGCGGACCCTGACATTAATCTCCATGGCAACTCAATTCCCGTAAAAAAGGAACAGAAGTTTTTAGTCTTAGACGAAATACTCACATTCATTCCACACATCAAACAACTCAAGCATAAATGCCTCAAAACGATAAACATTTCAAATGTCCTCTCACACCAATCCTATGGTTCGGCAGCATAGTGGGATCTCGTATGAACTATGGGAGTGTGGTATATGGGTCAGCAACAAAATCAGCAATTAAAAATGCTTGACCCAGTGCTGCACTTAGGGCTCTTTATGCGGAGTGTGACAAATGGTGCTCAGCACACCAACAAACGTATGTTGACTTGTTATACGCCTTTAAAATTTCATCAATGAATAGCCATCCTTTTAAAGCTGTTTTTAATGATACATGCAAATCCCAGATCTTTATAAATCACCCAACCATTTCTGATCCTTTCTCACTCGGAGTCAAAGAGCAAGTGTCTGAACTAGCTGTCTCCTTTTTAGATACATGTAAAACATCGTGTAGCACGCTTTTACCCCCCTGGCAAGTTTGCCCCGTGCTATGCGACTTGTCATTCGTAAAAATTGAAAAAAATCGAGTTCCAAGAAGTGCAATTCCGCAGAACTTCTTGTTTTTACAGGATAAATATCACTGGGCAGAATTTTACAGCGATGCGTTCAAAACATCCTCCACAGTTTCCTGTGCTGCGCACGGTCCTAATTTTACTGCAAGTAGAACTATGAATATAAACACCCGCCCCGTTACGGGGGAAGCTTATGCCATTTTTCTTGTTGCAGATCATATCCTTGAACATAATGTCCATAAATCTGTAATTTATCCCGACTCGTTGAGTGTGTGCAAGCATTGCCACCCACAAAGTCATCCAAAAACTACGTCATCAATCTCGTCCTATAGAACATTATCTCTGCATATTCCTCGAATCTTGAACTGAGTCTGTGTTGGGTGCCTGGCCACTCTGGGATAGCCGGTAATGAGAGCGCGGATCAGATGGCCGCTGCTGGTGTACTTACAAATACACTGCACATAGCAACAGTACCCTACACTGACCTCAAGCCACGCATCAGAAAGCCCCTTCGCAATACATGGCAATAAGACTGTAATACAGGGGCAGACAACAAGTTACCCTTAATAAAGCTTCACTTGAGACCATACACTACGGACTCACGCAACAGACACACGGAAGTCGCCTTAGCCAGGCTACGGATAGGCCACAGGCATGCGACGCACTCGCACCTTCTCACAGGGTCTCCAAGACCCGTGTGTAGCTGGTGTGGGGAGAGACAATCGGTAGTTCACATCCTAATCACATGCAAGGCGCTTAACAGAACACGACACAAACGCTTCAGGGAACTCTACAGACAACACATTTCACTAAACCCGTCGTTGTTTTGGGGTGACGATGCCATGGTTTCTGTGAAACGGGTTTTCGGGTATTTCTCAGATGTTAAGTTTTTTAAACATCATTTCCTATCTTGCATAATCAAAACCGGTCCTAAACACCAGCCATCACCATCACCTTTAAATGGTTTTACTATTTGTCTGACTTACACGTTTTAATATCTACTTTTTTGCTGCAATCATTCTTGTTTGGCGCTTTTTGCCCTAGCTGGCATTGCGCCAAAAAAAAATCCAACAATCATCATTATTTCACGCTATGAGTACGTCCACACGTGTCAGCCATGAGCTTCGAACGGCGGCTTTTATTGTCACTGGGCAATTCTCTATATTTCTGCGTGAGAAATTCTACAAGAAAAGGAAGACAACGCTCAGGACACGAGGAAGCACAGACACCGCCAACACAGCTCGGCTTCATGACCAGGAATCAAACCCGCAACCCTATAGCAGTCGGTTAGTCACTGAAGCCCCGCCGCGTGGCCTCCGCGTGTTTAGACATACAAAAAACGACGTTTATACATACAAAAACCGGAAAAAAGCGCATGAACGAAAAAAACGAGACGCTGTAGTCTCAGCCTCGTTTGCGGAACGGCAGTCGAATTTCGCCACAGCCGTTTACAAAGTGTTAACGTGGATTACAAGTAGCAAGCGAAAAAGCCACAAGCCGAACGGCACCGCGGAAATTTTTCATCACCCGCCATCCAGCTGCCCCTCAACTTTCCCGCTGCCGTCAAAGCTGTGCGTGACTGATGCTTCCTGTGAATTGCACAAAACGCCGTCCCCTCTGGCCGCACCATCTGTGCCTGCGCATGTCATGCTGTTTTGTACTTACCTACACTCCGACTCCGTCGCTGTGACTCATGCTCGGCGGCAGGTTGCAGACTGCCCTTCCGGTGACCTGTTTGTTCAGACAAGCCCAGCCTGGACACAGATGCCACGCGCCGTTCCCCTAGCCTCAATCTCTTTCCGATATCGTTACACTGTCCAGGTTGAACCCCACGTGGATGTATACGAAGGCCAGTGAGCCTTCCCACTTTATTTCACCTTTTAATGAGCGAGCACTCTTTGCTGACTACGGTAGGAAGCTGAGCCAGTTGGTTCATAGTTTGAAGGCGATAGTATTTCTTGGGCTACTTAAACGCGGAAATTATGGTCTGTCTGTCTGTCTGTCTGTCTGTCTGTCTGTCTGTCTATCTGATACCTAGTGGCGCAGGCTGAGGCCCTTATTATTTTATGTTCTTTTAACTTGCCTCACAATATCCATGTCTGTCTGTCTGTCTGTCTGTCTGTCTGTCTGTTTGTCTGTCTGTCTGTCTGGCTGTCTGTCTGATACCTAGTGGCGCAGGCTGAGGCACTTATTATTTTATGTTCTTTTAACTTGCCTCACAATATCCATGTCTGTCTGTCTGTCTGCCTGTCTGTCTGTCTGTCTGTCTGTCTGTCTGTCTGTCTGTCTGTTACTCGATTCAGCCACCAGGCCAAAGTGAAACAGTTGCAGCGCAATAGTCTTATATACCCACAACCAAATCTAAACGTCGAAGTCCGGTGTTAACGTCCGTATTTGTCAACATAAATATCAATACATCAAACATAAAAATCAATACATAAAAAATATTTGCAGTGTTTCTTTAATGAAAATTCAAGGGTGCTTGGTTTTTGCGATAGCAAATGAAATACTACATCAACTACAGAAAACCGTCACCTGCTGTTGCCCGCGCTACTATATCTCCTGGCTGCGTTTAAAAAATCAACGGCAACAGCATCGAGAGGTTCCACTAGATAGGTTCCACGTTCCGCTTAAAACGCACGTGGAGCATGGCAACGTGGTTCTGTAAACGTTGTAGTAGGGTGCCTCGATTCATGCGCGTCTCCGCCGTACGGCAGCGCTGGCATCAAGGCACCCGACTTGGAACAGTGGAACACGGTAAATATAAATTGACTTGAGCAAACCTCTAGCGTATTATCTCGGGAGGAACGAGACGGGCGAGGGACAGCATGAGAGGTGAGCGAGATAGAGAATGGCTCTGGTCTGTGCTAGTTGGTACATGTTCGGTGGGAATCAGCTTGAATACAACGAACACAAAAGAAAGAGGGAGTAACACGACACACTGCTGACTATCAACTGGAATTTTACTGAAGAAAACACAGATATATACATACGAAAAACACGAAAATTATAAAAAGCTTGTTCACGTCAGTCAGTTAAATTCCCACCGGAGATAGAGAAGGTAGGCATTTACTTGCCAGGGGCGCACGTCGACTATATCGTCTTTCTTCGACATTTGCAACGAAAGGAGCAGATACGCGGCGAATTTTTTTGAAGTGGGAACCAGTGAACCACCCGTGTCTCTCTTCTTTCCTTGTGTAGCATCTTAAAACTGGTTCCCACTCCAAAAATTCTTTGCTAAGTACACGCAAATGTGAACCGTGTCGTGCCTTCTATTAAAGCGAAGCTTTCTACGTCTCACTTGTTGCGGTGTTGGAGAAAAACGCAGTGCAAAAAGGAAGCCAAGCGTACTGCAGGAAAGCCAACTTACGCACAATGGGTTTCCACAAAGGGAACATCAATCACACACGGAATAGTAGCACACGGCTACCCCACCTTGGGGATTTCCCCTAAATCTGGTCGATTAACAGGCGCACAGATGGAAGGTTGATCATGCCGCATGCTTAAAAAAATCGCAAGCAAAAATGAACGGCAACGCTAGAGTATACCGTCGGCACATTCAGGTGACAAATCACAAACTAACAGATACAAAATCATATCACATTCCGTTAGCTCAGCGTTGGCGTAGATTTGGCTGATTGGATTGTGGACTTTGTTGTGCATTGGAGAAAGTTTCGTGTTTCAACCATATTTTTTTCGAGGAAGGGATGTTTTATTTTTGCGTAAAAATGCCTTATGAACGACGCGGTTAACACATTTATTCATTAGTGTATATATAGATCCCTAAAAGATTTGGGAGCCGTCGGTCTGGCACTTCAAGCCATGACCCGCAACACAACTCCGCGCAAAGACGGAGCCGTAAACAAGCTTCTCAGGAACCTTGACGACACAAAGAGCATTCGTAACGGGGCGCAGTACCGGCCCAAGGGAAACCCGCAGAAATGCCGATTCAGGATCCAGGCAAAGCTACGAAGCTGGACTCATTGCACCCGACATCACGAACACCGTGCGTATAGGAGGCCTTTTCAGAATGTGATGCCAACACTTTTACCCGCACACAATCTTCGGCTCCCTGCCCCATTTGTCACGTGAGAAGATCCTCAATAAACTAAAGAAAGACGTCTTAGCGCACATTTCCCGTCACTCCGCCAGGGCCATCCTCGCTCTAGATTGGAAATTAGCGTTTGACAATGTGAGCCACCACGCCAAACTCGAAAACCTAAATGAAATTAACTGTGTCGAACGAATGTTCCAATACATCCAAGCATTATACGGATCGCACGGCACTGTAGGAATCGGGCCCCTGCGAACATCCCTTCAAACCATGCGCCCAACCACGGCACGCCTCAAGGGGCGGTTCTTTCTCCAACATTATTTATAATAGTTACGATGAAGCTCCCGCAACATCCCGGGTATGAGACGCGCTCTACGAAAATGCCGTCACAATTGAGGCTACAGGCGGCTCAGAAGGCGGCATGCAGGACGCGATCTAGCAAGTTGCGCACGCGATCCAACAGTACGCCCGGCCGCGGCGGTCGCTTTTCCGATGCAGGCGAAAAGCGAAAACGCCCATGCATTCGAGATCCAGATCCCTCCGCTATGGCGCGCCTCATCGCCTGTGTAGCGTCGGCGTGTTAAACCCCTACTATCAATCAATCAATCAATCAATCAATCAATCAATCAATCAATCAATCAATCAATCAATCAATCAATCAATCAATCAATCAATCAATCAATCAATCAATCAATCAATGAACAGTACGCCTATTGCGCGGTCTTCAGTGCACCGGAGAAGTCCGTGCTCATCTTTCCCAGACGCAAGCGGCGCCGCAGGCCACAGGATCCTACCACAATACACTTAAAGCTCCAGGGCTGCAACATCTCCATTGGCGATGAGATGTTTGAGTGGCACCCCCCTGTATCTTGGCGTCAGCTTAGGGACTTGCGCCGCTGTCGTCTGCTACACTCCGTTTTGAGGGGCAGCAGTGCCTCTGCTATAGAAATCGCCCGTTTTGATGTTTTAGTGTTTTAAAAAGCGTATTTCCAGTAATTCAGTTATTTTGCCAGCTTCGACCCCTACGAATAATTTCAAGCTGTATCTCTTCCAAGTTTGCAGCAAACTAGGAGAGAGAGAACAACTTTCTGCAGAGCATCGGTCAGAAGACAATGCGTAACTCGTCCTTTCTAGATTGTTTGGGAGGTTCAGTGCTCAGAGCTCCTCGATAGGTATTCAAAACGCGTAGGTTTCCCTAAAGTATTGTTGAGATGCTCTTATGAAGACTCAACCGGGCCACAGACCCTACCTCTCTTTTATTATTATCATCAAATAAAGCTCCACTCCCGCTGCTCCTCAACAGTCTAATGCAACGCACCAAGCAGCGGGCCCGTATACAAGTGCATCACACAGCAGGAAATGAAAGGGCTATATTGTATGTCCTTCGTTCTTGCTGACATTTATCAGATTAATGTTTTTCCTGTGCCCAACGCATCCATTTTTGTGAGACGTCACAAACATCTCATTAGAAGGTGTAGGGAAATTCGGGAGGCTCACAAAGTTCACGTGGATATTTTCTTGAGGCTCTATGGTATCCATTCCCTTCTTCACATGTTGTCTTACGTTATGGCTGCGTGCAAGAAGGTGCATATCTGCAGCGTGCTTTATTTATTCACATGCAAATACTGTCAGAAGTTTTGTACCACGCAACTGCGAAACGGCCGAGGCAACGTTGTCCAGAGTACCCGAAGGAGGCTCTTGTGACCCCGAATTTCTATCGTAACCATCGTTACCATAACGAACTGACTCTCAACCCGAACGGTTATGACATGATTACGATGTTGAAGGCTTTATATATACTCTAACGAACGCAATAAATAGTTTACGCGCCGGTTTAACAAAAATTTAAACCGATGAATATGTCCCAGAAGCTCTTTATTGCTTTCCAACCCTTTAAGGCGTAAAGAACAAATCCTGGCTTACTCGGGATGCTCTTCCATGAATTGAAGAAAATTACTTTTGCTCTCTTGACCTGGACGGAGGACCCTGCCCACTAACTAGCTCGATTTTACTATTAACTAAAGTTTTCTCTTCCTCCTCCTGTTGAGTGCAGTGTTACTATAACGCATATCTGCATATTGGGAAGATAAGGCTGCGGGAAATGTAACGTAAATATCCCTGCAGGTCTGAACAAACACAGCGTTATTGTATTTTTACCGTACACGGGACTAGCATGCTTGCGTGTGCGTGTGCGTGTGCGTGTGCGTGCACGTGCACGTGTCTGCTTGTGTGTGTGTGTGCGTGCGTGATATGCGGAGGAAACATGTTATGGAGGAGCATCTGCAGAGACGATGGAAACCGACTTGCACTAACTCCCCTCCGTATACTGACTTTTTACGAGGACAGAAAAACAGTAATGAAAATGGGTGTGTCATTTATAAGTCTCTGATTTGTTCACACCTACAAATATCAGACGAGGTTGAAACTGCGTTTACTTCATGGCTGAAGCAGTTATGGCCCGTGCCCTAGCTGTATACGAGCACAGGAATTCAACCTCGCAGCTGCGAGGTTGAAACGACGTTATTGTTATCGTGTACCACGCCGACACTGGATGACTGTCCCTTGATAATATTGTTAGCATTCGCAAATGTTCAGTGTAGGCAGTGAAAAGGTTAGGATGTTGCGAGGCTGTTGTCTCATTTGCGAAGATTTCAGACAGATATGAGGCCCTGATAAATAGCTTGTTATGCGAAATTTAGGGTGTACTATTGGTCGGAGTGCAGGTTCACAATGCCTTACGGAAGAGCAACATGCCCGACGGGGATGGAAGTGATCTAGTACGTTTTCAACCGACATGCAAGGCTCGAGAAAAAAAAGACTACTTTGGCCCAACAAAACTTTAACCTTAGTCGAAATTAAGCTGTTGCAACTGGACGATTTTGGCTTGAAGTCACGTTAGCACAGGGTATTTAAGGTAAGAATTTTTTTTTTTAGTTTTCTCACTTCAGTCAACATCATTTTTCTGAATGGGTGTTACCCCTAAGCTTGACTATCCACTTGAGATGGTCCGTGCCGCGTTAAAGATAGAAAGCAAGCAACCATTTTGGAGAAAGTTTCCAGTAGAGCATCGGAGCTAAAATCCCCGGAGAAAAGTACAAAAGACACGTGCCAATTTGGTTCATTCGATAATTTTGCTATTCTTTGCGCTTGCTTTAATAGACTATCATCCTCACCCTGGTGGATGGTCATCTGATGCACGCGCGTGCGCTTCCAGAGGTGGTGGTGGAACCTTGCCTCAACAAACAAAAAGATCATTTGTTCTATCCCAAACTCTACTTTCAACTTTCAACCAATTCTATTTTCTCTCTTTCTGCGTATAAATCGCTGGGTTCATAATTTTCCCTTGTTTTAAGCGGGCGCATTAGCCCTCCTCACGCCCGATTCCTGGCCAATCCCCACGTGGGTATGTGCCAAGTCACTGGGAACAACAACAAGAACAACAACAACCCGGTCCAGTGTTCCGAGCACAACCCCGTTGGTGAACACCAGTAGGCACCATGGGTGATGCGAAACAGCGGGAGCGCGTACTAGACATGAGCAGCGACGCCTCCTTACTCGGCAGCTTCGGTTCTTCGTGCAGCTCAGGCTCGGCCGGGAGCCGTGGACCAGGCGAGGGCTACGCGGGATTCTCTGATCTGCCCAACAGGGTTTACCGCAATGCAGTCAAGAGGGGCTTCGACTTCACTCTCATGGTGGTCGGTGAAGCGGGACTGGGGAAGTCGACCCTCGTTAACTCGATGTTCGCGGCGGACGTCTACTCCAGCGAGTACCCGGGGCCATCTCACCGGGTGAAGAAAACGGTACAAGTTGAAACACGTAAAGTTCTTCTGAGGGAAGGCTTTGTAAGCCTACGCCTGACCATCGTCGATACTCCGGGCTTTGGCGATGCCATCGATAACACCGGCTGTTGGCAGCCCATAATAGACTTCATCGAAGCTAGGTATGCCGAGTACTTCGAGGCTGAATCAAGAGTGATTCGCACAACATTGCCTGACAACATGATTCACTGCTGTCTTTATTTCATCGCTCCCTCTGGACATGGACTGAAACCTCTGGACATCGAATTTATGAAGCGGCTACACGATAAGGTAAACATCGTTCCAGTGATTGCCAAGGCGGACACCATGACACCCGAAGACTGCATCCTATTCAAGCGGACAATTGCGAGTGAGTTGAAACAGAACAACATCCGCGTCTACGAATTTCCGGACTGTTGTGAGGATGGCGAGGACAGTGACGGGGAACAGTCTAAGCAGCGGTTGCCGTTCGCTGTTGCGGGAAGCAACACTGTAGTAGAAGTGAACGGACGGAGGGTCAGGGGTCGCAGGTACCCCTGGGGCGTTGTAGAGATCGAGAACATGGAGCATTGCGACTTCCTTGCCCTGCGGAACATGCTCATTCGCAGTGCCACGCAAGACCTGAAGGACACAACCATCCACGTCCACTACGAAAACTACCGCTACCAAAGGCTGATTGGGCTTGGGGGTAGCGGGGAGCCCAGTGCCCCAAATTAATATAGAACACAGTCGATCGAATGGAAGAGTAAAAGACCATGACGCTAAGATACAGCACTTGGAAGCTAGAAAAAAAAAGAGACGCTTGAGACGAAAATCCGCGAGAAAATGCTCAAGCTTTGGGAGGATCAAGCTAATTTGCAGCGATGGCACGAGCATATGGAGCGAATCCTCGAGCAACAACAACAAAGGCGCCGCATATTTGAACGGGGGGAGATTTCCTTTGAACTCGCCTACGTAAACATCAATCATGGTTCTTGTGAGACAGCAGTGGACGGCTGCTCGAAGAAGAGCTGGACGCAAAAAAGAACAAGAAAAAGAAGAAAACATTTTTTTAGCGGCCGCCGCGCTACTCTTCGAAAGCCTTCAAGGTTGTCGAAAACTTCCCATGTTGCAACCGCCTTCGCCTTACTGTGGCCACTGGAACCCATACTGTGTGACCCCACAGGTTCTCCCTCACTCTGCCTTTCCTACCACGCTACAGCTCCTGCTCCTAAACGTCAAATAAAAAAAAATATGCGGAAGCTTTAAACTGGGCTGCTTTTGTATAATAACGCATTGATGTATTTTCAGAGATCGTCTGCTCAATTGTCATCATGCCGTTCGAGATTTCGCAGGGAACACGACCCCATGTGCGGCAACTACTGGGGATAAGGAATCGTCTGCTTTAGTGGGAATGTAAACACCTGAATAATTGGCTTTGAAACAAAGTTTCAGACGTTTTTAACGTTAGGCGTTAGGCTGGATCCGATGCCCCAATTCTCATTGGCAGCACCGTCAGCACACCCACCAATAATATGTTTTCACAACTCAACAAGAGCTGATGCCCACGCATTTTTACACCATATGAGTAAGCTAAGGGGCCCCGTAACTTTTTGCATCCACGTTCGTCCACAATGAATTTCCAAACTGTAGCTCCACCTTCTTTCCCCCGCCTTTGCGAACGCAAATAAAAACCGTTCTCCAAACGTCCCTATTGTCCGATTAGACGTGCGCCTTGTTTTAACGGCGCGATCATCGGTATCGTCGTCTTCCTCCTCGTCTTCCTCGTCATTGCAATGATCATCACGGTCATCCAGCCGGTTTACCGCGTGCAGCTTTCAAAAGAAGAGGGGGAGACAAGACCGCGGGGTGCACACTCGCCAGTCACTCGCCAGTCACATAAATGGTGTTCGTTTTTACTTTTTTTTATTTCTTTCTCTAATCTCCTCACTTTTATTTATCTAGTCATCTACTGCTAATCAACTCTAATATTTAAATATCTTTTTCTTTCCCTACAAAAATTGCGTAATTTCTTTCTGTAAGGCGCCCGTTTAATGGCCAATCCCCCTGAGTGGGTACGCGCCATTTCACTGGTACCACCACCACCACCGCCTTCCTGGAAGGTGCTTCGCGAAGTAGCCGAGCCCTCTTCTGTAAGCGGTAGCGTGTAGGCGTTTCCTAGGCAGCACAGCCAAGCGACGCATGGCGCCATGTAGGGGCATGTTTGAAGCTATGTCCACGCGCATGTGGCCCTGAATTTAATCGCTCAGAACCGCTTGGCCTAGTAGTATAGTAGCTCCGCGCCTGCGAAGCAGACATGCTAATTCTGATTCAAATCCCGTTACCGCTTTTTTTTCCCATTTTCAAGGGTTTGCCATATCTGAATATTAACATTTGTTATCACGCATATAATCTATTTATGGCATCTTTGTGCATTATAAATGGGACTTTGGGAATTTTCGTTACCTTTTGGTCAGTTTCAGCTACTGCTTCTTGTACGTTTTTGCGGGTTTTACCCTATTAGGTCGGTTTTGACTATTTCTTTTGAATAGTCTTTGTTTTCAACCATTGCAGGTCCGTGTTGTCTGTTATTTATTTCGGTTCGGGTGTTTTTGTATGCTTTAGGTACGTTTATGCTGTGATATAAGCCCCATAAGCAAGCTCAGGTGGTGGCTGGCTGTACTGACTAGGGAACGCATATTCAGGGCCACATGCGCGTGGACATAACTTCAAACATGCCCCTACATGGCGCCATGCGTCGCTTGGCTGTGCTGCCTAGGAAACGCCTACACGCTACCGCTTACAGAAGAGGGCTCGGCTACTTCGCGAAGCACCTTCCAGGAAGGCGGTGGTGGTGGTGGTACCAGTGAAATGGCGCTTACCCACTCAGGGGGATTGGCCAGGAAACGGGCGCCTTACAGAAAGAAATTATGCAATTTTTGTAGGGAAAGAAAAAGATATTTAAATATTAGAGTTGATTAGCAGTAGATGACTAGATAAATAAAAGTGAGGAGATTAGAGAAATAAATAAAAAAAAAGTAAAAACGAACACCATTTATGTGACTGGCGAGTGACTGGCGAGTGTGCACCCCGCGGTCTTGTCTCCCCCTCTTCTTTTGAAAGCTGCACGCGGTAAACCGGCTGGATGACCGTGATGATCATTGCAATGACGAGGAAGACGAGGAGGAAGACGACGATACCGATGATCGCGCCGTTAAAACAAGGCGCACGTCTAATCGGACAATAGGGACGTTTGGAGAACGGTTTTTATTTGCGTTCGCAAAGGCGGGGGAAAGAAGGTGGAGCAACAGTTTGGAAATTCATTGTGGACGAACGTGGATGCAAAAAGTTACGGGGCCCCTTAGCTTACTCATATGGTGTAAAAATGCGTGGGCATCAGCTCTTGTTGAGTTGTGAAAACATATTATTGGTGGGTGTGCTGACGGTGCTGCCAATGAGAATTGGGGCATCGGATCCAGCCTAACGCCTAACGTTAAAAACGTCTGAAACTTTGTTTCAAAGCCAATTATTCAGGTGTTTACATTCCCACTAAAGCAGACGATTCCTTATCCCCAGTAGTTGCCGCACATGGGGTCGTGTTCCCTGCGAAATCTCGAACGGCATGATGACAATTGAGCAGACGATCTCTGAAAATACATCAATGCGTTATTATACAAAAGCAGCCCAGTTTAAAGCTTCCGCATATTTTTTTTTATTTGACGTTTAGGAGCAGGAGCTGTAGCGTGGTAGGAAAGGCAGAGTGAGGGAGAACCTGTGGGGTCACACAGTATGGGTTCCAGTGGCCACAGTAAGGCGAAGGCGGTTGCAACATGGGAAGTTTTCGACAACCTTGAAGGCTTTCGAAGAGTAGCGCGGCGGCCGCTAAAAAAATGTTTTCTTCTTTTTCTTGTTCTTTTTTGCGTCCAGCTCTTCTTCGAGCAGCCGTCCACTGCTGTCTCACAAGAACCATGATTGATGTTTACGTAGGCGAGTTCAAAGGAAATCTCCCCCCGTTCAAATATGCGGCGCCTTTGTTGTTGTTGCTCGAGGATTCGCTCCATATGCTCGTGCCATCGCTGCAAATTAGCTTGATCCTCCCAAAGCTTGAGCATTTTCTCGCGGATTTTCGTCTCAAGCGTCTCTTTTTTTTTCTAGCTTCCAAGTGCTGTATCTTAGCGTCATGGTCTTTTACTCTTCCATTCGATCGACTGTGTTCTATATTAATTTGGGGCACTGGGCTCCCCGCTACCCCCAAGCCCAATCAGCCTTTGGTAGCGGTAGTTTTCGTAGTGGACGTGGATGGTTGTGTCCTTCAGGTCTTGCGTGGCACTGCGAATGAGCATGTTCCGCAGGGCAAGGAAGTCGCAATGCTCCATGTTCTCGATCTCTACAACGCCCCAGGGGTACTTGCGACCCCTGACCCTCCGTCAGTTCACTTCTACTACAGTGTTGCTTCCCGCAACAGCGAACGGCAGCCACTGCTTAAACTGTTCCCCGTCACTGTCCTCGCCATCCTCACAACAGTCCGGAAATTCGTAGACGCGGATGTTGTTCTGTTTCAACTCACTCGCAATTGTCTGCTTGAATAGGATGCAGTCTTCGGGTGTCATGGTGTCCGCCTTGGCAATCACTGGAACGATGTTTACCTTATCGTGTAGCTGCTTCATAAATTCGATGTCCAGAGGTTTCAGTCCATGTCCAGAGGGAGCGATAAAATAAAGACAGCAGTGAACCATATTGTCAGGCAATGTTGTGCGAATCACTCTTGATTCAGCCTCGAAGTACTCCGCATACCTAGCTTCAATGTTCGGGCATGGCACAAACTCTTGCCGTGGCCGAACGACGTGTGCGAAATGCGCGGCGCATGATCATCCAAGCGACAATTGTCCATCCGATACCCTGTCTTGTGTGAACTGCAGCGGGCCGCATGCAGCGTACTCCCGCAAGTGTGAAAAGTTCCAACTTGAAAAAAAGATAATCAACATCAAGGTAACCGAGAACATCACCTTCCCGGAGGCGCGAAAGAGGTTCGCCTCTTTCGCCCTGGGGAGGTACTCTGACGCGGCTCGCCGGGGGGCGGAGCGGCGTCTGGTGTCCACAGGGACCCAGTTCAAGTCTGACCTGGTTCCGCCCACGCCCCCCGCTGGGTTGCCTCACGCAGCCCAACCCGGCACCATGCCGCTTGCTGAGGCAGCAGAGGTTGTGGTGCAAAACACTTCTGTTGGGACCGGTGCCGCTCCCGCCTCCACCTCCCCGTCCTCCAGTGCGTTGGAGGGTACCGAGGTGATGGACACCACGGGCCCCGCATCGGCTCCCACCGCCACCGCACCGCCCGTGCCACTTTTGGCGTCCCCGACGCCCGCGGCGGTGGCGGCTCAAACGAAGGGCTCCCGAAGGGGGGTCAAGTCCGGGGGGCCCGGTCCGTCGGGCACCCCTCGGACATCCGACGACGAGATCGATGTCGGGCCGTTCCTGCCTGCAACGCAGCGCTAGGAGCGGCCTCCGACGGCCAAGCCAGTATAAAGGCCTAAAAAGCCCAATCCAAGAGTAACAGCCCCGAAAGACGACACATGAACACACACGAACACACACGAACACACACACACTAGTCATTCTTAAATTTAAATAATGGGAACAGAAAACATCATTCAATGGAACTGTAGAGGCCTCCTTAAAAATCTTGACGATGTGTATGAGATTCTGCATGCCAGTCAGCCAAGTATCATGTGTCTCCAGGAATCCCACCTCAATTCTAAACAAACAAATTTCTTAAATAGGTACATGGTATTCAGAAAGGACAGGGTTGGCTGCACCCACTCTTCAGGAGGTGTGGCCATTATCGCCCGGAAATCATTAGCATGCCACACTCTCTCTTTAAACACTGTCCTCGAGGCTGTAGCGATCCGTACAATAATATTTAATAGGTTGATAACGGTATGCTCCATTTACATCTCTCCTGATTTCGCACTTCTGAGCTCTGATTTAGAGGCACTGGTTGACCAGCTGCACGAACCATACATACTAACAGGCGACCTTAATGCGCACAACTCTCTTTGGGGCTCCTCCAGAACGGACACCCGAGGTCGCCTGATAGAGAAGTTTCTTACATCCTCCGGAGCATGTCTTTTCAACAAAAAAAAAACAGCCTACATACCATAACTTAGGACACAATACATACTCGCATCTTGACTTGGCTATTGGTTCCGCAGTTCTCTTTCCATGTCTTCAGTGGGGTGTGGGCACAGACCCATATGGTAGTGACCATTTCCCCATTTCATTAACGTATATAGGTATAGGCCCGAGCAGTCCATCTTCCCATAAAAGGTTTAATGAATCAAAAGCAAACTGGAGCACATTCACACAAACATCTCGACTACACCACACATCCATAAAACACCTACACGTGGAGGAAGCAGCCCAACTCATCACGGCGCACATCCTCGACTCCGCCGAAAAGTCCATTCCCCAGGCCTCCAGTGGGGCCCGCAGCCCAAGGAGGCACTGGTGGAACGAGGACTGCAGGCGGGCGCGAGAGGCCCAGAACAAGGCGTGGGGTGTCCTTCGTCGGTACCCCACGTCAGATAACCTCATTTCTTTTAAAAGGGCAAAGGCTTTTGGGAAGCGAGTGCGTCGTGAGGCGAAAAGGGAGAGTTGGCGCACCTTCCTCACTTCCATCAACTCATACACTGACACACACAAAGTCTGGACGTGAATACGAAAACTAAAAGGACAACAGACACACAGCCTGCCCCTCGTTAGTACAACAGGGGACACACTGGAAGACCAGGCTAACACACTTGCACAACACTTCAAACACGCGTCCAGTTCAGCACACTACACAAACACTTTCATGAAACACAAAACATCTGTAGAAAAGAAGTCCTTGCGTGATAACAAGTCGCACACTTCTTACAATTCTTCTTCTTCAATTCATGAGCTGAAGGTTGCTCTGAGCACATGTAAGCCTTCAGCTCCAGGTGCAGACAAAATCACAGACACCATGATACAACACCTACACCCAGACACTCTTGAAACACTCCTACATCTATACAACAAAATATGGCTTTCGGGGCACATTCCTCGCTCTTGGAGGGAGGCCATAGTACTGGCTTTCCTGAAGGAAGGAAAGGACCCTTGCTCTGCCGCTAGCTATCGGCCCATCGCCCTCACAAGCTGCCTGTGCAAGCTCCTCGAGAAGATGATAAACAGGAGACTCGTGTACTTTCTTTAGTACAATGGTCTTCTCGAGAGCTGCCAGGCAGGCTTCAGGGCGGGGCGGTCCACCAACGACCAACTCGTCGCGCTCGAGTCCTATTTAAAGGATGCTTTCCTCCACAAACAATATTGTATGACGGTATTCTTTGATCTGGAAAAAGCGTACGATACCGCGTGGCGGTATGGTATCCTAAGCGACCTCAAGTCCTTCGCCATGTCAGGTAACATGATGAACACACTTGCCAGCTACTTGTCTCAAAGAACCTTTCGTGTGCGAGTTGGAACTGCACTCTCTAGGGTTCATGTGCAGGAAAATGGAGTGCCGCAAGGTGGAGTTTTAAGTTGCACCCTTTTTATTGTGAAAATGAATTCCCGTAGGAAGGCGCTGCCACCGTCGATTTCCTGTTTAATCTATGTAGACTACATTCAACTCTCCTTTAAATCCTGTAACTTGTCTGTCTGTGAGCGCCAGGTCCAGCTTGGTGTTAACAAGCTAGCTGGCTGGGCAGATAGCAATGGTTTTAAATTTAATCCCGGGAAGTGCACTTGTGTTTTCTTTTTCCAAGAGGCGTGGCATCCGGCCGGATCCAGACATTCAACTCAATGGTGTCTCGATTCCTGTCAAAAAGGAACAAAAGTTTTTAGCTATAATCTTCGACGAAAAGCTCACATTTATCCCACACATAAAACAACTAAAACATAAATGCTTAAAGACAATGACTATCCTGAAGGTTCTCTCGCACATTTCTTTTGGCGCTGACAAACAACTTCTTTTACGTGTTTTTACCAGCTTGATAGGTTCACGATTTGACTATGGTAGCGTTGTTTATGGGTCAGCAAGTAAAACATCCCTCAAAATGCTGAACCCAGTGCTCCATCTCGGACTCCGCCTGGCGTGTGGCGCCTTCCTCATTAGCCCGGTCGAAAGCCTCTATGTGGAGTGCAACAAATGGAACCTACAACGTCAGCGAGCATACACAGATCTCCTTTATGCCTTTAAAATTTCATCCATGCCACACCATCCTTTTAAATCAGTTTTTCATGATGCATCCATGAATGAACTCCTTTTAAATCGACCATCGTTCTCTGCGCCCTTCTCTTACAGAGTTAGAGAGGAAGCGTCAGAGCTTGCTGTCTCCTTTTTAGATACAATCCAAAGTTCGCTAACAGATTTTATAGCACCATGGCATCTCCGCCCTGTATCATGCGACACATCTTTCACACATATATAAAAACCGAGCTCCCACATGTGCAATCCTGCAGCACTTCTTGTATTTGCAGCAGAAGCATCAGTGTTCTGAATTTTATACGGACGCCTCTAGAACTGCCACCTCTGTGTCCTGCGTGGCGCATGGGCCCGGCCTTAGTGTCACTAGAACTCTTAACAGTAATACAAGTATCTTTACGGCAGAGGCTTATGGTGTACTTCTTGTTGTTAATCTTATACTCCAAAGCCACACCCCACAATCCATTACCTATACAGATTCCCTCAGTGTTGTGCGGGCATTGTCATCAACAAAGTTTTCAAAAAATCACGTTGTAAATCTTATCATCAAATGTATTATGTCGGTGTATGTCCACAAATTTGAACTCGTCCTTTGCTGGGTCCCTGGCCACTGTGGTATAGCCGGGAACGAAGCCGCGGATCGAATGGCCGCTGCTGCTACACTCTCGAATGCAGTAGACATCACCACATTACCCTACACCGACGTGAAGCCACACATCAAACAGCAACTTCGCAAAACATGGCAAACACATTGGAGTGAACAAACAGACAACATGTTACACGTAATAAAACCACACTTGGGACCGTACACCTCCGATACACGCAACAGATACATAGAAGTCGCCTTGGCTAGATTGCGGATAGGGCATACGCACGCAACGCACTCGCACCTGCTCACTGGATCTCCAAGACCTCTGTGCAGCAGGTTCGGAGAGGCCCTATCCGTGATCCACATCCTCATACAATGTAAGGCACTCGACATTACACGACGCAAACACTTTCCACAACTAAACACACGACATATTCCACCACACCCGTCATACTTCTTAGGAGACGATGCCATGTTTTCTGTTCAGCGCACCTTTGAGTTCCTATCAGAAGTTCACTTTTTACAACTCATCTCATACCACCCATAGTTTTACCCCTGGTCCTATACACCAGCCACCTTATTTATTTTTTAACCACTCTTGTTCTTCACCCTGGCACTTTACACCAGCCGTACTCATAGTTTTTAACTGATTATATTTCGTGTTCTCTCCTCATCAAATAACTTTGTGTTTGGCGCTCTTTGCCCGTGTCGGCCTTGCGCCAATAAAATCAAAACATCATCATCATCATTACTCCTCGCTTATACCCCTATTCCTGTTGAGAATGCGTCGAAACATTCGTAACGCGTTTTCAACTTCCCCGGTAATCTTCTGTAACATTAAGTTATTGGAACCGTTTCCTTCGATAATTAAGCCCAGAACTCTGATGGAATTGACCTCCGGAATGCGATTACCGTGCATGTCAAAAAGCGCAACGTTGGGCCTCCTGTCCTGCTCCCAACCCCTGGCTTGCGCCCCGGTCTAGATGGGCTATGGAAAAGCAACTCCGACTTCTTTGAGGAGCATTTAAGACCCGCAGGGGCGAGGTATAGCTCTGTGGCCCTGACAGCTTCTTGCAATCGAGCCTCCAATTCACCGTCACTGCCCCCTGCACCCCACAGGGTAACATCATCAGTGTAGATGGTGTGTTCAACCCCCTCAATATCGAGAAGTGTTCTAGCTAATTTGGACACGACTATATTGAACAAAAAGGGAGACAGTACCGAGCCTTGAGGAGTTCCCCTGTCTCCAAGCTCGAGGGGTTCTGATATAATATCTCCAATGCGTAGGGAGGCGGTTCTGCCGCTGAGAATAGATCGAACGTAAGAAAAGAAACGCTCGCCGATTCTAAGGTCCGATATGGTCTGAAGTATAGCCGTGTGGCGTATATTATCGAAGGCTTTTTTCTACACCAAGGCCCAGAATGGCCCTTGTGTCATGAGTGGCCCGATCTAGCAGCTTCTTTTTGATCCGGAGCATAGCTTCCTGGGTCGAAAGACCCGGCCTGAAGCCGATCATGGTATACGGGAAAAGCTGGTTATCCTCCGCATAAGCGGAGAGCCTGTTAAGCACAACAAGCTCCGCAACCTTGCCGAGGAGGACGTCAGAGAGATCGGTCTGAGGTTTTTAAGTCCGAGAGGCTTGCCCGGCTTAGGAATGAGTATCGTATTAGCGTGTTTCCAAGTATCTGGGACGTAGCCCTCTCTCCAGATATTATTGATTTGTCTGGTTAGATAGCTGATGGAATTATCCTCAAGATTGCGAAGAACTCTGTTCGAAATACCATCAGGGCCAGCAGCAGATTTACTGTTAAGCTCCTGAATAGCAAAACAAACTTCTCCCTCCGAAAAATCTCCGTCAAGCGCGCGGTTGGGAGATCCCGTATACACTACTGGCGGAGGGACGAAAGTCTGCATTTTTATAAGTGGCAAATACTGACCGGCTAGATCTTCCGAGAGCGCGTCATCCTTAGCTTCCTTCCGCGCCTTGTGAACTATTTTGCTCAGTAGCGACCGCTGGGTTGGCTTGGATCTGGAACCTCTCTCATCTAGTAGATGTCTGAGGAGACCCCAACCTCTCCCTTTGCGAAGTTGGCCGTCTAAGGAATTGCATATCTCCTCCCATTGTTGTTTACATAGAACTTTACAGTACTCCTCAATCTCTCTGTTCAGCAGCGCGATCTTTTTCCTAAGTCGCGTGTTCAGTCGTTGGCCTGTCCACCGTGCTAGTATTGATTGCTTAGCCTCAAGGAGATTAGCTAATCTGTGGTCCATCTTCTCAGTTCCAACATCCGTGAGGATGGTTCTTTCTGACGCGTGAATGTCCAGCCCATGTTGCTCTATCCAGCTCTCGATTGGAGGATTTGCTTCATCGGGAGAGGCATCGGGATTAGCCCTCAATTTGCGGAACTTATCTCAATCAGTTTAAACTCCCTCAGCTTCTTACAGACTACCTCGAAGCTGATGACTACAATATAGTGATCGCTGCCGAGGTCAATATCAGTATTCACCCAGCTAGGTTTCTCGATTCCCCGGACAAACGTTAGGTCCGGAGTCGAGTCCCTGCACGTAGAAGGGCCGCATCTAGTGGGGTGATCCGGGTCTGTAATGAGAGTGAGACTAAGGTCCGAGGCGTGCGTCCATAACCTTTCACCCTGGCCGGTGGAGTAAGGGTATTTCCACGCTTGGTGAGGGGCATTGAAATCCCCACCAACGATCAGAGGAGCGTTACCGGCTAGCCGTGTCACTTTAGTTAGGATGGCCTTAAAGCTCTGCCTCGATTCTTTTGGGATACTATACAAATTGAGGAGAAATATACTGCTGCTGTTGCCTATATAATTAGGAATTATCTCCACAGCGATAAATTCTACCTTACAATGCGACGTACGGAGCTTGTGTCGGATATAAGGGATCTTCTTATTTATCAAAATAGCCACACCCCTGCCTTTATCCTCCCGGAGGCTCTCCGCCTTGTATCCCGTGAAAGGGAGGTCAGCCGCAGGAGTCTCCTGAAGCAAAATAAGATGTGGTTTCTCAGCTTGTGATCTAATAAACTGCTGGAGGGCTGCCTTTTTTGGGTTGAATCCTCGGCAGTTCCATTGCCAGGCTCTAAAGGCTTTAGTTATCGAGGCCATCTTGACCGTGTTGGATTGTGTTATTTAGGTTAGTATTACTATGGGATCTACCCTGCTCTGCCAAAGGGTTGGGATAGATCTTCACCATAGCTGGAACTGCCGTAACATTCAAGTATACCTCGATCTTTTGCAGCCTAGCCCCGACGCTCTCCTTATTGTGCTCAATGCGGGTGAGTCGGTCGTTTATCTGCTTGATACTATCATTAATCGCAGATAGAACCTCCTTGATTTCCGACTTTGCCTTAAACTGCAACTAACTGGGCGGAGTAAGGGCCCGCTTCTTGGGAGCTGGGCACTCTGCGGCCTCGCCCTCTGACGGAGCAACCTCCATGGACCTTGGAACTTCGCTATCTGAGGGACGCTCGCCCTCTGACGGAGCAACCCCCATGGACCCCAGAACCTCGCTATCTGAGGGACTCTCAGAGGACTCGCACTTGTTACGAGTAATCTCTCTGCGGAGCTCTATCAATTCGAGAGTGAGCCTCTCTACCGCCGCCCTAAGGCTGTTGTTCTCCTTTTCCAGCGATAGAATCCTATCTCTTTCTAGACTACGATTCGCTTGGGCCATTGGCTGATCCGCGCCTTTTTCTTTGCCCTTAACCTTGTCGGCCCACGAGTCTGCGCCCCCACCAGCCGCGAAACGCGTCTGCGGCCCCCTGGAGCGGGAGCGACATCTGCTCCTGCTTGCGTCTCGCTTTTTTGATGACGCACGACGTCGGGGCCGAGAGCGGCATCGCGAGCTAGCTCGCCCCCTGGATTCGGACCTGTCGCTCACCGTCTGCGTCTCTTCCTTGACCATCTGTGCCTTCGCGCGCTCTTGACGTCTAACACGCACCATGTATGGAATCAAGTAGCGTTTCTTGCACGATTTATCCGCTGTCACATGCAAGCCCCCGCACAGCTTGCATTTCGGGTTGCAGACATGTGGGTCACTTGGGTTGCGCACGCCGCAGCCCCTACATTCTGAAACACCGGGTGTCGGGCAAACGTCCTTCCGGTGTCCGATCTTTCCGCAAACGTAGCACACTTCCACTTGTTTCCGATATAAGTAGCAGCGCACTAGAGTAGGTCCATATCTCACAAAGTTCGGTACACGAAGTCCGTCGAATACAATAATAGCAGATCCGGAGTTCTTGATTCTCTTGACGCCGAGCGCCAACGGGTTACGGTCGTCCAAAATGTTCCTTTCAAGGGTTGCAGGCCCGTCTGTGATGTCCACGTTTCTAATAATCCCCTTGCACGTACCGCTGGGGGCGGTCTCGTTAGCGTTGACTTCGAAGACCTTCCCGGCCACCATTGTGAACTTGATGCGAGCGTACTTGTCCGCATTTTCTCTTAGAGGGGTGCTGGCCACCATAATGTTTTGCCTAATGTTTGGGCAGATTACGGCATGCAGCGTTTGCTCCGAGCTCGAGCTTGCCGCTTCGGTAATCGCCTTACCCACGGTGGGGCCCACTTTCTCCAAATTCGATCCCCCTCTGGGGCGTATCACAATCTTGATGTGCTCCTGAGGCATGGAAGGCATGCGTGAGGCCTTTACCACCCGATTCACGACGCTGAAAAACGGCCGGCGTGCACTCACTTTCTCTTCGCCAGCGTGACTATCGTGCTGCGCTCGGCTGACTTTTTTTTCTCTTCGGCTGGTGACCTTCTTCCAGCCCGATTCCTTGTCAATATCGTCTTCGGCGATGAAATCGCCTTCCACTTGCATCGAAGCCGCCGCCATGACAGCTGTCGCAGAGTTCGCCGTGCCAGCAGCGAGGGCAGCCACCGGCGCGTCGCCGCGCTAGGCCTGCCGAGCGTTAGGCCTAGCGGTCGCCATCGTGGCGCTCGGGGAAAAAGTTCAGTACTTCGGTGAAAAGATCACCCACCGGCGAAAACCTGGTATCCACAGAAGCGCTGCAACTTCCGGCGTTGGTTGAGGCCAAAAACACAGCGATAAAAGTAGATTATCCGACCGAAGTCGTTCAAACACTTGGGAGCCGATCTTGTCACCACCACCCTCGTATTCACTACAGAAATTAGGCGAGAGTGCTGGATAGCCACGTGACTGTTTCATTGCGCATTTCTCAGGTCGTCTGGTTAAACTGGTCACGTAACCTAGTTCATCTAACTTGGATGAAAATGCACTGCGCCCGGATGGTATTGGTTGCCAACTAAATTACAAAGCGCTGTCATGTGTTGTGCACTGCGTGGGTCCTGGATTGTATTGGTTGGCGCCTGGATTATATTCACTGGCGTTTGGATTATAATGAGCGGGAAATCCTGTAGTCATTTCATCTTCGTGAAGCTGTTGTTCGGCACGTGGTCAGGAACGCTATGTTCCTGACCACGTGGAAAGGCCAACGCCTGGAGCATATTAAAATTTTAATTATCGTCTACTTAAGCGAAATTATATACTCGCACCTGAAACGCAGACGTTCCCGCTGTTAATTTGGTGAATTGGGTAGCGAAGGTGATTGTAGAGTGCTTCAGACGTTCATATAATACGGAGGAGCCTGAATGTTCAACGAGACGAAAGATCCACCGAGACGGAAGGTCCAATCGAGCCTGAATGTCCAACGAGACGAATGATCCACCAAGTCTGAAGGTCCAGTCGAGCCAGAATGTCCAACGAGACGAAAGATCCAACGAGACGGAATATCCACTGTTGGACCTTTCGTCTTGTTAGATCTTTCGTCTTGTTGGACCTTTAGACGCTGAATCCAAACCCTGCCGCCTCCTCCGACGCGTTAAGAGTCTGTTGTACCGCACGCTACGAAATAATCGTTGCCTGGCAGAGCTAGAAAACTTTGCTTTAAAATAAGGCGTCAAAGTTGGTGTTGAAGAAAGGCGAGGTAGGAGCAGACACAAAAGCAAAGAGTGTTGGCTCGGGCAACAAAACAAGGACGACAACAACAACAACAACAACAACAACAACAAAGGATAAAGAAAACGACGTGTGCGGTCTCGGCAGGTGGTGCGAACGCGGGGAAATTGAACTCAATAAAATTGATCACAAAAAGAATGGCCGGTGAGAAAGTCGTTGAGAGGGAGAGTGGGATGAAAGGGTGGCTATATGAGCAGATGGTGGTGATGGTGGGAGAACAGGTTCAGCAATCGAACACTCGTGCTGTTGCTGGTGGGAGAACAGGTTCAGCAATCGAACACTCATGCTGCTGGTGGTGGTGGTGGGAGAACAGGTTCAGTAATCGAACACTCATGCTGCTGCTAGGGGTGGTAGTGGTGGGAGAACAGGTTCAGCAATCGAACACTCATGCTGGTGGTGGTGGTGGGAGAACAGGTTCAGCAATCGAACACTCATGCTGGTGGAGGTGGTGGTGGGAGGACAGGTTCAGCCATCGAACACTCCTGCTGCTGCTGGTGGTGGTGGTGGGAGAACAGGTTCAGCAATCGAACACTCATGCTGGGGGTGGTGGAAGAACGAGTTCAGCAATCGAACACTCATGCTGCTGGTGGTGGTGGTGGTGGGAGAACAGGAGGTTCAGCAATCTAACACTCATGCTGCTAGTGGTGGTGGTGGTGGGAGAACAGGTTCAGCAATCGGACACTGATGCTTTCGCATTCACTGCATCGTATATGTGCTCAGTCGACCTTCATTTTCTGTTAATTTCGGTGGCTGAACAAAGAAGACGGCACTGCTGGCGCAATTTCGGTTTGATCTAGGCCCAAGTAATTCAATATTCTGCCTATGTCTACAACGCCATAGAGGGAGCATAGATTGTTGTTGAAGAAAGTTACTTTCTTCTCAAAACCAGCATGACTGGGCCAGGTACGAAGCTACCAATCCAGCAACGAACCTAAAGATAGAAGTAAATGTAGGTGGATTGTTCCCGAATCAAAACACAATAGTCAGAGAGGGTGCAGTGTCGAAGCAAATTTCTTGATCTGATGCCTTAAACCTAATAATTTACGATTTTCGAGTGCAGAAGGATCTGTGAAGTTTTATATTTGTTTGAGACTTTTATGTCTGTGTGTCTTTTTTAGTTGTGCAAGATGGAGCAAGAGCCTTCGTCAGGTTATGCCCTTTGCTCTCTCCCCAATGTGTGTTACAAAAAAAATCAATAAATCAAAAATAAAAGAAAAAAACTGCTTCAACTCCACTCGAATTGGAAATCATCAGATTATATGTGCGCGATGAGGAAGAACGATATTGGGTCTTTATTGCACGTCAGGTCACAGGAATCCCGACTGTGAAGCTCAATGACGCCAGCCACAGCAATCCCGGAACGCCTCTATCAGTGGTCGCTCCGGGAGTTATCAGTACTTGCTTCAGTAGTATTCACCGCTTGTGTGGTTCCACCGACCACCTGTAGCTTGGTGTGGCCGCAGATCATCGGATTCTGATGGTTGTTCACTTCCAGCTGGAAAGACGCCTCACCCTGCGTAAAATGAAAAAACAAAAAAAAAACGTTCGCAGCCACTTTCAGAGCACTAATTGTCAGAATAACCTAGAAACTTTCACGGTCACCAGGAAGTGACCCAGAAAAAGTTGTTTATTTCGCTTACCGACATTTCAGGAGTAGCACGAGAGTGTAATACAATGGTTCAGATTTTCATTCTGCAAAGTCAGGAGGTTCTTGCTACGAAACGATGTCTCTAACCACCAGTATTATGTGGCGTGCTTTCCAAAGCCCGTGGGCTCAGGTGCAGCCTGATATCTGATGACATGCTAGCCAGGTGATCAGCGGACGCATCACAAAGTACTCCTACTAATGAAAGCTCTCGTGAAGGCTAAATACACTCATGTTCTCGACAACGTCAAAATTAAAGCAGTTCCACTCAACGCGAAAGCTGTCGGAAGTGCAGAGCAGTTCACCTGAATTTGGGTAAATTTTGCCCCATGTGGTCCGTCCCCAGCCTTTGATTGAATTTTAACCGAATTCTTTCGAACTGATATTAGCAGTATTTGCAAGCAGCCCCGTTGTGGCTTTTCTTTATTGATACACGAGCACGCACTCCCATTACTTTTGGATGTTTATTTTTTATTTATTTACAAAATACTGCAGGCCTTTTTGGGGCCCAAGCAGGAGTTGGGTACAGATACAATATTATGATACACGTTAACATTGCAAGCAAAAAAGTAAAGATAACTAATAAAAGCAGCGAAAAGGAAAAAAGCAAGGGTATAGTAAAGCCGAGGTTTGGCATACAAGGCATGCATGAAAAACATGAAGAACTGGAAAAAAAGAAGACCATTTATAACGCCATACAACAAGCAACTGAAATGGGGAGAACACAGGACAGCTGAAATTTTACATGTTAAGGACATTTTCAATTGATCGGGGTACATCATTTGATAGAAATATGTGGCTGGGGAGGGCATTCCAATCTATTATGGTTCTTGGAAAGAAGGAATGTTTAAACTTCTCTGTACGAGCAAAAATGGGAGTTAATCTACAGGAATTGTGATGTCGTGTGGGTCTAGTGGATGGAGGCTGAAGGTAGGTAGAGGAGTCGAGCTTTAGGTCCTGATGCCACAGATGAAAAAGAAATTTTAGCCTAGCAAGCTTTCTCCGAGATTCTAAGGAGCTAATTCCATTTGCGTTGATTAGTTCTGTAGGAGAATCAGACCTTTTATAACGATTATACGTAAAACAAACTGCAAGTCTGTTAATCTGCTCAAGT
This sequence comes from Haemaphysalis longicornis, assembly GCF_048455015.1. NCBI lineage: Eukaryota > Metazoa > Arthropoda > Arachnida > Ixodida > Ixodidae > Haemaphysalis > Haemaphysalis longicornis. The sequence goes on along the minus strand of NW_027526225.1, from coordinate 90,035,822 downwards.
TGGTAATATCTTTCTTATAGAAGGGGTCCCAAACAATACATGCATATTCTAGTCTAGACCTAATTAACGAGTTGTAAGCCAACAGTTTAATATGCGGGGCCAAGTATTTGAGCCTGTGTCTGACGAGATCAAGTTTGCGACGAGCAGATGCGCAGACAGCATCGATATGTTTGGACCATGTTAGGTGACTAGTGAGTGTTACGCCCAGGTACTTAAAGCTTTCAGTTTGAGCAATTACAACGTCATTAATGCGGTATTGGAATTCAGCGGGACATTTTTTGTTGGTAACGCGCATGAACACTGCTTTCTCGAGATTAGGTGCCATGTGCCACTTATCGCACCAGTAAGAAATAGCCCTTATACTACCATTTAAAACAACCTGGTCATTGTTATTTTTAATTTCCTTGTAAACTAAGCAATCGTCAGCAAATAATCTAATAGTAACGCTCTCATAAATACAGGCTGTTAGATCATTATGTAAATTTAAAAAAAGCAACGGGCCTAGCACGCTTCCTTGCGGGACGCCAGAATGCACGGGAAGGAAGTCAGAGTAGTGGCCATCTACATCGACGAACTGACGGCGCGTGTTTAAGTAGGACGATATCCATTTAACTAGGTTGGAAGGGAATTGTAATCGGTTAAGTTTCAATATCAGACCAGAATGAGAAACCTGATCAAATGCTTTGCTGAAGTCCATAAATATTATATCCGTTTGACCAGATTTATCGAGAGTGGACGCGACTGTACGAACGGTAGAAATGAGTTGGGTGGTGGTCGAGAAGCCTTTACGAAAGCCGTGTTGAAACGGAGTTAAAAGATTATTGTCTTCTAGAAATGTAATAATAAAATTTGCAATACAGTGCTTCAGCAGCTTGTAGGATGTACACGTGAGTGATATCGGACGATAGTTTTCGATTTTTGTCCGATCACCTTTTTTAAATACAGCGACAACACGAGCGATTAGCCAGTCCAGGGGCACAGTAAAAGTGATTCAGCATAGCGGCAACGTGTAACGTGCAAGTGATTCATCATAGCGGCGAAGAAATGTGTTTGGAATGCAGTCAGGGCCGCATGACGAATTCGGCTTTAGATTCAACAGAATCGAAAAGATACCCTCATAGGTTATGAAATCAGAGCTAAGGTCGTCCGTTTTATTGTTATATGTGTCACATAGGCTGGTTTTTGAAAAGACGGAATGAAAGCAACGGTTAAAATGCGACGCAAGTTCTTTGTGGTCGTCAATTTTTTTCTCCGTAGATCGAAACGTGATCAATCGATGTTTTACCATTTTCTTCAAGATGGTGCCAAAACTTTGCAGGGTCAGGCTTTAAGAATTTTGTAACCGTTTCAGAATAATAGAATTGTTTATTGGCACGTATACTTGCTGTCCACCTTCGTCGCAAGGTTTGCAAGTTTACTTTGTTATTACTTTTGTGTTTTCTATGTCGCTTTATTTTGCGTATTTGGTGAATTATGTCGCGGTTTATCCAGAGATTTCTGCGGTGTACTACCTTGGTGCGGTTTGGAATAAAGTTATCGAGACAGAAATGACAGACTGATTTAAATTTGTCCCAAAGGATATTAACATCGGTATGAGTGAAACCATCCAATGCCAATTCAAGGTAGTCGAGAACAGACTCATCGTTTGCTCTGGAGTAATTTTAGATGCGACTGCATCTCATTCACTCGCCTTGTCCCTCCATACGGCGTTGTTGTTCGTCCACACCCCTCCCCCTACATTATAAAAAAAAATAATAGTTAGCGGCGCCCGATTTCGATCCCACGACCCTGTGGGCGGAACGCGAGGTACATGGTGCTCTTCCCACTGCGCCACAAAACCGAGACAGAATCGAACGCTGCGAACGCGCCTTATATCCTTGAATCATTTAAACTACGTTAAGATGCTACTGATACAACGCATGATGGGGCAATGCTTAACACTTGCAATAAAAGAAAAGAAGCTCCCACTTACAGCAACAATGATGGAGTAAAAGTCGTTGCGACAGCGAAGCCCCAAGCATACCACTTAGAGAGATTGACCAAGATTGGCCAATAAAACATAATAATAATATTCATAAAACATAATAATCATACGCGTCCTCGACACGTTTCACGCGATTTCAGAATCTACCCAACGGAAACACCAAGTGAACCCCACGATGCGTCGCATCTACACACTGCAGGGTTCCCCTCGCTGGGAGGTGGGCGCAATTTTTTAATCAATTTTCGTTTTTTCTGAAACGCGGGGGTGAGAATTACCCAAATTACATGAAAAATATACTAGCTTGTGGTCAGAGATGCCTTCTTCGACACTAACCTGAACATGAGATAATGACCGGCTGTGAAATACAAGATCAAGTGTAGTGGACGAAGTTCCCTGATCGCGCGTCGGAACGTTGACCGCTTGGCAAAGGTCGGAGGCGAGCATTATATCGAAGATAATTTCGTCAGATGGAGAGGGAGATGATAACTTAGACCAGTCAATATGTGGAAGGTTAAAATCACCGGCAATGATTGTGCAGTTTTTAGACAGCCTGACTGTGTGATCCTGAAGCTTTTTCAGAATGTCCGTGTCAGCGGACGGTGAACGATAAACTGCAATAAGATTAAACGCACATCCGTAGCAATGTACTCTGAGGCACAAGCTTTCGTGGTCAGGTATCCGTTCAAGCAAAGTGACAGACAGGTTTCTGTCTACAATAACGGCTACGCCACCACCACGAGAGGCTCTGTCTCGTCTATAAACCTTGTAGAGAGGGGGAACTATATCGCCATCACTAATGCCTTCCCTAAGCCACGTTTCAGTTAGTACAACTACACGGGGGGTTATGGCACAACAAAACGCTTTCTAATTCAACACTTTTGTTCAATACGCTTCTGGCGTTTATATTTAAAAGGCGTAGTTGCCGTGGTGTAAAGCACGGAACCCGTCATGCGCTTTCCGTGGTGCTTTACGTTGGAAGGGTTACGACGTCATGCACTTTTCGGGTGGGAGAAACTTTTACCCTCTCGTTGTTATCTTCATCCCATACAAACGTGTCGTCATCAATGTGTAAGTTTATCGTGGATTAGGTAGACGTTCTTCCCATTGGCTTTATCAGTTTTTGCGCTTTCTCACAGCAACTTACGCCTTCGAAGTGTGCGCTGAGAGTAGTTATTTGATATAAAGATGTTAGTTCCTTTAAGTTTTTTGGCATTTTTCAGAATTGTCTATTTTTCATTAAAGTCCTGCAGCTATAGAATTGTAGGGCGGTTTCCGCCCTATAATTCTATACCTGCCTGTAGACGCCCAAAGCTTTCCCATCATGCATTTTCTTCTAGTGATAAGCAGCGGCACCTTTTCTTACCCTAATAAAGCATTTAAACCAAATTTCAATACCCCTTAGTTTCCCTCCTCATAGTGGAGTGAATACGTGGTATTCGTTGAAATGTTTAGCTGTCAATTTCTTCGCTTGACGACACTGGAAACGGTAAAGACATGGCCGATGCGCCACGTAGATGGCGCGGCTTGGGCCACTGTGCCCGCACGCCGAAGAAAAACAACACCGGCGTGCGTCGTCTGCTCCGTTTCTTGGTTTAAACACGATTCTCAACGGTGGTGTCAACATAGACGATATTAAAGGGAGAGACAACCGATTTTTGTCGAGTATATATTCTCTATCCCAAATGAAAGGGCATCACTTAAAGCACCTTGGCGAGAAACGGTTTTGCTGATAACGCCCTAGAACTTTTTAAATCGTAATTTTTAGATTTACGAGCCGTATGTGTCCCTCTCAAAAAATAATGCTGGCAACCATGACATAGAGTAGCTCGGCAACATACTTTTTGTATATATGCGAAATGGAAAACGATATTTAAAAACTTGTCCCGTGCTAAAAATGTTTGAATCGCAGGCTTTCTTGTTCCTTTATGTGTGTTTTTAATGCAATGGTCTATTTTGGACGAATGCGCCATCTGTTGGGATAGACGATAGGCAGAATCTGGCTTCACGTTGTGGAGGTGGGAAGTTCGATTCTCCCCGGGCGCGACGTTTTTTTTTTTTTCTTTTTTTTTTTTAAACGCTGCCGTTGGCGTATTTGGAAACTGAAATCAAATATTTTGGAAGAACAAACGCCCCTCACTCAGGCAGAATCGTCAAAGCTCCTTCACTGGGTCTGCTTACTGAACGCTGCCGTTGATTCTGGGCATGGAGGCTCAGTTAGCCACACTGAGAGCACCCCAGCGACGGTGGGCGGCGTGTTTTTAAAATTTTCAAAATAATGTTTAGAAATACATATGCAATTTAACATTGTACAAATATTTGTATTAAAAGGTTTTCAATACCTAAATACACGTTTCAGCCGTTACAGTAGCTGCTAGGTTTGCAGGTCACGTGACAGGGACACATATTGTAGTGTCAAGTTTCGACACTACGAACCGCCACCCTTCCGATTTCAGGAAGTTTGCTGCCAAATTAAAATTATTTCCCCCAATTTGTTTAGAAATTGTTTGGGGTTACCGGGATATATAAAACACTGGCTTTCATATGAGCTAGATAACATATACGCGACAAAAATCGGTTGTCTGTCCCTTTAATCGCACTCACATTGGACTCGACGCAATACTTTTTGTTCGTTGAGGTAGAGTTTGCTAACGCGCAATACAATCATGTGCTTAGCACGGACAACTGTCGCCATCCCGCGGAGCCCGAAGTGACGACTGACGGACCACTCACACAGTTGCTTGCATGCGCGCCTCGCCAGTGACTACAAGCAATAGTGTGTTGCAAAACAGCGAATGATAGAGGAAGCGTAGTGTTCATTATTCGGAAAGCACAGTTCTCTTCTTCTACCGCTGAAAAGAAAAGTATAGTACTTCTGCGTACTGCCAGTGACGATATATGGGGCAAAACTTGTGCCTTGCTGCAGCCCATGAAGGAACGTTTAGGTTCTCGACAACGTCAAAACTAAACAGTTCCATGAAAGTAGAAAAAACTGCGCGTAAAAGACAGGACCATGACAAGTAGACAGGACAAGCGCAGAAATGACATATATTCTTCTTCATTGTTTCAATAAAGTTAGTTGTGAGTCTGCGCTTGTCCTGTCTACTTGTTACGGTCCTGTCTTTTACGCGCAGTTTTTTCTACTTTCATGATGCTGCACCAACTAGCCCAACAACATGCTGTACTAAACAGTTCCACTCAACGTGAAGGCCGTCGGAAGTGCAGAGCAGTGATTCGCCATACGGGCTGTGGCGCCGTTCCCCGCTCTATGCCACCACCCCTCACGCTCGTCCACTCTCTGTCTCACTCTTCTCTCGATGAATTGAACAGATGTTTGTTCAACGCAATTCAATTTTTCCGCCTTCAAAGTGCTCGCGCGCCTTCTCCTGGGACAGCTCGTATCCTTCTTTAGCTTTATATTTTGTTCATCTTTTGTTTCCTGTTCTGTCTGGTACAGCACGAGCGGGAGTTCGGTTCTTTTTGTGCTTGCTTTCATCTCGCACGTGCTGCAGCCTTTCTGCGCCATTTTTAACGCGTCATTTTTTTATTCGGCGACCATTTTTTTTTGCGTTTACTGTCGTAAAAACCAGCCCAATGAGCATTCCTAAGTGAATGGATGCGGGGTCTTCCGGTTAAGTACACATATTTTGCCTCAAATGTACCCTGCAGTTTTTTTTTTTTTTGCGTTAAATAATGGGGACATGTATGAGAAGCGCCAGTGGTTCCAGGAGTTTCGAATGTTTCTGCGTATATAAACATCTTGTTCAAGTATCTTCTCAACTGTCGGCAGGAAGGAGGAATAAAGGGACGAGCGTGTGTATTTTCGAAGCATCTGTTTGACGTCGCGTGACTGTTCGGGTCCGCGACGCGGCGTGACTGCGGTGGCTAGATCGAGTGACCGCGGACGAGCTACGGCGACAAGCAGGGCCCCTAAAGTGCTCTGCACTTAAAACACTGACATTTATCAGTGCTGATAAACAGAACGGTTAACTGCAAAACGCTACATTCGAAATAGAAGCGTAGGCCATCTGTCGCTCGGTCAACACATGGATTCCCGGACTAGGGAATTGATTGATTGATTGTAGGGTTTAACGCGCCGACGCAACGCAGACGATGAGGCGCGCCGTAGTGGAGGGCTCCGGATTAATTTTGACCACCTGGGGATCTTTATCGTGCGCCGAAATCTCGTACACACGGGCGTTTTTGCTTTTCGCCTCCATCAGAAAAGCGGCCGCCGCGGCCGGGAATCGAACCCGCGACCTTGTGCTCAGCAGCGCAACACCTTAGCCACTGAGCCACCGCGGCGGGTGACTAGGGAACCACTCCTACATTATGGCTCACTAAAGTTTCATACTACCACTACTGAACGCGAATTTCTCGTTCGAGGTTTGATTTCCGGAACAGAAATTGAAAAAAAAAATACTGTGGTTGATTACTCCGTCATAGGAATTGGTAAAACACGAAAGGGACATGTGCAGCGAAGTCTGCAGCTGAGCATGATTTGAGGGTCGGCAGCTGTCTTGTGGGTGTGCTTGGCGATCGACGTCCTGCTGCCGGGTTGCTTCGGCAAAGGTGTACTGGCGTCATTTCCGTGACGCATATGATGTCAGTGAGATCTTAGGGTATCGCGGCATAAAACATTTTCGCGCTAAAATATAAAACCTGAAAACGAACAACCCTAAGCATAATGTACTCCTTAGTACTAAAAGTTGCTTCCTTGCAAGAAGACGCTGTGTGCAGGGTTGCACCCTTTACAGGCCGCTGGTTTCGTTGTACTGGTGCCATTTCCGTGACAGATATGACGTAGGGAAATCTTCGTGAATCCCGGAATAAAACACTTTCGTGTTAAGAACAAATTCAACGCCACTCCACTTAGCGAAGGTGGATTACTAGCGCAGCTGTTTGTGGGTTATCGGTGTACCACAAACTCTCTCCTAAACCGCGCCGTCACGCCGAGGAACTGTTTAGTAGAACTGTAGCCAGGCTTGAGCTATCCGCCTTGCCCTATTCGGCGCCCCGACGGGCATCGTGCTTACACTTGGCGGGAGCGACCTGATCGTCGTCGGTCGTTTCCTACCACGGCAGTCGCGCCCATTGACACTCATTTTCTATTTTTTTTCCTGCGCAACTACTCACTTCACTGAGCAACGCCTCAGGCTTCACCTTGGCATCTTGCAAGGCTTCACTGTGCAGCTCTTTCTGTGGGTAAGCCACCTCATAAAAACCGAGGTGTATACCGCTACCCTTAAAGTCGGCTCCACTTCTAATCAAAAATGCATTGCTGCGAAGATGTTTTATGGGCAATATACGTCATCTTGTACATCTTATATTAAAATATGAAGAGCCAAAGCCGAACAGGTGGCCGACGGGACAGGGGGTGCCAAAGTAAGGAGGGAGCGGCTTCTCGTCCTACGGGCTCAAAAAAAAAAAAAAAACAGAACAGCTTTGCCGGAAAAAAAGGCGGATAATACCAGCGGCTAGACGACGTATACATGGTAGAACGAATGGACTACCAACTGCAAGGAAACGCAACCGGGTGTGCCGTGATTGTCGGCCGCTCGCGGCGTGCACAATGAAAACCCTTGTGTTTCTATGGCACAGCTTTCAAACGTCCCTCGTAGACGGCGAGTTTTGCGTCATGGTTTCAGGTATCTCACCGGTATCCCCAGGTATCTCACCGCGGCCACTGAAGTTGCGCTGCAGTGAAAAGCGCGAGACGGCTTCGCTAACGGCCGATACCAAACAGAACGCACGGCAAGGAGTCGTATACAAGCATCGAATGCGGGCTGGAGTAGCGGCATTTGGCGTTGCGAGTTAACACGCGGGTGCCGTATTCACAAAAGCTCTTTGCTCGCACGATGTGGTCAAAGCAGTTTGTGCTTACACGGTACCTGGGCTTTCAGTTCACTTTTGGCGGGGAGTCTAGCTCGCACAAATGTCAGTGAACCCCAGACTTCTATTACTGTTCTTTTACGTGCGCACGACTTTCTCGACCTCGGCTCGTGCCTCAGCGCAGAAAGCTCAGATGGGGCACGCGAATGTATTATCCTATCTACCGCTGTTTGCTGACGACTTTCAACTCCTGGAAAATGTTCACTATAAGTGTTTAATATAACGTTTTTCGTACGCGGAAACTAATTCAGACACTCTACAAAAGCAAACGCTTTATTGAAAAGCAAGAAAAATAAATATGTGTCCGCCGAGGAGCTGTTTCGTTAGCATTTACAGCTTCCGAAAACAACGGCGTGTCTTTGTGCAGATACGTTTACTAACGCAAGGAAGGCTGAGTTTTCTTCATTTCATGGGTGAAATCGGATTGAATTTGGGCAAACTTTATTTGTGCCTGCAGATCGGCGTTTTTCTGCGCAGTGACGAGGGCCCGGCGTCATCATAGGGGTTAGCAGTTAAATAATGGCATGAAAGTTAACACGTGCTCGCGTGTCATGTTCTTTTACCTTTGAAGGGAATGCAAATTTTGCTACCAATATGATTAATCGTACAACACGTGACAACCGCTGCAGGAATAACGGCGATCGAACCGAATTAAAAATGCCGCGTGGCGCACAGTTGGTACACCTGGCCTATCAGGCGCGCTAAAGTAGATCGTAACTGAAATTAAGAGTGAAGGAAAGTTTGACATCCACCTAAATGCAGCCATACGGCTACAAAGGACTTTCCTTCGCACAAACTTACTCCGCCTTGGGGATTTCCCCTAAAATCTGGTCGATTGAAATTAAGAGTGTTTTTGGGCGAATTGGCTCATTACTGTAAATGAAGATTTAGTGACGCGAGTACAAGGACGGCGAAAAAGAGTGGGCAGGCGCTACTCGTAACTGATTTAGTTCAAAACCGGCTGGCATATAATAGCAATAAACCGAAAAAAAATGCGAGCATTAGTCAGAAAATCTTTTTCTAGAAAGGCTCGCGTACGGGGGGTTGATCGATGTGTACCCAAGAGCAAAAAATTACGGACCACGAAAACGGCAAATTTGGGTGATTTCTTTGCCGCACAGCAGCCCGGGGTACTTTGTGCCGTATTTTTCATTACTGCAATAACTATACGGCATCGCGCATGCGCACGGCAGTTTGGCGGGCAGCTACCGGAAGAGAAATAACCTAAAATCGCCATTTTCCTGGTCCGTAAACTTTTGATCGTGGCTGTACGTAAATGTAGATTAGCTCAATTGGAAATACTTCGAGTTATTTACGTTGGCTGAATAATGCGGACACAAGCGCACTAACCCAGTGAATGAAACTCGATTAAATGTCGAAATCAGAACCTGGATTGGCTCATTTCGAGAGCTCCACAAGCCATGTCTCGCAAAGTTATTCATTTCGTCTAAATGAACTTGAGCCTGTGGAGAGCCTCTGGGATAAGGCAGGAGTAGGGACGGTTTTTTCAGCGCTCAAGAAACTGGCGTCTTTGTGCGCCAAGGTAAACTGCAACGACAGTCCAAGAGTCGTATGTGAGAAGAAGCATGAAATGTGAAATGTGAGAACAACGTGGTGTACGAGGTCCCACTTTCATGCGGACGACTTTACGTAGGTCAGACTGGTAGATGCCTGAATGATTGCCTTAGAGAACACGCTTACACCATGCCCACAGGAACGGGCAGCAATGTTGCAATACATTGCAAGAAATGCGAGAAAAGCGATTGCCCCTCAAAGTTGAAAGAAACGCTCGTTTTGAAACGCTATCGAGACGCTCGCTCCGGGGAAATATTGGAGGCCTCACTGATTGGCATTCAAGGGGAACAATGTGTGAGCACGCCATCGACTGCCCTTTTGGAAAGAGAGGTGGCATACCTAGCCAGTTGAACCTCCCTTGTACCAGATGGCAAGCTTGACACTTCAAGGCTGATTGTTTTATCCTTGATGTAACCTTCCATTGCATACTTGGAGTGATATCTCATCCTTTAACGGGCGCATGCTTGCAGCCACTGGTTTTTTCGTGTATTTAATGTCGGGTAATAAATCGTACTTTAGTTGTTCGTCAGCGCTCTACTTTGTCACTTCTTCCGTCCTCGTCCCGGCGCTGTTTTTTAGTGTGAACTCTAGAGAGTAAGTGTGGCAGGTGTGACGTCACGTCGCGAGATCCGACGCGGAGAGGCGCCGCAGCTGCGCTCTCTCGAAGCCTCGCCGCTGCGGTACCACTTGACCTGGCGAGGGTTCAACGGCTGCTTCGCCTGTGCTTGCATGGTCGCTCAGTCTCGCCTAGGACGGCGCCCTGGTTGCGCCGTCTGAGCGTGCACTTCAGTGCAAGCGAAGAGATGAATCCGATCATCCAGTAGATCTAGTTAGCCGGCAGGCTGCTAAATCTCAAGCCGCCTGCTGAAACACCGGAGCAAAGGGCGCCCCTACTTTCATGAAGCACTATGTGTGTAGTCTTCGACAAACCAAGTCAAACAGACCTTTCGCTCGCTATAACTGGGTTGGAAGTGTTAAACCTGGACCATTTTTTTAGGGCGCAGCCCTGAGCCGCGTCGCCATCGTGAGCGAGTGAACGATAACAAGACCGACGAGTGAAAGAAAGCAAAGGAGGAGATTACCGCTAAATTGTGAGGGGGGGCGGTTTGCAGTGGCGGCGCGAGCCGCTCTCCAAAAGTGTGCGGGGGGGGGGGGGTTAGGCAGTATGCTGTGCCCGCACGAGACGCCCGCCTGCGCGACGCTGGCGAAAACGTGAGGGGGGGGCGTGCACGTAACAGTGTGCGTTTATAAGACGGGGGTCGCAGTCCCTTCCTGGATCGCATTTCGCACCGCCGAGGCAGAGGCTCATCATCGCTGCCGTCGAGGGAACCCGTGAGTGATTGCTGCCTCAGTGCACTGCTGCTGAGCTTAAATATCGCCTTAAAGAGTATCGTAACCGTCAGCAATTTTTTTCTTGCAGCAATCGTGTCTTCTCGAGTGAATGAAATGACCGCGGTACATCGAAATGCCAACTCAGCTTGGCCGTGCCAGAGCTCGACATCCATGGCAGCCACAGAAGCGGGATAGCCGTGCCGGCTGCCCCCGACAGCTCCATTCCCGACGACCAGCACAGATGAGAGTATGGGGACGAAAACGAGGACCGTTGGGCTGGAGCACGGTCACCTACGCGACGAAACGACTCAAGGGCGGACTTAGATCAGAACGGGTGAGTATAGAATCACTTTCTCCATACAAGTGATCCCCGAGTCAACCATTACCCGCCGCGCTGAATAGACTGCCTCCAACAGCTTTGCAGCCAAACATTCAGCCTTTCGGCACATAGCTGAAGCAAATACAGTGCGATTTTCCATTGGGGATGAACAGCACTTAGAAAATTTATCAACCAGCGACAACTCACACTGCCACCGGCATCGGAAGGTGAGGTGCGTAAGGTCCCTGTTGAGATTGTGGACGCAACTCAGCCTACTGAAGTCACCCACGAAGGAGTCATGACGATCCAACCAGAGCACACCGAAGAATGCATTGCCAATCGCATTCGTTGCGAATTGTTACATTCTGGGATTTCAAATCGTGGGAAAGAGGTGCAGGCTTTTAATCGCAGTTGATACGCCACGTTCCCTTATGGAAGACTCTCCGTGGACTACAAAATCTTTCATGCTAATGAGCGCCTGTCTAGGGTACTGGCATTCTTACAATGTCACGGGCTTGGCCTCATGGACCAATTCTGCCCCTCAAAGGGTTTTAGGGGCGAAGCGCCTTAGGGGCTGGGGCTGTTGGCGTCTCCTGTCGTCGTCGTCGTACTCATCGTCTCATATAGTCACGGGACTAAAACACCGGGACACTCGTTTACGCCTCGTGCTAGAACGCGTCATGTTTCAAAAGACACGAGACTTTTACAGCAAAGCTGTATACCTGTACCCTCCAATGGTTTCATCTCCGTTGCCAAAAACGCCGAGGCGCCAAGAATACACTTATACAGTGCATGCTTCGCCCCTCCACAGGTTTCGCGTCAGTGGAGGTGGCACGGGATTTTTTGGAGTCACTGCGGTCGCACGCGTGAAGAAGGCAGCTAGATGTGACGCAGCGCCATTGTGAGGCAGTGTGAGCGGAGACTCACACGGTCACGTATGAGGAGGGGTATCAGCTGAAACGAGCCCTGGAAGGTCTCGCCCTTGGTCAGTTCGCAGGGGGTATTTGCGAATTGGCAGGTCGTCGAGGTGGTTGTTACGAGATCCGTGGTCGGGATCTGCTTCAGAGTCCAGCTGACCATCACAAATGCTCCCACGTCGCTGCCTGCGGGAGCATGAGCAGTGAGGCTCATAAGAAAATGCGCCGGTAAAGGCAAACAAATGCCCAAAACGGTGTAGAAATCTTTGCTTTAACTGAAAGACAGTACGTTGCGTAGCTCTCCAGACTTTTCTTCCAAGGCCGAGGACGCCTTGAATGAGGGCGGAATACGTTTATCTTGCACGGTGCAAAACTATTAGGAATTATGTTATGTTCAGACTGCCAACGTAACAGCCATATGGTGCGGAGTGGACGGATAAAAACGGCGTTTCACGCAGTTCGGTTGGTTGAGGCGTCAAATGACGACACTATTTAAAGATATTACGACAGTTCCGACAACAGTCTGAACGCGGCCTTAGGCAATATTCAGACTATTGCCACAACTGTCGTAATAACTTTAAACGATGACGTCATTTCACGTCTCAGCCAGCCAAACTGCGTGAAACGCCGTTTGTTTTTACGTCCATACATCATAGAGTTTCATACTAATAAATACTAGAGGGAAATCTGTCGCTGCAGTCGCGGGCCACCGTTGGCGGCGCCATTGCCGCTAGCGATGTTCCTCGCCTCTTTGGCGACTCTACCGGGACCACGCGCTGCCTCCTCGAGTGCACGGCTGCGTGGACTCAGCCAGCCAGGTCCGACGTCAAGAAAGAACAGCACCAGTGGTCTGTCAGCATACTCAGCACTACGACGAGCACGAGCACAGCGCAGCCGACTAAGGCAGCGCAGCGGAACTTGACGGCCACGATGAGACGTCATCACCGAGGCGGCAGCACGGAGTAGGCTTAGGTATAAAGACTATGTCCTGAGGACTTTAGTTATTTTGGTATTAGATGTGTTTAAACTGTAAATATTAGTTTGGATTGGGTTGCTAGACTTCTTTTATGACCTTATAGGTATTAGTTTGATTTTTTAAGGGTTTGAGTGCGATCATGTTTGCTTCAAGGTTTTCTTCAGAATTATAAATTTGTCGTGTCCATCGCACGTCCCCGTGTCCATTTTTTTGTGACAGACAGCACAGTCGTCCCGTGGTCTCCTGCAATGAGGGACAACTCCCACATCGCCAGGCTCAAAATGAAGCTTTTCAACAACTGCTCCGTACTATACTACTACATTTTACGCTTCTACATTCATCTAAATGCTTTATATGATTTAGAAGCTGTTGTTGCTGGGTCTTATCGTAGCGATCTCGCAGCTGCGTGTAGCTATAGCGCTCTCGTAGACCTCGGTGTCGTAGCGATCGCACGCACAAAGAAAGAAGCAGGTAACCTTGAGTGAATTGCTTTCAGAGCATGATATAAAGCACGCAACCGAGCAAATTGTCCTTTTGTGTAGGATACTCAAGCGGGCAATTGCTAGAAAAATATTGTGGGCAGTTCTCCCAAACTATCCCTCAAAAAAGGAAAACTGAGCGTCACGGCATTTCTTGTGTAAATATATATGTATGAGTGTATGCGTTGTGCACCACTCATGGATAACTAGCTCTAAAGAGAGACCAGGTAGAGAACAACAAAAAGACAAATCACAACTAAAAGGGCCGCCTAAAGATCATTTTATACGCGAAGCATATTGGCGAACCCATGCAGGGTTTCCGGCATCGAGTTTTAGCAGCGCGGTTTTTGCCAAAACAACAGCGGATCTGTTGTAGGTCGAGCCTTTCGTCCGTCTGCTGAAGTTGGTGCGTCACACAGGAGTCGACGCAGGTTCCCGGACCCGCCGGTGGCCCCGCGGAAACCAATTCCCAGATACATGGATAGAGGGTGCAGTAGTCTTGTGGGGGCGGGTTCCCCTCCTTTCCGCCTCCCGCACATGACGTTGAGCTTCCCATTCCTTTGCACGGCGAACGCACATTGACGTCCGAGAGGGCACAAGAGAACACACCTCCGCTGTTTCAGCACATGCCCCACTGAATGACACTGGGTTTTTTTTTTACTTCTAGTTTTCATCAGCAGCAGCCTATCCACGCCCACTGCAGGGCAAAGGCCTCTCCCATTATTCTCCAATTGCCTCGGTCCTGTGCCAACTGTGACCAATTTATCCCAGCAAACTTCTTGATCTCATCTGCCCATCTAACTTTCTGCCGCCCCCTGCAACGCTTGCCTTTTGTAGGGATCCACTCTGTTACCCTTAACGACCAGCGGTTATCTTGACTTCGCATTACATGGCCTGCCCACGTCCATTTCTTCTTCTTAATCTCAACTAATATGTCCTTAACACGCGTTTGTTCCCTGACCCACTCCGCTCTCTTCTTGTCCCTTAATGTTACACCTATCATTTTCCGCTCCATTGCCCGCTGAGTCGTTCTCAATTTAAGTTGAACCCTCTTAGTGAGCCTCCAAGTTTCTGCCCCGTAGGTGAGTACTGGTAAGATGCAGCTGTCATACACTTTCTTCTTCTGGGACAATGGTAGGCTGCCATTCATTATCTGAGAATGTCTGTCATATGCACCCCACCCCATTCTGATCCTTCTAATTATCTCTGCCTCATGGTTGGGATCTGGGCTCACAACTTGGCCTAAGTAGATATATTCGCTTATCACTGCAAAACTCGGGCTATTGCAGTCGTGTGAGCCGTTTGTCGGATTCCGACGCCGAAGCTGGCTTTCTCGCTCAATGGGCCATTCAATGCTTTCGCATGAAAAAGCTATGGGGGCTCATGCAATGGCACGCGCTCTTAAACTTTATCAGCAAGTCCTGTTTTCGTCTTTATACATCTACTGCTACTAACAATCCCTGTCGTCATCACTGACCAATACGCGCCTCACGCATTGTAGCCTGTTTCGGTTGTGTTAGGTCGACAAGGGGCACCAAACGTCTTTCGAGGTCGATTCTCCTCCCCGCAAAGTGTCACGACTTGATAAGAACTTAGAGATTGGCAAGTTGGCGCGTCTTTTGCCAAAACACAGGGGTCTGCGCAATTGTAAAATGACGAACTTGAGGCTCGCGCATGTTCTGACTCGTCATGTAACCTCGAAATGCCTCTTGAGCTGCCTGCAAGATAACGGAGCCCGCCACTTAATTCTGTTTTCGCTTTTTTGGAGAGAGGTGCCGTGATTGAGTTGCTGAAAAGCACATCGTCTTGAATTGATTTTTGTAGCGTGAGCTACACTGGGTGAGGTTGAGCAGTTTTGCGTGGCTCCTGGAGAGCCGTGCTGCGCATGCGCGAGGAGCAGTGACGTCTCACCACGCACATAAGGAGCGCCGGAGCCGCCGCAGCCGCGGCTGAATTGGGTCGGATTGGATTGGATTGAATTGGAAATCGTCTTAGCAGCAGTAACCATGATAATCAGCTAATCCTAGACAACCAAAAACCCTAAGAATGACCAGCTCAACCTTAGCTGACGCTACGTATATCCTGGCATAGCCGAGCTAAGCCACTGCTAATTTTTAAAGCAAAGCTTTTTACCTCTACCGCCCAAGGGTTCTTTCGCGACCGTTGGTGTCACCAGAAAACTCCAGCGAACAAATAAAATAATTTACTGCCACTGCGGTAATCGAGTCTGGAACTAATAGACTAACAAAGCGAGAGCCCGTTGTCTCACCGATTTAGCTGCGAGCCCACGCGAAGACGGGAAGACAGGTGGTGTGCTCACCAAGCACATTTACGGGTTTACCCCGCGCGTTCTCGCTGAATGCCACGTGAAAGCGTCACGCGACCACTCATGCCCGTCTAGCGGCCCTGTGCGCGCCTTGCTCACGTGCTAATAGTTACAAAAATTAAAGGAAGCTCACACCAATGCATGACATCTCACTTCTAGTACGCCAATGTGCTAAAGCCTGTGGCCTCCAGTGTTCACGTAAAAAATCACAGCTCCTTGTCGTCCGCCCTCACGCCAAATCAAGGAATACATTCAAATACTTTTTGATGGCCAGGCCCGTGGGCCAGGCCATCACTCCAAGCCCCAGCATCAAGATCCTGGGCCTGCATCTCGAGGCTAACACCAAGAGTGACGTCTCCTTGCAGCGCCTCAAAAACAGCATTAATCAAATCATACACATGATCAGGCGAGTTGCCACCAAGAAGCGAGGCATGAAGGAATCCGGTACCTTTCGATTAATTGAAGCTTTTGTCCTCTCGAGAGTCACTCACGTCAACCCCCTGTCTTCTTCTCGACAAGGAAGACATAGAGATGCTTTATATAATGATTAGAAAGGCGGTCGAGCAGGCCATTGGCCTTCTCATGAGTGCGTCCACACAGAGGCTGCTTAGCACGGGGCTCCACAACACGGAGGAAGAGCTGATAGAAGGCCATCTTTCTAACCAGAAGGTCCGACTCAGAACTGTGGTGGGTAACCGCATGCTTCACCAGATTGGCTGGGCAGCCCAGAATGTCGCTCCGCTTGACGTACTCCCAAGCTCTTGGCGACTAAAACTAAAGATGCTCCCTTTGCTTAAAAATATGAACGCCTCACATGACGAGGGTCACCGAAAAGCACGCGCTCAAGCGCTAAACACCACCCTCGGTGGGAATCATGCAGTTATCTGCACAGACGCCTCCAAAAATCGAGGGCAGCAATACGCCATCATCGTGGCTACCTCCAGAACCAACCTCCTTGCGTGTACCTCACTTAGGACCCAAGAAATGACGGCAGCAGAAGAGGCAGCCACCACCTTGGCTCTCGCTCAACCAGGGGTTCGGAGGGTAGTCATCGATTCCCAGCAAGCCTACTGGAATTACCAGTAGGGTTGGGTGTCCTGACCTGCACCGCGCGTGCTAAAAAACCACTCCCCAAACGGTTCCATTCAGCTCATCTGGACACCCCCTCACGCTTCAATGGAGGGCAACAAATACGTCCACCCAACAAGCCTGCGCTTTTACCTCCCGTGCTATGGAGCTGCACGAGGACAGTCACCCGCTTGTCACGTTCAGGGAGATAACCCAGCATTATCGCCTTCTGAGACAGACCGTACCTTCGCCTTACCCGGACATTTTTAGAGAACAACAAACTACCCTACGGCTCATACAATCCGGGCTCCTTCCCACAGCCTACGCGTCTTCACTCAATGTATCCGAATCGCTACGACGCTGAATGTAAATTTTGCTCAGAAGTAGGAACATTCCGCCCGTCATCGGGGTGTGCGACTTTAGCTCTGAGCACCCTCCTCTCTTTCCGTCAACTACCCAACAAGAGCAATGGGAGATGCTGCTGTCCAGGCCCTCTCTACCTACCCAGCTTCAGCGGGTGGACAGAACACAGGCCGCACGGACTGCATATGGGCCCCACAGAAGAAGCAATCACTCCCCAGGGCTGCACTCTGAGCCGTTCAGAAATCTGAACAGCAGTATTTCTTCCTCCTCCTCCTCTGCCGCAAATCTCGTCGCCTCCATCCGCGGGGCAGAGACGGAGAAGACAGATCGTCTAACACCGGGTTGGAGCTTACTTTATTTTATAAAAAAAGTTTCCACTCTTGTGCTACACCAATACAACTCAACCAAACACCGTTCATGCTTCAAGCATTGATTTAACCTTAACAAGAATATCTCTTTGAAGTAACAAATGGTGTGGTTAAGTGCATTTCACTTCTCTCTTGTTTTGCTATTTGTAGAGCGGTGTGAGTGAATTTAAGTGACGTCCCATGGGTAATCGTTATGGGTGCCGTTTAGAGCTTTGCTTTCCAACCTCATTCACGGGGTGGATTGGCGCGTTTTTTGTTTCTCGGTTAACTTGCTTTTGCTCCCTTTCGTCAGGATATTTAGTTAAAGGGGTGTAGATATATACGTGGCATTATGGCGCCATGGAGGATAAGTAAGACACATTGTTGTACGCAACGGTACGTGTCGGTGGAAGGTGGGTGACCTGCATGCGTGCTATAGCTTTATGCACCACTCTTCGTCGGCCCCCTCTTCTGGATTTTGCAAGCGTGTGGTCAAGACACTATGCCATTTGTTAGAAGCTGCATATCCGTCTTCGTCTTGAAGAGGATTTGGGGGATGCGAGAGGTGAACGGCGGTATTTCAAGTGAGGACATACAAAAACGTGCACGCGCGATATTTTACCGATATTTTTTCAATGTGTGGAAGCCACTGAGAAAAACAGTTAAGCGGAATTTATTATGCGGGTCTTTCGCTTGTAATTTTTTAGCGCGCTTTTTTTTTTGCAGACTCTAAGTGTCATTTTAGAAGTAGAAGCCAAAAATAATTTGTTAGCTTTCCACTTCTAAGCTTATCTATTACGTAAAGACTATATGATTGCAGCGCATTCGTTTGGCAATGTTCGGGTGCCGCGTAACCTAAGAGCGCCGGCGCGGAAGGCTATACACCTTTCTGACAGCCTTGGGGCATTAGTACACGTCCAAAGCGCTTCGCACAATCTAAAAGCGCCTGGGGAAAATAGCAGGCGCCTCTGCGCTCTTCTTTGCGCCGCACAAACTTAAAAATGAGGACACATCCGCGGAAGGTCAACTCAAAACAGCCTGCCTCTCAGTCCCGCTTCCAAATAGCAGTACGCAGGGCCGCTCTGTAGAACATCTCGTCAACCGTGGTCTATGCGATTCGGTTATACAGCGCTCCCGAATCGATTCCGCGGCGTGTGCGCGCGGCAAATCAACCTTAGGTCAGACAAGATGCGCTCAAGCGTGCGTAAGTGTCAGTCACGCGAGCTCCGTCTGCTAAAATTGGAGAACATGTAAGCTCGCTTGTCGAAGTGACTATGACATGGTTTTGTAGTTGTTTAACCCCTCTAACGTCATTAGAAAAGCCAATGATAGGCGGTGGCCTTGCTGTTTATTCTTTTCCACTTTTTTCACGTGAGACCAGCTTTGAAGAGGCAAGCGAAAATGAAGATAAATACGCAATTATTGTTGTTATTTTTACTTCTTTCGGTGTCCGCAAGCAACCTGCACCGTGGAAACGGGGGTGGTTCGGCACTGGCGTAATTTTTTAGAGGTGACGTCATCGTAATTGTGGTCGCAACTGGGGATACTAGTTAAAGAAACCGTTGTAAACCGGTAGTCTTACTACCATTCCACGGGCAAGGGTTCATATATATGAGTTGCCTGGTTCTTTCACGCAATGTCATTTCACAGCAAAGCTGTAAATGGCTAGGATCCAGCAGATCGTCTCCGGTCCCAGAGCGATTATAGTGCCTGGTATATTCTAGGCACTGTAGAGCGATGTAGACAGGAATCGCTAGCTAGCGTAGCGCCCCTTTGCGGAGCCCACTCAAATCCCCGGAATCGTAAAACTGCGCTCCACACCCCCGGGGCATGGAAAAAAATCATACAAAATTAAAAAGGTCCTAGGGTCTCCATAGAGTATGCGCCGTGATTACCATACCCGCGCTATAATAAATTTCTACCCACGATTCCTGTATGTTTTGTAGCGTAAGCTACACTGGCCGAGGTTGAGCAGTTTCGCGTGTGCCGTGAAGGGCCGTACTGCGCAAGCGCGAGGGGCATTGGATTGAATTCGACTGGCTTGGCTTGGCTTGGATTAGATTGGATTTGGATTTGATTGGATTAAAGTGGATTGTGTTGGATTGTGTTGTGTCACAGCCGCGGCAGACGCACTGGCGCCGGCGCGGGCCCAGGTGTGCGCCTCAATTGCGCTGTAGCTAAGTCTGACATGCGTCGGAGCCGCTTGATAGCCGTTTCACGTGGCTCGTGAAGAGCCGTGCTGAGCATGCGCGAGGAGCAGTGACTGGACAGGACTGGACTTTCAGTTAATAACCAAGAACTATGCTCAATCGCAAATTACAAACAAACGTGTTTTGCTTCGTGCACCCCTTGGACTACGACCCAGTCAAACCTCACGTTGAGGCTCGGCACCGCAGCTTTCCTGGCCATCCCTCTTCACGGGGTGGAAGGGGTCTGAATTTTTTATCACCATTTATGACCATCTTGATGTTTTAGATCGAGGGTCCTGTGCATCCACATGCTGATCCACTTTAAACACATCACCAGCATATCATAAACATTTTAATAAAGCTTTTTAGTTATCCAGTGACCAAACAATGTTTTTGGCGCTCTTTGGACATAGTTTCCCTTGCGTCAAGAAAATGCAGATAGTATTACAGTAAGGAAAACCCTAACGTGTTCGGCTGCGCAGGTGTCTGTCCGCATTACCTGTTGTACTCAGCGCAGTATATTCGTGACTCGGGTCTCTAGTAATGACCAAAATGGGTTCCCCAAGCTGTCAACGCATTTTCCACCGATTTTCTGCAGAAAATCACCGCGTCAGACGCGTTCATTTAAGAACGGCAACGATGATGATTGATGATTGATAGGAGTATCCCCTTTGTAGCGGGTTGATGACGTGCCATCTTACCAAAAAAAAAAAAAAAAGAAACTAATATACCTATGTTTCATACTCTTCGTTTAGTACTAGCGCGCTTCTCTTAGGGTAGGCACAAAAAACTTATTACGCACAAAATACTAATTTTTTCTATTACAGGTGGTAGCTGTCCTAGGCAATATTCCCCTATCTGCTTTTCGTCCACCAGCATTCCAATCTTCGTTTCGTGGCCTCGACAGCCTTGAAGTGAACTTCCTCCGTGCTACCCTTAAGTCCTAGAGCTTCTGGAAGCCGAATATTTCCCTCATGTAGATTTGGATGGATACCCTCGCATTCTAACACTATGTACCGCATAGTTTCTGTTTCTTTTCCGCAGACCACGCATACCCCATCATTTTGTGAATACTTCCCCACAAAGCTCTTAGTTCGCAAGCAACCTGCTCTATAGCCTCAAAAAGCAAAGCACTGCCCTCGGAATTATCGTAGAAATTTTCCTTTCTGATGTCCAATTTCTCAGCCCTGTACATCTCTAACGACGTTTTAGCTTCCATTTTTTTATCTCCATTTATCTTTTTCTCTCTAACGGAAATTGCCCCTGCGCTTCATCACCGCAACCAGCTGCTCCTCTGCGCGGCACAAAGAGTGTGTTACTGCGAGTATTTTGAAGCCAACATGCGCCATTTCCATAATTTTCCGGGCTTGTTCTGCTCATAAATTACAGCAGCGACGATAACAAAACGAAGGAAGCTCACACCAACGCCCTAAACTTGAAGGTAGCGAAGCTGTACGCAACCTTCACGACCATCACGAGTGTTTAAAGTGCCCATGCAGACAAAACACAAGTTTGGTTCATTCAAAAGATTGTCGTTATAATCGTACTAACACCAGTTTTAATGCAAATTTCACGCAAATAAGCTACATACTTAGGAAAAAAAGGAAATGACCATGCGACCCATTAGCTCATTTCCCGCCACAGAATCTATGACGTCAAAAACCCAGCTGTCTGATTGGCTGAGGCCGGCAAAGGCAAACGCAAATTAGGCAGGGCTTATAAGCTTGCCGTACGAGCTATTTGCGCTTAAATGCAAGGCATATTCTTCTTATACCAGTGACAATTGTGGGGGGAACAATTGAAGTTACAACGTAAACAGTGAAGCAGTTAGTGTGGCACTTTGTCAGATGACACCGATAACACAGCCGTCGGACGCGGTGGACTTGCATGAAAAATACTGACGAACTGACACAAGTGGCACGGAATGATTAGTATCATGAACCTTTATAAAAGTATAGTATGGCAGGTGTAAAAGTCCGGCCAGAAGCAAAGTACTTCAGCAGTATTGCAGCGCCATCTGTGAAAGTGGGAAATAAACAAGATAACCAAACGCTGGCACATCAACTTCAGCAGTATTGCAGCGTCATCTATGAAAGTGGGCGACAAACAAGATAATCAAACGGGCGCCTGTGAGCTGAGAGAAGCCCTGGTCAGCAGACGATATTTAGTTTTAATGACCGGCTCTTAATACGTCATTGTCGACGTCACGAAAACACACGATTTGGTGGGAGAATTGAAATGTTGACCTAAAATATTTGATTCCTCAGTGAATAGAGCATCGTTTGCTGCCGAACAAGCGCTTAGGGCATTATAAAGCGCTAAATCTTTCGAGTAAAAGAAACTTGTATCATGTCTGCAGGGCTCCTTTAAGTCCACGATTGCAGCCGATTTGGTTCTTCTTCGCTGCCGCAACGACCTTTACTCATCATTGTTGCTATAAGTGTGAGCTCCTTTGGAAGTGGTAATCATTGAACATCATCTTGGATTGTCGTACGCTATGACGCGTCTTTCTCGTTCCGAGCAAGTGTCGCCACGATTACGGCGAACGCTGGAGTTCTTTGTTTCGTCCAGTCTTGGCCCATCTCCCGAAATTGGCATGCCTGGCTTGACGAATGGTTGCATGGGACGCTGGCCGATTGTCGCGAGGCACGCATACGCGAGCGCTAGTCATTTTCTTGGTTTTGTTAACTGCTAAGCGGTCGCAGCGAGGCCCGCGCTTACGTGCGCGCGCTCTGCAATTTTTTGCTATTTTGAACAGCGTACACAAAAAATTATCATTTGCTAAACAGTTTCGCTGCTTAAAAAACGACAGCTACGTGAGTAAAAGCAGACGATGTCACGCATTGGCACAATCGCCTATTCAGAACGCGCGGGCGCGTTGGCATCCTCGTTCATCACTTCAGTGGAGTGATACACAAATAAGCTATTGCCGTTCTTAACTTGTAACCAGGTATAGTAACACAGCGATTCTCTCACCTTGGCACGCTTCCATAGAGAGCTCCTTCTGGCCGGTGGCACATGCTGCTACGAGGAGTAGCAGGAAAGCCGGTGATGTCTTCGCAGCGCTCCCCATCCCAACTAAATCTCCCGCGCCCAACTAAATCTGTCTGCTTGCCCTTTGCGTCGCTCTGAATGAGGCGCTGAGTGGGATCTGGGCGCGCTAATATTGCAGTAGTCCGCGTCGCTTACGCCACGAGGGAGGGAGGGGGGAGGGGAGGGATCGTACGCGAGCCTCCAGGTATGGTCCGATGCGAGAGAGAGAGAGAGAGAGAGACAACCTTTAATAGAAAAGGATGACCACTGGTCACGATGGGGGAAAGGAATGGGGAGGGAGGGTAAGAGAACATAAACAAATTAATGCTGGTCGATCTCAGTAGACTCAATAACTGGATGCGAACACAACTGCCTTCAGGCGTTCGCCTAGTGCAAGTTGGGCTTGGTGAGTGGGAGGGGAGAGGAGGAGGGGATTGCTCGAAAAAACAAAACAAAAAGGGCGCCTTTCGTGCATCACCGGCGTCAGCCAGTAAATGAATGCAGGTAGAACAGCAGTGCTACCTTCTGATTGAGTAAAAGCGGGCTTTGATAGCGAGGCTTATTAGAGCGACGGCTGTGTTCTCTGTAAAAGCACGGCAGGAAACACGAGCCTGCGGCCGGATTAGCTTTAGTAAGTATCGAGGATGCTATTAATTTTTTTTTCCGCTACGTGTTCTTGCCAGGCGAGTACTAAGATAAGGTTTAAAGAAGGGAAGAGGGTACAAAGATCACGGATAGTCTGGAGAGGGATATGAGTGGTCGAGTGTACAAGTAGGCATAAATTAAGCTCCGCTTTTGTCACGCCTGCACTTCTACGCCTTTTTTTTTTTTTACGAGCTCCGTCGAACAGCATGTGTCGGTGTTACTGAAACGGAAGTAGAGCTGCATACGCAGCGCATGTACAACGGCGGTAAGTGCTGCTGGCTGCAGAATGTACCCATGTACGGGTACAGCGAATTTGTTCGGCGGATGATTCGCTCATTGCGCCACCGTTTGAAATCCCCAGTCTGCGTTTTTTTCAAAGCTTTTTCCCTGGTTGCTTCAACGAAGCCTGTGCGATTGAGTGGGCGTTAGCGCGCCGTTGTTTCGCGGTTACTCGGAATATCTCCCGTAACTGCAGGCTATACAGTGCCGTTTGCCCATGCCTGTTAATCGCGCATGTTAATTGTACAGTGCTCGGTGAGGCTCTATGCATGGCATTTAAAAGGTGAAACACAATTGGGCAAAGAATCAACCGTATAGGCTGTCAACTTATAGGCTGCGTTTTATACCCATACTCTTCCGAGGTTTCTGAAAGGCTGTGTCTAGCGTTCCGCCCAGACGGAACGATATACAAGTGCTAAAGTTCCGTCCAGACGGAACGGAGCTCTGCGGGTTATCCTTCCGTCCAGACGGAATACAAATGAGAGCTTAGCGTTCCGTCCAGACGGAGCCGGCGTGAAATTTGTACAGTTCCGTCCAGACGAAAGCAAAACCGGCGGATTAGACGCCATGCTCACTCTTCAGATTTGGTGTGGGTACAGTTGTTGTTGTTATGCTTCGTATGGCAATAAAGAAAAAAAAAATTCAGATTTGGTGTGGAGGGTGCGCCTCCGACAATGGCACTCATGTAGCGGGTTCGATTCCCCCCGGACATGCATTTTTTTTTTTTTTGCGCGGAGCGTTCAGTAACAGCGAACTTCGAAAGCAGACGGTCTTGATTTTGCACTCAACCGGCCGCTCCGCTACATATAGAGCCAAGGCCGACGTATCGATCGCCAGAGTTCCGATCATCTGTAGTTCGTAATGGTGATCCCTAATTAACGGTTATTCTGGCTAGTCAACGGAAGGGGGTCGTTCGGCTGGGTAAATAACACGAAAGACTGCTCGCGCTGCTTGTTGTGAAGCGGGCGTGGTCGAGCTTGGCGGTTTGTTTGACGGCCGATCATCTAATTGAGAGTGATTATAAATCAAATGTGACTCTGGCTAGTCAATGAGCGGAAGCGGTTTTACGGGTTGGGTAAAAATTAACAAAGGCGATCGGACTAATACCCTAGTTACACGGGCACAGTTCACCACGGTGAAGCGAACCGCAGTTTGCTGCGTTACACGACAAACGAAACTGCGGTTACCCGGCTAACCGTGGTTAATGAACACTGAGCTCGGCCACCTCAGTTCGGTCACGCTAACCGCAGTTCCCGCAGCCGCAGTGCTCAAAATCGCACGAGTCAGTTGGGACGCAAGTTGCGGCGCATCAGCGGAGGTAAAAAAATAAAAAAGCACCTGGCGTTCGGAGGAGACGAAGGTTCTCAAATAGCGGGCGCCCCAAAGCTGCCTGCCCTCAAGGGGCGCTTGCGTTCTTTGCGTCGCGCTCGCAGTCAGCGCGACTGCCAGCCAGCAGCGGCTCGTTTCCCGGTCCACCCGATCAACTACGACAAAAGTCGTGCTAAATTTGTCAATTCTGCGCGTCGTTCGCCAAAGCAGGCAGTCAGGGTGCGTTTTCAGAGCTCGGAAACGATCGGCGTGCACGTCGGCCGTGCCTGCAAACATGCCGGCGTGCCTTCCCGCACGGAACTGAAACCGGCTCGAATTGGCACAGACCACGGCAGCAACAGCTTGTCGCCGCTCTTCGAAATCAATCTGATCGCGGAAAAGAACTTCCACATGCGAAAAAGTGGGTGTTAGTGTGGTGAAAAATTGTGCTATCTATTGTAATTCGCAGTTGTAGAGATAGCGGCGGACCGGCGGTCAAATATCCACCGCGATGCTAAGCCTAAAGTTCCCAACACCGAGCAAACGCGAGAAAACCAAGCCGGTTGCGAGCTGTTGTGGAAGCCCCTCTCTTAAATCTCGCCGCGCGCGCGAGTGTGTTGCGTTTGGGTCTGAAGCGAGTGTTTTAACGATATTTCCTTTTGTCTACACTGCTCAGATTTTGTTTTTTATTGTGAAGTAAAAGTGTGTTAATTTATTTTGTTACGCTCACAACCAAGTGACCGCTGTCACCACACTTAAAATATCGCTTGTAACAGCCAAAACCGCAGTTTGCGATAAGCGCGGTTAAGGTTTAGTAACCACGGTTAGACTTAACTGGGGTTACTTCCGCCGAGTCTCCATACAAACTTTAACTCTGTCAAATGGAACTCCAAGCCGCTACCTCGACCACGCCCGCTTCACAACAAGCAGCGCGACCAGTCTTTCTTGATATTTACCCAGCCGAACGACCCCCTTCCGTTCATTGACTAGCCAGAATAACCGTTAATTAGTGATCACCATTACGAACTACAGATGACCGGAAATCTGGCGATGGATACGTCGTCCCTTGCTCTATATGTAGCGGAGCGGCCGGTTGAGTGCAGAATCAAGACCAACTGCTCTCGAAGTTAGCTGTTACTAAACGCTGGCACAACCGCGCAAAAAAAAAAATAAATAAAGCATGTCCAGGGGAATCGAACCCGCTACATGAGTGCCATTGTCGGAGGCGCACCCTCCACACCAAATCTGAAGAGTGAGCATGCCGTCTAATCAGCCGGTTTTGCTTTCGTCTGGACGGAACTGTACAAATTTCACGCCGGCTCCGTCTGGACGGAACGCTAAGGTCTCATTTGTATTCCGTCTGGACGGAAGGATAACCCTCAGAGCTCCGTTCCGTCTGGACGGAACTTTAGCACTTGTATATCGTTCCGTCTGGACGGAACGCTAGACACAGCCTTTCTGAAAACCTCTCCCGAAAAATTTCGGAATTTTTTAACCCCCCAAAACGTGACTCTAATGACGCTTATCCCCCGACGATAATAAAAGCAGAGCCAACCTGTTTAACGACTATTTTCAGGTCTTTCCTGAAGATAAAGGAATTTGACCTGACACCGGCATTCCATTTAGCCGGAAGTTTAAATCGCTTATAATAGCCGAAACCTGTGTACTCAAATTTATGTCAAACGTAGATTACAAAAAAAAAAGGGGGGGGGGTTAAGGGGGCGGGACCCGACGACATGCCCAATGCATTTCTCAAAGGTTACCCTGAATGGAGAGCCAAATATTTATGCATAATTTTTAACAAATCGCTGTCAATTATTTCAATGCCGGCAAAGTGGGAAATGGAAAAAGTAATCCCCGTACACAAAAGGGGCAGCGAAGCGGATACTTCCAACTTCAAACCGATTTTCCTAACAAGCGCCACGTGCAAACTACTTGAGCTCATCATCCTTAAACATACAACGTTTCTCGCCAATGAGCGCATTTTCTCACCATTTCAGCACGATATTCGTCAAGGTATGTCACTCGTCACCCAACTTTTTGAATTGTTTAATAACCTCTCATGAAGCGTTGACCATCAGAAACAAACAGAAAAATCATGCTTGATTTTTCGAAAGCCTTCGATCGGGTACCCCACATAAAACTGTTAAAAAAACTAGAAGCAACTATAGGAAAAGCTCCAATCAGGGACTGGATCGGAGGCTACTTGCCTTACCTATCACAATACGTTCAAATCCATTAAGAAAGATCCTCTATAGTGGAAGTCGCATCGGGTGTACCCCAAGGCAGCGTTTTGGTGGCACCTATTTTATATTTAATATTCATCAATGATTTACCTGCAAATATCTGAGTTAACCTAAGACTATTTACGTACGGTTGTATCATTTACCAAGAAATTAATTCCCCTGAAGATAATCTATTAGTACTCAACCGGGCTTTACAACCAGTGTTCAATTCATGCGCCGACTGAAAGATGCCCCTGAACACAACAAAATCAGCACTTTTAAAAATAACCAGAAAACAACAGATATAAAATTTTTGCTACACCGTAAATAATGCTCCCTTGACAGTTGTGAATGAACACAAACATCTTGGCATAATTTTAACACATGACCTTAGATGGGATTCTCATGTCGCCAACGTCACATCAGGCGCCTTACGCCGAATTTTTTTTTTCTGAGAGGACGACTAACACAGGCACCACTACAAACAAAACTACTTGCTTATACAATAAAGCCAACTTTGGAATAGGGACACCTCACCTGGTTTCTTTGTTCTAACCCACTTATAGATAGACTTTAAAGAAGACAGAGTAAAACTATTAGGTTTATCTATAACAAATACATGACAACTGATCAAAAGCAGGAATTTTAACCCTCAAACAGAGAGCAACACTCGTGCGGCGGAAAATGCTATACCAATTAGTAAACAAACAGTTAAACATAGATAGCTCCAGGTGTATAAAAAAATCAACAGAAATTCAGAGAATTGTCTAGTAATGCGTAGCATTCTTATGCCGCGTGTCTAGAGTGAGTTCTTTACAGTGAAATATGGCTATAAGTAGCGAAAGAGGCTGGATTATTTCATTCGTTTAAAGTTTTATTTTGTTTTTTTTTTCGCTAATGATGTGAATTACTACCCCTGGTATCCAATACTACAAGTGGTGACCAGCGAGTGGACTGTGGACAGATGCGCCTCGTCTTCATCTGTACATAAGAATCAGCACTAGCTCGTACGCCTGTTCTTCATCATCTTCATTCCTGTACATACTCATCATCAGGGTGGGTTGGCCATTCTAGCGACTTCAGTTTTTTATGGTGTATTCGGTTGGGCGTTTACGAGCGCTCTGGAGTGCTCTGAAAAGCGGCCGCGCGTTCGGTTGGTACAGTTCGAGCGCTCGAACTACCTTCGGTTGGTTCTTTTGGAGCGTCATCCTCCGACTCGGAGCGCTCCAGACCGCTCTGACTTCGAAGTGAGAGCGTGCCGGGATCTGGCCGGGAGGGCGGGTCACGTGACACAAAACGCCGCGGTTGAACCGGCGGCTTCCCGCGCTAGCTAGCTGCACGGTGGCCCTACAGGCGCGCTGCTCCGAGGTCGCCGATGCATTCGGTTGGTACGCTCCCTCTCGCACTCCGATTGCGAGCCGCCTTGGCATCTGGCGACTCCGAGCCAGAGGACCGGAGCGGCCAACCGAATAAACGTCGCTCCGAGCCTTGGTCTCTCAATAGTAAAACCCGTTTATAGCGAATTGCAATATGCACCGCGATTAGTTCGATATATCCAATAGTTCGATATAGCCGAACCCGCTTATAACGAACTTATCGTTACAAGTTCGCAATCCGCGGGAACCCCCCCTCCGCCTCCTCAACTCCACCATCCCCGCATGCAAAAACGAACACAGAAAAGTAGCCGTTACCATACCCAAAATAATCCATTTGTTGCAAGTATTAAAGCTACTTTCCGCCTGAACTGCCTACTTTGCAAAGAAAAAAGCGGTGATTTTTGTTTTCACTTTCGTTTTGGCGGCTTGAACTAGCATATCAGTCTCTAAACGAAACATTATTTGCACCAGTTCGAGTCCGCGTACTCCAAAATATAAGAAGCATTGGCGGAGCACATTGACTGCCGAAAGCGCTTCATTATAAGCGTCGGACGGCTTTCACTCGCGACATCATCGGGAATGTGGGGGAGCTCTTCCCACAGTTCACCGATGCTGCTGTCTTGGTCCGGACTCGCTGACTGCGCGGGTTCCGTCGTGAGTCCCGCGCGTCGGAAACAGTTACGGAAAGTGTCGGGCGTCATGTCGCTCCGTGCGAGGCGCAATGTCCAAGTCGCAACTCTTGCTCCGTGGTCGCGGCCAATCCACATCTCAATCGCCGCTCCGAGACCATGCATTTCGGCGGCCATTCTAGGCGCGGCGCAGAGTTCGATATATCGGATGTGAACTTCGTTATAAGGAATATGTTTCCCACGTATTTCCGTAACTGAATTATTTTTGTTCGATATATAGCATAATTCGCTCTATCCGGGTTTGTTATAGCCGGGTTTGACTGTATATACGATTATAGCGACGAAGCGTCTTTACTTTGTTAATTATAATTTTTTTCCAAAGAAGCAATGGGGACTGCAGAGTTGGCACATTCACGCTGTTTTTATACGTATTTCCATTGTTCTTTCAAGGACCGTTTTTATTTACAACGATCACTGGTGTCTTTTAACAACGAAGCTCTTGAACAAATCGTTTGTGTGTGGTGTCCGCAGTTAAAAAAATTACGACCACCTCCCCTCGCGGGAACCCTGGTGTGATGCGACGCTGAGGGGGGGGGGGGGGGTTCAAGCGCAATCGGAGAGCAACCGTCGACCGAAAGGCCGCCGGAGAGCGGCACACCGGTTATATGCGCAGCGCGCCCGAAGGAGAGGAGACCGCGGAGAGAGAGAGAGAGTACTGCACATGCGCAGCACCGCGCGCAGCGCCGCCCACCGGCGGAGTGAGAGCGCGCTGGGCCGCACACCCGCAGATGTTGAGAGAGAGTGTTCACTCTCACCTAGGCACGCGCCGGCGCTGGTGCGTCTGCCGCGGCTATGACGCAACACAATCCAATCCAATCCAAGCCAGTCTAATCGAATCCAATCCAATGCCCCTCGCGAGAGAGTGTTCTCTATCGGAGAGGAAAGGGGGTGAGCGGAGGAGAGGAGGGGGGGTGAGCGGAGGAGAGTGCGGACGCCGACGACGACGACGGACGCACGCAGGAAGGACAGGGTCGCCGACAAGAGATGCTCTCAGCGTCGCATCTAAAATACCAAGAAAATGCCGAGCGCTCGTGCACACGTGCCTCGAGCGAACACACGTTCGTCAAGCTAAGCTGCCCACACAGGGAGACTGGCCAACATTGGCCATAAAAAAAAATAGCAGTGGCTTAGCTCGGCTATGCCAGATATACGTAGCGTGAGCTAAGGTTCAGCTGGTTATTCTTGGGTTTCCTGGTTGTTTAGGATTAGCAGATTATCATGCTTACTGCTGCTAAAACGATTTCTAATACAATACAATACAATACAATACAATGCAATCCAGTCCAGTCCAGCCCGGTCCAGTAACTGCTCCTCGAGCATGCGCAGCACAGCTCTCCAGGAGCCACGCGAAACGACTATCACGCGGCTCCGGCGCAGCGTCAGACTTGGCTACTGCGCAACGGAGGCGCAGAGCTAGGCACGCGCCGGCGCCAATGCGTCTGCCGCGGCTATGACGTCACTCCTCTGGAATGCGCCGACCGGCGAATGTTCTCTACACACCCGTACTCCAATTGGATTGTATTTCAATCCAACACAATCCAATTTAGTCCAATCCAATCAAAATACAATCCAAGCCAATCCAAGCCAATCCGATCCGATCCAAACCAATCCAATGCTCCTCGCGCTTGCGCAGAACGCCCTTCACGGCACACGCGAAACCGCTCAACCTCGGCCAGTGTAGCTTACGCTACAAAACAAACCCCAGCGTTTGTCGTATCGTGGCAGCACTTGCTCGCAACAAGAAAGACACGTTATAGCGTACGCTCCTCATTCGTTCGTCCTCGTGTCGTCTTGCGCATGCGCTCTGTACCGTAGAAAAGCCTCGACTTGAATGTCCAAGCTGCTGTAGGTGATCATGACTCCACACGGCCCGGCCTAAGCGGGTAGTTTGCACGACCGTGAGGGAAGAGGCCGCTCTGCTTCGAGAGGCTCGGCGTGCAAAGCATCCGCTAGAGACTATAAGTGGCGCTTGCAGAGTGGCGTACGAGAACGGCGACCAAAACGACGAGCTCACTCTGGCCTTGCTCAACATAAATTGTTCCATGTTCCAATGTTTCAGTGTGCCCGCAGTGCGGGCACCGTGAGGAACGCACAATGCCGAATCTCGCCAGACGGTCACACGTCGGAAGAACTTGCCAGCCACGCAACCATCCGAAATCCCTAACATCAGAAGGAAGCTCCGTCGAAGTCAGCTGATGCCAACGGACACCGCGTGATCTTGCTGTCTGCTGATTATCTAATTGGTTTATTGCCAATTTTTCGCACAATTCGCTTGCTGTAATTTCCCTAAAATTTAGGCTTGGCAAGGTAGACTGAACGTTTCTCAGTGTTTTGACAACATAGGCATAAAATTGCGGTGACTGCTCAGCAGAGGGACCGGCAATGCGTTCGTCATAAAACCTTGAGCGGTGAGTTCCCAGAAAGTACTGCAGCAGCGCCCTCCCTGGGTACTCAGTTGAGTCCACAAGGTCGAACACTGCGCGTACGGCAAGCACGCTACACACGGTTTGCAAGCAAGGCAGACTGAAACCACCCATTGACTTGGGCAGTCTGAACAGCTCACGCGACACGGTTTCTGTCTTGCCCGCCCAAAAGAACGACCCAAACTTCGTGGCGAGCTGACGGGTGAAATGGCGCGGCGGTTTCGCTACGTGTGCTACATAAAAAAGCGCCGCCGAGACGGACGACTTAATTATGTAGCTGCGCTCTGCGAGGGAAAGTCCGAACTTTGACGCAACCGCAAGACGCTGCTCCGCTGTCTCAAGGAGGCGCTTCCACGTACTACGCGCCACTTCACCCGAGGAATGAAAAACCACACCTAGTACTCGAACACCCGTCACCCATTCTACGTCGCCCGCCAAGCCAGACGCAAATGTGCCGAAGCGCACCGCCATACTTTTTCCCCTGTTCAGTCGAGCTCCAGACAGCTCACCGTACTCCTGAAATAGCCGCATAAACGCACGGTAGCTGTCCTCGTCCCGAATGAACAGGGACACGTCGTCCGCATACGCGGACACTTTAAAGGGACACTGAAGTGAATTTGTCAAGCTCCCGTTCTTGCTTGCACTGCGTAGACTGGCTCAAATTAGCACACTTTTCATCGTTTATCCGATTGACAAATCGGTAATTATTTTACAAAACGCGAAAGAAGAAAAACTACCATGCGCGGTTTGCGGCGGCCGCACCAACTAAGGCTGTGACGTTGGGAGGAGGGGGCACCGTGATTGGACGATACCCCAGGTTAGCAATCAAACAAGTTTCGGTTTCGGTTTCGGTTCTGTAAAACACAACCGATGACGCTGTTGGATGGGCATTCTCAATATTTCAATAATCATCGTACCGCGCTTCTGCCATGTTGTCGGCTGTAAACTGCTTGGACGGCTTGGAATCGTAGCATTCACTAGCCGAGGCCTACGCAGTGCATGAACGCCCTCCGCGTCCCTGCAGACGCTCAAATGCCATGCGCTTTTCCCCCATATTTGGAGCTTGCCTCACTCATGCCTGTATCGTAAAAAGCGTGTTCGCACCAGGCCAAGGGTCTGTTGATTCTGGCCTGTGCCCACTGCCCGCAAGCAGTCGGTGCGTATGGCAACAGCACGCCAACGAGAACTCGCTAGCGCGCCAGTGCCAGCCAGCGCGCGTTCTGTGAACTAGTTCGTGGAGCAATGAACGTTGCGGCCCAAAAAAAGGTGAACTCAATATAGAAAACATCGGCGGAAAACGAAAAAGTTAACTTATAAAAAAAAAAGGCACGTACCCGCGGGGATTCGAACTTGTGACTTGCAAAACACTTGCGATGACATACCGACCGCTCCAAACGACTCGGCCACGGGCTTTTTTTTTTTTGTATTTATTGCCTGTCTTTGACAATTCACAACAGATTACATCTCAACACTGCAAATATGTACACATACAAGAGGTGGAGTTGCCAGCCACTACAGGGCTGACTTTGTCCATTTAAAATGCCCTCATATTGATTAGTTGCTCTATTAGCGGCAGCCAATCAGGTAGTTCCTGGTGGAACTTAATCAACAAATCGCCCAATGCTCTCTTTGAAAACCCCCTTGCACATTGCGCATCAACATCATTGTACAACCTTGCTGTACGAGAGCGCCATATACTATGGAGACCCAGTGCCATGACTAAATCGTAAGGCACTCCATCCTCATTGTCTATTGCAAGGAAACGTATACCGTGAGGATCTAGAGGAAAATCTTTGTGTAATGTCCTCCGTAGCACATCCCAAAAATATGCTCCCTCCCAACAATGCAAAAATACATGATCTATGATTTACAACTAAAACAATCTGTCCCCCATGGTACGAATAACCCCCTTTCTTCCATAAATGTTCGTACTAATAATGTTCCTGTATGTAACCTAAACATAAAGGATTTGACCCCTGGTTGAATCTGCATTCTTTTAACCCTCTTAAGCACATCGCTACCGGGCCTTCCAAAGTACATAGCCCTGTACATGGGAACAGGGAACACAACATCGACAATATCATGGTATAATTTCTTACGCGCAACCGTACTTAAATACTCTTTTTGAAAATCTTGCCTTTAAAAACTTTACGCTGGCCACGACCTCCTTAAAATATCCAAAGATACCTCCCGTCATGTATTCAGTCGTAATCACAAAATCGGGGAGAACCCTCCCTAGCCTTAATTGACACACTGTACGAAGAAAAGGGTCCCTTACTTCTCTCAAAAAAAGAAATCTATTTACTAATATAAATAAATGCGCTAGCCCCACTCCTCCATCTTTCACACGCCTAAAAAGGTTGTTACGACTGCACCTCTTCCAATTCGAGGCCCAAACAAAAACAGCGAACACTATGCAACTTTTGCACGTTCGTGCGTGAGCAGTGCAACACCTGCATCACGTACCACAGTTTGCATACTAAGAACAAATTACACACGGTCGCCCTAGCAAACGTGGACAAATAAGCCCCTTTCCATTTGTCCGCTTTCGCGCGAGTTTCTTTTGCCACGGGCGAGCGCTGTCGACGTTGGAAATATAAGGTATATAATGTATAACCAGTTTACACTTTTATTTAGTTTTAGCATTCCAAGCAGGTTAGGTGACTATTTGTTGTTTTGCGCTCGTGCAGTAAGCATCCACCAAGTTTCCACAATATCTCACGTTTAGCAATTGCATTTCTTAGACAGAAAAGCGTTCGCAGATGCGTAGTCGTGCTGCTGGCCGCTGTGCATGTTCGCCCAGCGCAAAAAAGTGCTTCCCGCACCCTAGTGTTACGCTGTACGGGAAAAATATCAGTTGATTTTATTTCCTTAGTACCTATATTGACTTCGCTGACTCTTCTCCCGCCTTCAAGAGGCCTCATATTTTCCTACTGGCGTACCAGTCAGCATTGGCGTGCGCAGAGTTCTCGATTAGGGGGAGCAAAGTCTTACCGTTGCGCCCCCCCCCCCTCCCTCCTCCTCCTCCTCCTCCTCCTTTACAGCAACTCCAGACCTCTTCCCACTGAAGGCCTAGCGGTCCGAACGCAGTGCAAAGAGGGATGGTTATAAAATTTTTATTCAATGCGATGGACTTGCAACACATACAAAATATTTCTGAGCAGAAATTTTTACTTTAATGTGTTACATTGGCAAAATATGGGCCAATTTGGCGCCCCCCTTCAGATAATTAGGGGGGGCGGCCGCCCCCCCCTGCCCCCCCTGTGCGCACGCCTATGCCAGTCAGCGAAGCGTCGCATGTGCGCTTGTGCAGCGCTTGTGTGAAGCGACCTTGACTTGGAGCTAGATACAGTGTACAAACTAACCAAGTAAGGAAAGGCACATTCTTCCATTCACAAACGTGTCCTGGCTTCGTTTCAACTGAGCGAACGAATTGCGACGACCCGTCGGCGGCCGGCGGACGAAACGCTGAGCCCACTGACTCTGTCTGAAGGCCGGGGAGCCGTGCAGTAGCGCAGCCAATTGCGAGCTCGGCTCCTCCCGACGTCACACGAAAACGCCACAGAAAATGGGCGAGCGTAAAGAGAGGAGGACAGCATTTTCTAATTAATTTTTCTACTAAATAAAATCGCGTAAACGCGCCCAGAGTGGTCGAAACATGGCCTGGGGACTCCGGACTACAATTTGCGCTAGTAATCCCGCAATGTTTACATATCCCTTCAGTGTCCCTTTAAGGTACACCCCTAGACTGTGGCCGCTGTGAGGAAGTAACATTAAATTTTTCACAACTGAACTGCCTGTCTCTCAGAAATTCGCAAATCCAAGCTATAATGTACCTCGGGAAGTTTAAGACTTGTAACCGGGACAACAACGGAGGGTATTCCACGCTATCAAAAGCTTTTGCTACATCTAGGGTCACTAAAGCCGCAAACTGGTTAGTGCGACGGGCTAGTTTAATCCGTCTTTCAAGGCCCATATGCGCACTCCAAATCGAACACACAGGGCAGAAACCAATTTGGCTCGGGCTAAAGATTCTAGAACTGGACACCAATTGCATTATGCGCTGCTGCAAGATCCGTTTGATTTATTTAACCACGTTCGATGCCAACGCGATAGGCCTGAAATTTTCAATTTAGAGGCCTTGAACAGCACTCTTAAATACAGGAAGTATTTTGGCGAGACGCCAGACATCGGGGATCCATGCATGTCTAATAGAATAATTGATCATGTTAAGTAAATGATTGGGAGCCTCATCAAATTATAGTTACAGCATTCCAGTAGTGATGCCATCTGGGCCAGGAGCTGCAGCAGTCAATTTAGTCATGACGTCAGCGAGCTCTGAGAGCGGTATACCTCTATGAAGTCGTCTACCACGTCTGGCGGAGTAAAGGACATCGCTAAAGAAGATGAAAAACGAGCTTGAAGCCCATCAGCAATCGACTCTAGGGACTCTGAGAGTTCACCTGGAAATAGCACCACAGAGTCTGTATTATCTCGAGAGGGTACTGCTTTCCGCGACCGAAGAAATCGAAAAAGCGCGCGCTTACTGTTAGGCTTGGAGAGACACGAAGATCGATCTGTGTCATAATTCTGTTTAGCATTGGATACGGCGCGTTTGAATGCCGCTGAAAAATATTTCTATGTGCACCAGTTAAGCGGGGATAGGTTATGGCAAAGTTTCTTCCAGGCCGCCTTTCTACGCCTAAAGCTGCGCGAACATTCTTCGTCCCACCAGGGACTAGGCGATACTGACGTCTTCGACATGACTTCAAATATTGACGACTGAGTTGAAGTGGAAAGGGTGGAACAAAGACCTGTTGCACATTCAGCTTCGTTTTGTGTGACCAGAGAGGTCTTGTCTCCCCCTCTTCTTCTGAAAGCCGCGGTGATGATCATTTAAATGATGACGAGGACGACGATGAAGACGGCGATACCAATGATCGCACCGTTAATAGGTGGGTACGTGCCAAAATGTTTGAGGACATCATCATCATCATCATCATCATCATCAGAAGGCGCACGCCTTATCGATGTACCGGACCATAAGGACGTTTGGAGAATGGTTTTTATTTCCGTTCACGAACGGGGAGGAAAGAAGTTAGAGCAACAGTTGGGGAATCCATTGAGGATGAACTTGGATGAAAAAAATTTACGGGGCACCTAAGCTTACTCATATGGGGTAAGAAAGCGTGCGCATCACCTCTCGTTCCGTTGTGAAAGCATATGATCGGCGGGTGTGTTGACGTCGCTGCCAATGAGAATGACAGAATCCGACTTTAGCGAC
This sequence comes from Haemaphysalis longicornis, assembly GCF_048455015.1. NCBI lineage: Eukaryota > Metazoa > Arthropoda > Arachnida > Ixodida > Ixodidae > Haemaphysalis > Haemaphysalis longicornis. The sequence continues at coordinate 89,998,796 of NW_027526225.1, read as the reverse complement.
ACGCTTGACGTTGAAAACATGTAAATACTTTGTTTTAGAGCGATTTATTTAGGCGTCTAAAATACTACTGAATCATACGATCTATAACCCCAGTTGTTGAATGCATGGTGTCGGGTTCCTTGCGGGAGCTCGTTAGAAAAGGATGACAATGGAGCGGACCATCTCTGAAAACACATCAGCGCGTTGATATATGAGCAGCGCAGCACAGCTTAAAGCTGACGCACAATTTTTTATTTGACGTTTGCGAGCGGCAGCTGCAGCGTGGCCGCAAATGCAGAGCGAAGGAGGAGCACCTGTGAGGTAACAAGGGCCGTAAGACGGCTGGAACATGAAAATTGTTCGACCATATTGAAGGCTTTCGAAGAGTAACGCAGTGGTTCCTAGAAAGATTCTTTCTTCTCTTGCTTCCGCTTCTCTTTTGTGTCCAGCTGTTCTTTCAAGCAACTGTCCACTGCTGTCTCCCAAAAACCATCACTGATGTTTACGTAGGCGAGTTCGAAGGACATCTTCTTCCGTTCAAATATTCGGTGCTTTTGTTCCACTTCCAGCCTCTGTTGCTCGAGGCTCCCCTTCATCTGTTCGTTCTATCGCTGCAAATTAGCTTGATCCTCCCAAAGCTTGAGCATTTTCTCGCGGATTTTCGTCTCAAGCGTCTCCTATTTTCTAGCTTCCAAGTGCTGAATCTTAGCGTCGGGGTCCTTTTTCTCTTCCATTCGCTCGACTGGGTTCTCGATTAATTTGGGGCGACTGGGCTCCCCGCTACCCCCAAGCCCAATCAGCCTTTGGTAGCGATAGTTTTCGTAGTGGACGTGGATTGTTGTGTCCTTCAGGTCTTGCGTGGCACTGCGAATGAGCATGTTCCGCAGGGCAAGGAAGTCGCAATGCTCCATGTTCTCGATCTCTACAACGCCCCAGGGGTACTTGCGACCCCTGACCCTCCGTCCGTTCACTTCTACTACCGTGTTGCTTCCCGCAACAGCGAACGGCAGCCACTGCTTAGACTGTTCCCCGTCACTGTCCTCGCCATCCTCACAACAGTCCGGAAATTCGTAGACGCGAATGTTGTTCTGTTTCAACTCATTCGCAACTGTACGCTTGAATAGGATGCAGTCTTCGGGTGTCATGGTGTCCGCCTTGGCAATCACTGGAACGATGTTTACCTTATCGTGCAGCCGCTTCATAAATTCGATGTCCAGAGGTTTCAGTCCATGTCCAGAGGGAGCGATAAAATAAAGACAGCAGTGAACCATATTGTCAGGAAATGTTCTGCGAATCACTCTTGACTCAGCCTCGAAGTACTCCGCATACCTAGCTTCGATGTAGTCTATTATGGGCTGCCAACAGCGGGTGTTATCGATGGCATCGCCAAAGCCCGGGGTATCAACGATGGTCAGGCGTAGGCTTACAAAGCCTTCTCTCAGAAGAACTTTAAGTGTTTCAACTTGTACCGTTTTCTTCACCCGGTGAGATGGCCCCGGGTACTCGCTGGAGTAGACGTCCGCCGCGAACATCGAGTTAACGAGGGTCGACTTCCCCAGTCCCGCTTCACCGACCACCATGAGAGTGAAGTCGAAGCCCCTCCTGACTGCATTGCGGTAAACCCTGTTGGGCAGGTCGGAGAATCCCGCGTAGCCCTCGCCGGGTCCACGGCTCCCGGCCGAGCCTGAGCTGCCCGAAGAACCGAAGCTGCCCAGTGAGGTGGTGTCGCCGCTCATGTCGAATACGCGCTGCCGCTGTTTCGCATCACCCGGGGTACCTTCTGGCGTTCACCAACGAGGTTGTGCTCGGAAGACGGGACCGTGTTTTTGTTGAGGCAAGGTTCCACCACCACCTCTGGAAGCGCACGCGCGTGCATCAGATGACCATCCACCAGGGTGATGATGATACTCTATTAAAGGAAGCGCAAAGAATAAGCAAAATGATCGAATGAACCAGATTGGCACGCGTATTTTGTACTTTTCTCGGGAATTTTAGCTCCAATGCTCTACTGGAAACTTACTCCAAAATGCTTGCTTGCTTTCCATCTTTAACGCGGCACGGACCCTCTCAAGTGGATAGTCAAGCTTAGGGGTAACACCCATTCAGAAAAATGATGGTGATTGAAGTGAAAACTAGAAAAAATATTCTTACCTTACATCCCCTGTACTAACGTGACTTCAAGCCAAAATAGTTCAGTTGCAACAGCTTAATTTCGACTAAGGTTAAAGTTTTGTTAGGCCAAAGTAGTTTTTTTTTGTTTTTGTTTTTTTTCATGACGGGGAGCCATGCATGTCGGTGGTGGTGGTGGTTGTGGTTTGCGACGGGAAAATGAAAGGAAATTCACTGGGGATATTTTGAGCTCGGCAGGGAGCTCACCTGCATACAACCCAGTGCAGGGGAAGGGAAGTAGAGGGGGAGTGATAGGATAAAGTAGAAAGAGAGAGAGAGGGAGAGAAAGGTATAAAGAGAGCTGTCAGTCCTCGAACGCTGACCAATCGTACAGCCTAAATTTCGCATAACATTTCGCATCAGGGCCTCATATCTATCTGAGATCTTCGCAAATATGACAACATCCTCGCAACATCCTAACCTTCGCACTGCCTACACTGAACCTTTGCGAATGCTAGCAATATAGGTGACGGGTGAAAAGCGCTAAGGCTCATGGGTGCATTGTCTGCTCCCGCGGAGTCCCGCCACTTCCGGTTCGAAAGCTCTCCTGGCCTCCCGTTGGCCGGCGGCTTTCACGCGAGCGTGTACTTGTTGTTTATCTTTTTCCAGCGAAAAAAAAAAGCGCCCATGCATCGCGCATTCAATGAATAACAACGATGAATCCTACTAGGGGCTCCTCTGAGAGGTTAGCACTCTGTGACGAATAAACGACACGCACACGCGCGCGTAAAAGCCGTCAGCGTACGGGAGGTCAGGCGAGATCTCGAACCGGAAGTGGCAAGAGCAGACGATGCACCCTTGAGCGTAAACAAAACACCACCACACGGGCAATTGGTGTTACAATCGTGTCTAAGTCAGGCTGAATGCGAGGGTGCACTCACAGTTAAGCGAAAACATCGGCATAGTTTCCAAATGCATGCTGTCTTGACTCTGATCTACGAGACACTTCTGGGAACAGCGACTGTGTATAGACCGGCAAAACAACAAAGTTAAAAAAAAATTCACCCCACCTCCCCGAAGGGAATCGTGAGGAAATGCGAATGCATTTCTTTTGCGCGAGAGTGCGCGGAATTTATAATTAATGAGGAGACGGTGATTTGTAACGTAACCATTTATTTAACACCTGTTTGTGTTGTCGTTGTACTTGACGGCCACGATCACTGCCTTGTGGTCGGTAAAGTGCACAGTCAAAGGGTCTTTGGGAAGCATGCGGGCGTGGGAGAGTGGGGCGAGCGTCGAGAGGAGAAGCACCGAAGCACCGCGCCTACCCTCGCCTACACTCTCCCACACGCGGGAGCTCCGGCGAGCTCCCGCGATGCGAGCGCCCTCACACGCCCGAGCGCGCTCCTCCTCTCCACTCACTCGCCGCTGATCCGCCCGCACCACCTGCTCCGGTTGCTAGGGGAGAGGAGGAGCGCGCGCGCTCGCAGCTGTTGCTATGGAAGAGGGGGTGAGAGCGGAGAGATAACACCTGCGGGCGCGCGGACGCCGCACGGCGCCTGACATGGCTCGACTAAGAAATGCATTCGCATTTAAAATGAATATTATGAGCAAATATTTCGTTGGTTCTCGTTTTCGGCGGCAACAATTGATTCACCAGGTTTGAGCCGTCAAGTCTTTTTGTGCATCCTAAATATAAAATACCAAAATTGAATTTTTGAGGTCAAGGATTATGTTAGCGGCGATAATAATTGAAATTGTTTCGAGAGCAAAAACTTATTGAACAGTCCTACAGAGCAGAGGGACACAGTAAGCGCACCGATATCCGCGCCCTTAATAAACAATCGCTAAAAATGATACCGGAAAGAAACATTTAGTATTAAAAATAGCCCTGATAAATGTTCTAGGGAAGGGTGTACGGAAAGCTGTTGCTTTTTGAATAAGATCGCGAAAACGTAAACTGGCATAATTGCCGCCACGGGCTATGAATCATGGGGCTATAAGATGGCATTGGTTGCTGAGAAGGTATTAGCAGAAAGCATTGAAAGACTCTGGTATTAGTCTTGTCGTCACTGGATAGGCATTTTGTGATGCCTAATTCGTGACACCGCCGACTGAGCCCACCACCGGGCCAGGCTCGAGCTATCGGGCATGTTGTCAACGAGGCGAGCATAAGGCGACCCATCCGTGCTGTTGTATTCGCCCTTAGGGAACTTCACGTAGCGAAAGACGGTCGCCTCGTCGCTGTCCGCTGTCACAGCATTCGCCTGCATTTGCGAGATTAAAATGCGACAATAAAAAAATACTTCCAAGCAAAGAGCCACACGATATCACTGCAGATTCACGTTTGTAATTCGTCTGTGGGTTGAAATATCGCCTAATTGCACCGATGGAAAAATAGAAAAAAATGTTATTGGTCGTTTGCCGCGAGTCGAAGATGTCGAATGGAATTTTATTTAATCGATGCCAGCGTTTTAAGCAACCCACTTTCGGGCGCGAAAAAACACGATCACAACTAGTTCTCATACAAGTACAGGGGGGGATTAAAAGAAATACGAACAACGGAGCACACAGCCTCCGCCGCATGCCGCACCGTCTGGCTACACTGTCAGTAAACTGCGCGCATGCGTAGTTCTGTCAGAGCGTTTGAGAGTGTGGCCTACTGTTAGGGGAAATGGTTGATAAATAAGCGAAGCCGGTCATTTATTTTAAAGCGTCTGGTTATGCTTTGTCGCCACTGAGCATCCTGTTATCTACTACATTCGAGAACCAAGCGCGCAGCGGGCGGCTTGCCGCTAGCACGATGCTCTTCAACGATCATCCTGCTCAGTGGTGACGCAGCGTGAAAAGGCGCCTCAAAATAAACCACCGGCGTCGCTTCTTGATCAAGCATTTCCCAATAATGTAGGACCCACTCTCAAACGGTCTCGAATGAGTGCGCATGCGCGCAGTTTACTGACTTTGCAGCCAGACGGTGCAGTATGCGTCGGAGGCGTTCGCATTTCTTTTAATCCCCCCTGTACCATCACCGCGCCATCCATACACATTAGTAAAAAAAAAATTAAAAGGTATTCGAAGAAAGACGAGCACTTTATTGTGGTAAGAGCTTGAGAAACGTCGGCCACTGCCACGATCACGTTTGAGGGTATCTTTGACAGCTGAAGAGCCGGCCTTCCTGGGTGCGCGCATGGCTTAAGGGATGAGGAAAGTGTGCGCGCCTGTGCACGGCACACATACTCTGTTTTAGTTTTTTAAATGCAGAGCATTTCAGTAACTCACGATGTCACCCGCGTTGACGTCCGTAGTCCGCACCGTCGTTGTCCCTACTATATAAAAAAATCGCGCCACCACAAGAACGCGTGATGTTGACGTCACGATCACGCCACAGATGTTAGCGACCGGAGCGCGCGCGAACGACAAATTGGGCCCATCTCCCCGCGAGGGGTACTCGAGTAAATGCGTCGCATAGGGGGTGGGTGTATTGCATTAACGTTTAGTGTTTGGGGAGTTGGTGGTAGTGAATGGGTTGTATCAGCAGCTTCTTGACGTAGTTTGAATGAGTCACGGAAATTTCGTCATTCTTGCGTGTTTCGCTTTGTTTACAAAGCAAGAAACGCAAATGCTTGCGGAGTTGTTAACTAACTAACTAACTGACTGACTGACTGACTGACTGACTGACTGACTAACTGACGGTCTGACTGACTGACTGCAACGGCTTACTTGCACGAATGCTTTGCTCTGTGGACAGCCAATGCACTCGCCATTTGTACAAGTGCGGCACGCACACACACAGCTGGCTGGCGCCGCATCTTTTCAAAGTGCTACAAGTTGTGCCACGCCTCCGCCGGATGGCGCCACGGGTCCCGCGACCGAGAGAAGACGCAGTGAAACATCCACCTCGCGAGGGGCACGATCAAATGCAGAGCATTTCCGGGGGCGCACGACGTTAAGTAGTTTGCGTTACGTTAATGTTGTTGCACTTGTGGCAACTGCTGACGAGAGAGCGCTCGTCAGCAGTAATTTGAATGAGTCAACGATATAAGGTGCGTTCGTAGCGTCTCTTTCTGTGTCGGCTTTGTGGCGCAGTGGGTAAAGCACCATGTACATTGCGTTCCGCCCGCAGGGTCGAGGGATCGAAACCGGGCGCCAGATAGTATTTTCTTTTATATAGTAGGGACAACGACGGTGCGGACTACAGACGTCAACGCGGGTGACATCGTGAGTTACTGAAATGCTCTGCATTTAAAAAAATACTATCCGGCACCCGGTTTCGATCCCTCGACCCTGCGGGCGGAACGCAATGTACATGATGCTCTACCCACTGCGCCACAAAGACGACACAGAATGGGACGCTACGAACGCGCCTTATATCGTTGACTCATTCAAATTACTGCTGACGAGCGCTCTCTCGTCAGCAGTTGCCACAAGTGCAACAACATTAACGTAACGCAAACTACTTAACGTCGTGCGTCCCCGGAAATGCTCTGCATTTGATCGTGCCCCTCGCGAGGGGGATGTTTCACTGCGTCTTCTCTCGGTCGCGGGACCCGTGGCGCCATCTGGCGGAGGCGCGGCACAACTCGTAGCACTTTGAAAAGATGCGGCGCCAGCCAGCTGTGTGTGTGCGTGCCGCACTTGTACAAATGCATAGTGCATTGGCTGTCCACAGAGCAAAGCATTCGTGCAAGTAAGCCGTTGCAGTCAGTCAGTCAGTCAGTTAGTTAGTTAACAACTCCGCAAGCACTTGCGTTTCTTGCTTTGTAAACAAAGCGAAACACGCAAGAATGACGAAATTTCCGTGACTCATTCAAACTACGTCAAGAAGCTGCTGATACAACCCATTCACTACCACCAACTCCCCAAACACTAAACGTTAACGCAATACACCCACCCCCTATGCGACGTATTTACTCGAGTCCCCCTTGCGGGGAGATGGGCCCAATTTGTCGTTCGCGCGCGCTCCGGTCGGTAACATTTGTGGCGTGATCGTGACGTCAACACCACGCGTTCGTGTGGTGGCGCTATTTTTTGTTTTTGTTAGCACTGTTGCATTTATATATGTCGTTTGGTTGATTTGATTGTTTGTAGGGTTTAACGCGCCGACGCAACGCAGACGATGAGGCGCGCCGTAGTGCAGGGCTCCGGATTGATTTTGACCACGGTCGATCTTTAACGTGCGCCGAAATCTCGTATACACGGGCGTTTTTGCATTTCCCCTTCATCAGAAAAGCGGACGCTGCGGCCTGGAATCGAACCCTCGTCCTCGTGCTCAGCAATATGTCGTTTTGTAAAGAAACTTTCATTTGGAAGTAGCGCTTGTCTCTGTCCCGTTCGTCCCGTCTGAATTTTCGCGCTTGAAATTCGTACAGTGGATTACCAACTAGCTCGAACCCACAGGTTAAGTTATATTTCAAAGCTTAAGTCACGGTACTGTGCTTATCCTTTTTTAGGGAGGGAGCTAGTGAAGTTGTTCTCAACCATCAGCATGGGCCCCTCTCGTGCTGGCAGAAGGGAGGGGGAACCTGAGATAAACGATGCTGATTCGTTTTAAAATGTCAAACAATTTGCAATTTCAGCTGAAGTCGCCCACATACTTATTCAATGCCCGCCGTATGTGTGTCACTTTTATTTTGATGCGCGTCATATCCTCAAGCAATTTGAGTCTCCAAACCTATAGATGCAGCCCCTTTGCGTGCCTGGCTTTTTTTGCATAGCTGGCGTGTTGTGCAAAAAGCCAACCTTAGAACATGTGCTTCTCGGGGAATTTAAACAAACAAGTCATGTAGCGAAGCCACTTTTTTACTGCGAAGCAGTATATGTTTCACCCGCCCCAGTTTTCATTCCGGTGAAGCTGATTTACTCGGCGCGGCTGCGGCGCTGCACGTCACCACCGCTTTTACAACTGTTATTTCCCTCGCAACCACCGATGCCTCTTTCACAAGCTGCGCATCCGGCTGATAGCTGCGGTAGCGCCCGTATCAGGCGTTACCAGAGTAACCTGCCCTCTTTGAACCCCGACGTGAGCCCGTAATTATTTTTCAGTATGAAAGTCATTGCGCGGGACATTTTCGCCGGTGCATTTCACGCCTTCACGCATCCATCGTCGGTTGCCAGTTTATGCATGCACTGGTTTGGGGTGGAAGCAGCAAGGGGGCGTGCATGCACAGCTATATAAAAAAAAGCACAGCTATGCCGCTACCGATGACACCGATGACACGCGCGTTGTCCTGGCGGGAAATTTAAACATGAAAGTCTCACGGCTCAATGCGACCGGTCAGCTGTCCTAAATGGTCGAGCGATTTGCGTTTGGGTTGGTATGTTACACAAACAGCGATATGCCTACGAGGCAGGACGGAAACGAACAGCCACATGTTTGTCCACTTGAATAAATTTCGAGCCCCTCAATTTTGTGACACCCTATGGACAGACGCGTGTCGTTTGCTCGAAGGAACAACAGTGGGGATCGAAGGAGCGTCTGCCGGAACAGAAACGTGAATGGGTGCGAAAACCGCAGAAAGCCACTGCCGCCGCCTGTTTCCACCGCCAGTTTCAGCTTGCCGGGTCGCTGGGGATCTCTGCCGGATGAATAGCAACGTCGACGTAAGCAAATATTTCTTGTTTAGCTTGAAGGGCTTTCAGAACGACAATTTTGGTGGTGCCTTTCACTTCTAAGCTCGCGCACATAACTGGTTGCCGGTTTTTATCAGGCACGAGTAGGGTGTGGAAGCACGGAAGGGGGAGAGGGGCGTGCACGCGCAGATGTAGGTTTCATGCCCTCACTTCTGAGAGAGAGATAAAACATTTATTATCATGTCCAGCAGTAGTGGGGTGGGGAAAGAAGGGATGGGGCGGCGAGGTGTGTGGTGGACCTCCCCGCTACGGCCGCCTACTCACTGCGCGTCTCGGTGGAGACACGGTCCGGCAGGTGATGGACATCCTCGCGCGGCAACGGCCCTCACTTCTGACATGTCCGTTGTGCTGGCGGGAGGTGTGAACGTGTACGTCCGCGCCACTCTAATGCGAACTTTCCGGTGCCCTCAGTGGTCCTCATGGATTGGGTTGGTGTGTTACGCAGACAGTAAGATGGCTACGACGCGGGAGGGAAACGTACAGCTCCATGTTTGTCCGTTAAAATAGATCTCGAATCCTTCAAAGTTCCATTGGTTAAGTGCGAATTCCTCGATCGAAAATTACAAACAAACGTGTTTTGTTTCGTACATTTCGTGTACTGCTTCCAGCTTCGCAGGTCATCTTCTTGACAGAGTGGAAGGGCGAGATTTTTTTTTTTTTTTTTTTGCATACCAAGGCACATTTTGGCAAAAATGAGGAAATAATGGGGTAAAAATTTCGGGAAGGGGACCCAAGAACCCATGGGCCCCCATTTAAGAACCCTTGAATTAGCGCATTGAATGCTTCCTATCTATTCCCACGGCTGCGGTTCTTAAGCGTGCTCAGGAAGTCCACAGTGTCCTGGTCGGTTCCTATCTATTCCCACGGCTGCGGTTCTTAAGCATGCTCAGGAAGTCCACAGTGTCCTGGTCGGTGACGTTAACGTAGACGAGGAAGTGCCTCGCGCCCAGGGTCGCGTAGTAGGTCAGGAGCTCTGCAAGGACGCGTCCTCCGCCCGCGTGCATTCGCTCCTCGGACCAGGGCGTCATGCAGACAGCCACGGACCCGCACCGCTTTGGGACGGTCTAGTTAAGGTGGCAGGGTACGAACCAGTAGGCGCTCTCCTCTCGACGGTATACCAGCGACGCCAGGCGCACGCCTTAGTCCGACGAGAACAAGTGACACCGGGCGGGACGAAGCGCACTTGCCATAAATCGCTAAGGCGCTTTCTCATCACATTCCTATGGAGCTTACCAATTCATGACCCACTGGTTCAAAAACCATCCTGCACCAAAGCCAAAATTTTTACAGATTCATAGAAATGTTCCTAACGGCCGAGTTTGCTTCTTTTGGAAATATATCACTTCTGTACTGATATAAAAGGTAAACAAAAACGTGCCTTAGTTTGCATTAGGTGACGCTAGCTGTGGAACAATCGGGAGTTTAATTTTATTATTTCAGTACAGGAATGACATTTTTCTAAAATAGGCAAAGTAGGCCGTTATGAACATTTCTATGTATTTGCAAAACTTTCCGCATTGGTACACGGTGGTTTTTAAGCCCATGGATCGTAAATTAGTAAGTTCCGAGGAATGTGTTCAGATGGGGCCATAACGACAACATACAAGATCAGTTCACAAAAAAAAACTGACTTTGTCCCAATGGCTAAGATTCCAACTTAATCACAACTTCAAACAAACTGAAGATGTTAGGGACCCAGATGAAGCACTTCCAATTCTTTTTATGGTTCGTATTTGAAAGTTCACAGACACCTAGTTATTTATTTATTATTCATGCACACCTGCTGGGTGTCCTAAATCACACAAGAAAAGAAACAGCCCCGAGCATGGCGTAATTGTGTTTATCAGATCTTCAAGTCATCCCCAACATCCCGAAAAAACCACATAAAAATGCCAACAATAGAAAAAGTAAGATCCGCAAGATGCTGTTCCATCCACGATCATGCATGCAATAAATACCATTCAGCCATAATGTCACCAATGGTTTGAAACCTAGCATGTTTAAAGACAATATCATCAATGTTCGTGAAGCATTCAGAAAAGCACACAACACTGAAAGGGATAAACCTTTCTCGTTCACTTACGCGCATAATCTGGCAAAGCAGAAGATTCTGTAGCACCAAGCAATGGTTTACGTCTAATGACCTTAATGCCTCCAAGTTTCTTCCTTAATTTACATTACTCCATGCAAATCATCAAAGCTTTTATTACCCATGTCCCCTCTGTTATACACAATGCAGTAGCCAGTTATGCAATGAAATTACAAATGAGCACATATGACAGTATTGTGAACCAAAAAGGGTCAACCTCAACACTTTCAAACACACACACAGAAATCTGGTTATTTAATGCATTAAAATGAAAACAGAAATTACTTTGTTATAGCCACCGCTTCATTAGAACCATTGTTTATATGTTAAAAATTATCGTGATTTTTCATAGGCAGAGTTACGACAGTTTTTAAAGTGAAACCTCTTTAAAACAAAATGGCCTATAAAAAAGCGGTGGTGAAAAACCGTAAACCGTTATTAAAAGTAAACCGAAAAAAGTAAACCGTTATTTCTCTTGTACGTACTTTTTAATCTCCATTGCTTTGTTACAGGCCGTTTTGTTTTAATGAGATTTCACTTTAAAAACTGTCGTAACTCAGCCTATGACAAATTGCATCACGCAATGAAACCAGGTCGAAATGTGGCACAAATAAAAACTCTGCACACTCATCAGCATCATTATTGAACAATCAGAGAGCTTCCTTGTTTCGGAGTCAGATTAACAAATAAGCAACACACATATGTTGACGCCAAATATAGGCCAAAGAATAAGCTTAAGCCGGTACACACACACCACTAAGACACAATCACAAAAACAAACTTGTCTTCCCTAACTTTCAGTAATTGGAGCTTTCCAATGCTCTTCCGAAAAGGAAATAAATCAATGCAGATACTTTAGTCCATGATATTGAATCTCAAGCATACCCCCAGCCCTCCGCAGCTTTGTTTAGCTGCCAGGAATTCCATTTTTGCAACGCGCTACAGACTATTCAGTGAAAAAAAATAACATGAAACTTCAGCAATAGAGCGGCCCATTAATCACACCCATTAAGCCATATAGCTATGAATATAATGACATTCAAAAAGGGATGGCTCTCATAGAGTTGATTATCTGTCAGGGGGAAGTCCTGGAGAAAGTCACAAACTTTCACCCATAATTGCAGGGGTTTGCTCTAGGGCAGGGTGGACTCTGCTTATTACCGGGAGATTTTTTCACAATCCACCTCCAACACCAAAAAAAGTGCTCAAGAGACGGGGAAGACAAAGAAGCTTCGAAGGAAAACTAAACATTGATATCGCTTGTTCAGAGTTGACCAAGCACCATCTGCATCAAAAGTTCCCAGCCTAGGATGCTTCCTGCCTCTGGATGAAAAATCCGAGCAAATTGACAGGCCGCAATCAAACTGAACTTTACCAGAACATGTTACTAACCGATTAGATAACTTTCTCAAATTTTTCACCCTAGCTAGCTTGACTGCTTTTTGCATTTTGACTCTGTGCTGCTTCTTGTTGTAGCAACTTCTGACCAATGGTGCACGAACGACATTCATTTTGCACACCTTGCATGCCAGTACTGGTGGTCATCAATTCTCTTTCAAACGAGACGGTTGACCCTTCTCCCATGTAGAAACACGTTAGGCACTGTAGTACACAAGCCAGCAGCTTCGGACACAATGCCCAACCCCTTGCCCTCTTTCAATTCCCCTAATACTGTCTCAGTGAGAGACAGCAAACTCGAAGCTTGCTCACAGCTCTGATCACAAATATTTCTCCTAGTTACGTTGGGCTTTCCTGTAAAACCATTTTCCCACCAGTCAGCCTCCAGCAGCAAACCAAACAACCAACCCAAGTGTTAAGTCTTGGGTTGGTTGTTTTGCTGCTGGAGGCTTACGTCACAACTGGCTTACGTCACAACAGGCTTACATCACGTCACAATGTTGTCGAGGCTTACGTCACAACTGAAGCTTCCAAGTGGACAAAAAGTTAAACACGGTGGTTTAAGTACCAGTTGAGACAGGCAACATACAAAACAAAAATGAAAGACGGAGGTAAGGAAGCACACCAGACTGTTTAGCTACTTATACACTTTACATAGCCGTGACAACCATGGCACACTGCTGCACCGTGTGCAAAAAACATTTCCGAGCATTATGACCCCCCTTTTGCACCTAATCTTGTGCAAGTCTACCTATTCACTCACACCCTCCTTCTTACCGATCCTTTTCATTTAATACTGAGTGACCCTTTCACTCCTGTAAAGCTCCACCCATCACCGGCTCTGAGGGTTTTACAAAGTGCATACATGAGGAGGCTGCTGTAAAGCCAAGCAATCTCCGTGGCCTCCACCTCAGAGAAAACGTCAAGGCCCCTGCCCTGCGCCTACAAAATGCATAAATTTGTTCTGAGACAGTTGCAATAAACTCGTGTGGCTCAAATCACAGGCAAAAAGTGACATTCAGCCTTCCATGCAATCTGGAAGACTCTGGACTGGTTGACCACCAAGGTAAATGACTGGCAATGCAATGCTGGAGCGACAGACAATATGAGAAGGAGGACAAGACAAATTGGTTGTGGGATGAGGTGAAAACGTCTCTATATATAGTAGCCGACCAGTTTTTTCGGACTGCGAAAATTTGAACTCGCTGAATATTTCGGACTTTCCCGAGGAACTTCCAGTTGTCCTACCTCGGTATTCAATGGCGTGGAATGCATGCAGGCAACCAAGTGTGCGCCGCCATATCTGTGGCCAAGCGTCTGTTGCTAGGCAACGTTGTGCGCACGGCCCGCAGATCAGGCACCCCTCTTCTCCTCCATGCAAACGTGTGAGTGCGCCGTCACTCGTTACGTCGGGCTCCGCGGGATGGTGGCACTTGTCCGTGCTAAGCACGACTGTGAAACACATGACTGTGTTTCACGTTACGAACTCTTCGCCGAACACAAAGTATTGCGTCGAGTTCACTGTGAGTGCGATTAATAACATCTCTGTTGGCACAACAGTTTAGAATCGGATTGGAACAGAGCTAATGATGCACGCCGGTGCATTTTTTTTCTTCGGCGTGCGGCCGCAGTGGCCCAGGCTGCGCCGTGTCCGTGGCGCATCGGCCATGTCTGTGGCCGTTTCCAGTGTGGCCAAGCGAAGAAATTGACCGCTAAACTTTTCAACGAATACCGTCTATAGGACTAATGACTCACGGATTTTTCGGACTATTTTTCGTTCCCCTCCACATCCGAAAAATCGGTCGGCTACTGCACATATATCGACGCAATGGTGTAGGATAGGAGCAATTGAAGTCAATGGAAGAGGCCATCGTCCAGCAGAGGACATCCACAGGCTGATGTGCAGCCAGCCCTGGAAACTGTTCCTTCGTGTGTGTTCTTCCGTACGGCCAACAGGTGTCCCCTTCTTCAGCTGGCGGCCAGGTTCTTGTAGAAGGCGAGCACGTTGGGGTCGGCACGGACGCAGTCGCGGCGAAAGTCAAGCACCCGGAGGCCGTCGAGGGTGCCCACCCGGGAGAGGGCAACGTACGCCTGACCCGCCTCGAAGACACGCCCCAGCGACAGCTCGGCGCAGTCCAGGGTCAGCCCCTGGGACTTGTGGACGGACATGGCCCAGGCCTGGCGCAGGGGCAGCTGCCGGCGCACGTGGGCCCCCTCCCCCGTTCGGATGGACCAGCGCTCGCGCGAGACCCTGTGTTTGCCCGAGTTCAGGAACTGCACCAAGGGGTCCCCTGCACGGCCAGAGCCACAAGTTGGGTGACAGAGCAAAAAGTGGCTGTGCTCCCTAATGCGAAATTTGTGCGCCGCGCAAACTGCAGTCTTTTCAGTCACGGCGAATAGCTACTGCATCTCAGGAGGTCACATGATCAGTGAACGCACAACGGCGTGCACTGGTCTGCCGTTACCTTTCAGCGCATCACCGCCGCCAAGCGTGTTGTTGTAAATCGTGTTTGAACCTCCCGCACAAATGTCACATGGTTTAGATGAGCCATGGAAGGAGGAGGACACCGAGAGAGAAAGAGAGATATAACTTAATTGGGTCCATGCCATTCAGGTGGCACTTGTAGCCGGTGGCATCCACCACTCACCGGCGACTGCCACAGCCCTATCAATTAACCGGACCTGAAGGTCCAGATCAGTGCTGGGGAGTGCGGCTTCCCATTACTCCTCAGAGGTGATTAGTGGGAACGTATTTTGTGGGCATGCCCATATGATGCGAGAAAGGGTGGCGTGATCTCTGCACAGGCGACAGGCCGCGGTTGGGTAGAGACTTGGGTGTATGTGTGTCAGGTGAGCTGGGTTGGGGAAGGGGTTTGTTTGTAGTAAACGCCAAATGTGCGCTTTGTTGTTATCCAATTACTGGTTTGCCGATGGGTATATCCGGTGGGAGAGGCAGTAGTGTGTTGTGATGTCATGAAATGTGACCAGGCAATCCCTCGCAGACCGCGCCCCGTGATAGGGATACAGATTAGGCCCTCCCCAGATCGTGAGCCCTCGGGCGAGATCGTGGGCCGTCTCATTCTCCTCGAGGCCGGAGTGCAAGGGTGCCCAGATTAGGCAAATTTTCTCATTTGGGGACACCGATTGAAATTTTTCTAGAATTCTGAGTGCCACTCGTGATAATCTGCCTGTGGCAAAATTTTGGATTGCAGTCTTTGAATATTGTCTGGGGGGTTGGATTTTGTGTGATGGCTAAGGCTATGGCCCCCTATTCCACCATTTCTGGGCGGATGGCTCGTACAGTCGCCAAGTTTAGAAGTTTTTTTGTAGAAGTCTGTCATGGCAACCGTGTATGCATCGTGGTGTCTGCACTCTGCTGCGTCCACGAAGATGGTGTTTGGGTTATTCCTGTGTAATTTATGGAGTGCTTCTGCCCGTTTCTTTCTCCTGGCTGTGTGATGTTCAGGGTGCATGTTGCGTGGCAGAGGTTTGATAGTTAGCCTTGCGTGGATGTGTGTTGGTATAGAGGGTAAGGTGTGTATACTTGGTGTGGTGTCCAATAGCTAGCTTTTGGAGTATGTGTCTCCCTGCGGCTGATCGTGCGAGTCTTTCATACTGGCTGGTTAGGTGGGCCTTTATGAGCTCGCGGACTGTATTATCTAGGCCTAACCCATCAAAGCAGGCAGTGGATGTGTCGGGGATAAGGCGAAGTGCGAGTTTGTATGTTCACATGATGAGTACATTGACCTGCTCTAGTTCTTGTGTGGTTAAGCGAAGGTAAGGCAGCGAGTATAGCAAACGAGTGAGAAAAAAAGCCTGCAGAATGCGGACCTTTTCATCTTCTCTCAAGCCTTTATGACGGTTTGTTATTCCCCGTATTAAATTGGCAGTTTGTGTTGCGTTTCTTTCCATGCGATCTAGGAATTATCCATTTTTTCTATCATTCGAATATGTAACCCAAGTACTCGGATGCACAAGACCTCTGGGATAGGGTGTTCTTGAATATGAAGCTTGATGTTTGGCTTGTCTGGTTTATGGGTTTGTGGTGGTAGCGAAAGTAACTCCGATTTAGTGGGCGAGCATGAGAGTCCTGCTTTGGCAGCTTCTTCTATCACTATCTGGATGCCTTTCTAGAGGATTTCTTCTATATGCGCGTCACTGCAGAGCGTAATATTATCTTCCTATAGGCTGTGGCACAGTCCTGGAATTTTGCAGAGTTTTTGGGGTATTGTAAGGATAGCCAGATTAAACAGAAGTGGAGATATGACTGCTCCCTGGGGCGTTCAGCGGCCACCTACGTCGATCGAGGGGGTGTGAAGCGTGGCCTTTCTGTCGGTTAGGAAATCGTTAACATAGTTATACATTCATTCCCCTGAATTCACTGATTGTAGGCCTGTGAGAACAGCGCCATGGGTGACATTGTCGAATGCTTTGCTTAAGGCCAGAGTAAGAATTGCAGCGGAGTCATGACTGTTTGTTCTTGGTTCTATGATGTGATGGTAAGGACTGATGTACGTGCAACATGCAGCGCGTGCTGAGCTTCTGTGGCGCGGCCTCGGAATACTGCCCTCCACCTCGCACTTTCGTTAAGCTTTCGTTCCCCGCTTTACTGTGGGCTCATGTTCAGTGGCCTCTTTGTTCTCTTGGATATCTCGTAGCATGTCGCCAGTGGGGAGCACCTCGCACCACCTTGGCATACCGTCCTCCCCCTCACACTTTCACCACACTTTCCTTCTCTGTTTTCCTTCTGTCTTTGGTGTCCCCCTCGTTCGCTCGGTTACAACGCCGGCAACACCGGCAAACCACAGTAGCGGACACTTAAGTGCTACGCACTGCAACAAAACAGGAAGGGAAATGGTGCTTTCTAGGGTGGCCAGATAACATCACAAGCACTCAGCTAAAAGCTAGTGGCCGCTAGAGGCAGCTGTCACGAGAGAAGAAACTGCACAGCCCCTGCGATCAACGTTTTGCTGCATCGCCTTAGAATTTATTGTGGCCGCTACCATTTTGTCCATCAGGTGCCGCTGCCCTCTTCTTCGCCGTCACAGCTACAAAGCCTTGTGGTCCTTGTTTCATCACAACATAATCTGGCCGTTCGCCCTCGCTTGCTGCAATGGACCGTTTCACCTCCTGTACATATTCTTGCTCCATGCTGCCGATTCACCCCTCTCCCCAGTCCAATCCACTATCCCGCTTCAGGGAGAGTGACTGTCGTGCTCGTTCTACCTGCACCCCTGTCTATCACAAACAAGGAGGAAGACAATGATGGCCCACTCTGCTTTATTCCATTGCCCATGGTCCTTTATGAGGGATGGGACTGCGCTTGTCATTCCTCTCACCTCTGCGACAAGTTGGTCACGATGACAATGATGCACGGACAAATTGTTGCTTGCAGCCTGCGTCCTCTTCTCAATGATGAACCAATACAGTTACAGTTTTCCTTGGACAGTTTTCACGGGCACAATATGCAGGGAGAAACCACCACTTGATGGGACGAGTGGAAGTGCAGGGCCTGTGGGGCGTGTCAATTGCGACCCCCGGCTATGCACCCTCACCGCTGCTGTCATAGTTTGGCCAAGCTTTGCTGGCAGAAATTTACCTATCTCGTTTTAAGTGCAGAGTACTTTAGGAGCTCGCCTTGTCGTCGTAGCTCGCTCGCTGGACCCAAGAAGAGCCACACGGTGTTCCGCCGTAGTGGCTGTCATCGCAGCATCCCACAGAGGGTTCGAAAGCCAAGCTGTTTATATAGTCATAAGCGTTCAAACCTCGTGAACCGCTGGCACTTGTCATACATCTCCTCATTATTTAGCACAAAGAAAACTGCAGGGGCATTTGAGGCAAAACATGGATAATTAACTGGCAGCTCCCGTGTTCATCTAGTTAGGAACGCTCATTGGGTTGGTTTCTACGATAAAAAGTGAAAAAAAAAAGTGGCAGTGCAACACCACCCCTTTGGGAGGGAAAGCAAGCACAAAAAGAACGAAACTCCCACTGGTGCAGTTTCAGGCAGGGGGGCGTGCGAGTACTGTGAAGGTGAGAAATTTGAAATGCGTTGGACAAACTTCTGTTGAATTCATCAAGAGAGGATGGAGATAGGGTGGCAAAGAGCGTGATGGGTGGTAGCAGTGAGTGGATAACGGCGCTACACCCCATTAAGGCGAATCACTGCTCTGCACTTCAGACAGCTTTCACATTGAGCGGAACGGCTTTAATTTTTTCTCCCCATTCCTCGCTGCACCCACGCAAGTACAAAATTTGTAAGAGGAGCTCCAACGAATGCGTCTCATGCTTAAAAATTACAGTAGTCTTTCAATTTTATCACCCAAGCACCGTACACACAAAATGAACACTGCAAACTAGCATTAGATGTCTGAAACCTCCAGGATTTTATGCCCCTATGCCGAAATGGCACAAAAGGATAATGCACAACGCACGAAAGGATAATGCGGGAGGTATCTCACAGGGAATACAGGGATTCTCCCCTATTTTTGTTTTTGGCTTGGCTGAAAGACTTGAAAACCTGCAAGCTTGCAAAAACTCTAAGTTGACACTTTGAAGCGTGGCTCACCAGAAGTGGGGTCGAATCCCACGACGACCCCGCGAGATCCGTTGGCCAGGCCCGCCCTGAGCTGCGTGTTCTTGGTGAGCATGACCTGTGTGCCAATCTTGAGCTGGAGGACAGCGGGGGCGCAGGTGTCGAGGAGCTCGGAAGAGGAGCCTTCCTCGTCGACCGCCTTGAAGGTGCGTGGCGAGCCAGGCAGCTCGTCAAAGCACCTCTGGTTCATGAAGTCGACGTCATCTGTGTGCGTGCTCAGCCGGGTCGCCACAATGTCCCCTGGTCATCAGGGGCAGAGGAAAGAACAGGTGTCACTCTGACGGCCAAAAGAAAAACACCGAACCAGAATTCCCTTCAAGTTTCCATTGTGGCGCTGCTGAATTGGAAAACAGCAACTACGTACTCAAACAGCAATTTCTTCAGAATGAAAGAAAACCAAACAGGATAGAGAAGGGAATGGCCCGTGCATTGACATGCTTTACGACAGCCGACTGCATGAGCCCCAATGCAAGAGGACAAAAGTGAAAAGCTGGCACCTAGCACATTGCAGACTAGGGGTGGCATGCATCCCTTTTAGGGCAGTAGCAGCGAACCACCGAGTCAAGAGCTGGTCATAAACACCTGGTGAATATTGAACGACCTTGTTAACTTGCTCTGGTAATCTGGGGTGCAAGTCCACTTTGTCTCAATTGTTTTCACACTCTGCAGAGCAGCCAAATTGCACACTTCTCAAGAAACTTGTACGTTGATATGCTACTGCGTGTTTTTAAGTCCTCACTTCCCCGAGAATGACTGGGATGCTGATTTTGTTAAAATTCGGGGGTTTAACGCAGTTGAAGCTACACCTGAGCTTAGAGACACGCCATAGTAGAGGGCTCTGAATTAATTTTGACCAACTGGGGATCTTTAACGTGCACCGGAATCTCAAACACACGGGCGTTTTGCGTTTCGCCTCCATCTGAAAAGTGGCCGATGTGGCTGGGAATTGAACCCGCACCCTTAGGCTCAGCAGCACAATGCCTTATAAAGGCCATGCAAACAAAATACATACAAGTTTGTTTTATTCGAAAGATTTGGTGCTTGTCCGGCAGCACGATGCCGTATTCACTAAGAAATTAAACAATTTTAAGCCAAAATTTTGACTCTCCCGCCAAACCATTTGTTTTGTGACGTCTGCCATGATGTAACCAGGACACGTCTTCAAATGAACGTCAGTTGCACTCCTTAGTCCGCAGCAAACAGTGGAACCCCTTGTTTACCATCCATCCTCCTAGATGGTGCCACCATACTGCGTAGGACCACTGTCCACCTTTGCTTTATTTTTGATGTTATTTGCACCTGGCTTGTTTTTGTTACAGTAAATAGTAATCATTTCGTGAAACATGGGGTATGCTACACAAACAGGGTCACATAAGACAATATCACTTACGCCAATATTTGTCATGTGAGACAACCGCAAAGCACCGGACTGCTGTGCAGTTATTAAAAGCCTCGAGTGTGCAGTACCACATACCTGCCAACCTGGTGACTTGGAAATTCGTAAAACCAGCGGTCCGGGGGGGAAGGGGGGGGGGGGGGGGCAGTGCACTAATTTTTTACAAGTTTAAAAGGATTAACGTTCTGTGCCAAGCGTTCTCACGTTTTCGCAACCATAAGTGAAATTCGCAAGTCTTGAAGAGTAATGAGCAACAAGGCAGGAGGAGAAAATTCTGTCGCGTAAGATTTTACAAACGCTCGGTACAGTATTGTCGCGGCTTCACGTCATTGCACTGCGAAGCACCTACTGCGGTCATACCACAGGTCGTAGTGCTTTGGTCGCGGCAGTCATACGAAGAGCGACGCGAACACGGAGGTCCTAACCGGCCCCCGAACGATGCGCTCTAAACAGGCTGTTCGAGGTGGAAGCGAATTCCGGACATGGATGCGTAGCCCACCCCGAGAAGGTGACAAAGTCGCAGCTTCTGCTGATGATGATAACAAGAGTACGTACTATTGCCCTTTTGTGGCGGCGCAAGGTGGCACAGTGTCGTTTTAATGGATATTCCTTTTTTTTCGTAAATCAAAATATTTTCCGTAAAATTTCGGGCAAGATTCGTAAAATCGTAAGACTGGTCGAAATTCGTACATTTTACGGAAAGTTCGGAAGAGTTGGCAGGTATGCAGTACCAACAACAGTATACACTAGTGTACTTATATGCTTACATGTACTTTCGTAACTTCCATTGTTTACCCCACTGTTTTCACTGCTATAAAACGAATATGCATTACTTTTAAGTGAAAACAGCTCGTTCTGCAAGCTTATAAGCCCTGACTAACTTGCTTTTGCCGGACTCAGCCAATCGCAGAGCTGGGCACATATGACATTATAGCTTCTGTTGTGGGAACTGAACTAGTGGGTCGCACGGCCACTCCTTTTTTCCTCATTATATAGCTTATTTGAGCAAAGTGTACATTAAAAGTGGCGTCAGTATGATTCTAACGAGGCAATCTTTCAAATGAACCACGCTTGTGTTTTGTCTGCATGGCCCCTTTAATTACTGGGCCCCCACGGCGGGCGGATGGTGATGCACCTTGTGGTAAGCAACAGTGGCAAACTCAGACCGCTCTCATCACCAATATGAGGAGGGACATGAGGAGTGCGATTGTGAGTTTGCTTTTAGTGAGAGACAGCAAAGGATATGCAGGTAGAATGCAGGTGGTCATGCAGGTAGCCATGCCTACTGCGGAGGGATCGAGAGTCCCTCATATCACTGAGGAGCTTAGCGAGGTGTGCATGCGTGCGTGCGTTTGCATACGTGTGCCTGAGTATGCACGCCCACCACCAGTCATGTGTCCACCCAAACTCCTCCCAGGGAGGAAATGACCCCTGCTTCCCTGCTCCACTCTGTAGCTGCGGCACCTACCGGTGTCGAGGCGGCGGGTGGCCGTCTTCTTGAGCACCTCCTCCACCCAGTCCGGGCAGGAGCCCAGCCTGACCTGCTGCAATAGGGTGATGAAGCGGGGGTCCTTCTGCCTGTGCACCTGCTTCAGCTCCAAGGTGGCGTGCACGCACTGACGCCAGGCCGACGTCTGCAACAGGTGTCGAAGCACACGGCATTGACTACTCTGCCTCAGGCCCCACTGTCAGCCCTTGCAACCGACAACACGTCACGTCACACGGATAAAAAGACAGTGGCAACAGCAAGTGCGGCCTTGTGGTGCAAAGGTAATCTGTCTTTTGCATACACCTGCAAGAAATCATACCCTAGTTACACGTGTACGCCAAGCCATAATTTAAAGCACCTGTTTGAAGCGTTATTCCCTAGAGGAGAAAGAAGCGAGTGTGCTTGTTAGTAGAAGAGGACGATGAGTAACAGCGACGGCTATCGGACATTGTACATACTGAGCTGTGAAAGTTGGAACAAACCTGTCATTAGACCTACGGTAAGTGCTAGGCAGATATCTCCACTGGCTGACTATAAGATATCAGATTGCGTATACAGTTGAACCCCTTTATAAGAGACATGTACCGGGGAGCAGTTTCTGTCTCTTATACGAGATGTCTCTTATAAGCAGGGAACCATGTTTTCACTTACTAATCTGACCCTAGTTCAATGTGGACACCGTATGACTAAAATAAGCTCAAAAGGACGCTACAGCATGTTGCAAAAGATTCATTCTAATTTACATTTGGCCCCAGAATTTATGAAACTTTGTTTGCTTCATGACTGTATTTACACTGTTTTTTTACAACCGATTCTGCAGGCTTTTTTTTACTTTCCTTTGTTTGTGGAAGATGAATCGTAGATGTTGAGTTCACAAGCCTGATGAATAGCCAGAGCGCACAGCTTCTTCCGCTGTGTGCTCAGGCCATTCATTACGCTTGCAGGACTCAACATCTGCAGTGCTTCTTGATTGGGAGCTACGCGAGTGGGAGAGCCCGCACGTGCGATCGCGCTGCATCCAATGGATGGCAGTAAGCTTCAACCACTACTGTCAGTTGTATTTCCATTGGCAGGGCTTCTCATCGTCATTTCATAGCTGGCTGAACCACTTTGTGTTTGCTGAAATTATCATAAATAGCGACTGCAGGTGTCTGTTGTCCACCTGTGTTTCACAATGGAAGCAACTGCAATTAGAGACTGGTGGCACTGCATCTGAAGTTAAAATGTCTGTTACAAGCGAGATTATTGATTAAACTTCAAGGATGACTTGTCCCTTATAACCAATCTTCTACATCCAATGTCTGTTATAAAAGAGGTCGATTTAATGGGAAAGATAGGGCAGCCAACCATGTGGGTGAATAGTGTCTCTTATAACCATTTGTCTCTTACATCAGTGTCTCTTATAATGAGGTTCAACTGTATACACACAACACAATCGGAGAACAGGAAAGCAACAGTGCTTTGCTAACCCTTAACGGTTCGAAACTTCACCCGCTTTCTGGCCACTTCGGTCCGAAAATATTTTGCCAGTTTCTGGCGCTGCGAAGGAAAACACAAACTGTGACAAAAAGAACTCCCGAGATAATTATTTTTCCACTTGCATTCTGCTTGCAACTCCTTTACTGACACAGCGTAACCTCGTTATAACAGATATGCTTACAACAGATATTCGGATACAACATACCGATTTGCGATGTCCAGTTGGTCTTCCTATCTGTGCCATTGGTTAAACTTTGTTTACTGCAGGTTCTATTAAAACATACATTAGGATATAACAGACCAGTTTAAAAGGTTAGCAAGTCCATCTTTGCACCTCTACACTGAACTTTTCGAGTGCAGACAACCTCTCATTTCATATTGTGTTTCTAATTTACAGTAGTGATCAAACGAAAGCAATTTGAAACAATTAAAGATAATTGTGAATTAGCAGAAGTGAAACTTTTGACGTCCACTTGCAGTATGCATAAGTGTCATGTTCTGGCAGTCAAGTAATAGGACTTAAAATTCAGCTATGTTATAGAGCAACAGATCAAACGTTTATACAAGAAAGTTACCATTATTAAAACAAAAAGATGTATGCCCCCATACAATATATAGATGGCTAAATCTCTAAGCTCAGCAACGAGACTTTACTTGCACGTTGTTTATATTCATGTGGAGACAATGGAAATGCAAGTGTAGGTCAAAAAGGAGACCTTTACTTGAACTTTCCTTGTATTCATGTTGAGACAATTGAAATGCAAGTGTAGACTAAAGACGTGAAACAGTAAAAACAGTGTGAGCGAATAAAAAGATACAACAGGAGCCCAGCAAACGTAAGAAAACTTATGCGCGTGATTTTGTGACGTGCTTTAAAGCGTTGCAAGAGGATGAAAACATTGAAAAACCCAAGTCATCCTGAAGGTTTGTTGGCCTTAAACACCAACCTGATTCAGTTGTAACTGAATCTTGAGAAATGACCAGCATACTTTTGTGTTTGATTTGTTTTTAAAAAAGTTAAAAAGTCCCAACTCTTTTTGTAACAGAATTTATCAATGATTCCATCAAAGTCTGCAGTAACAGTATTTGGATTATTCCTACTTATTTTATAGCAGGCTGAAATCATGATCACTATCATGATCTGTTGGAACGAGGTTAACTGCATTTGAGCAGGGTAACAAACCACTCGAAGCATTTTCCTGGGTGCAGGCCAGGGTTGTTACGGCAGGTTTTGCAGAAAAACAGTTTCCCTCCTGCCTCCTCTTGATCTTCTATCACTACAAACAGCACATCTGATAGACGCATGCAATTCTCTTCCTCCAAGAAGTCATCATTGCTTTCGCTAAGTGCACCACCGTAAAACGCACGCGATGAGAAAGCGACCATGCTTCTCAGAGAACACCGCGCGCGCTTGAAAACGTTCTGGGTTCCAGATGGCCCAGACGAACATTGTGCTGTACTCTTGCGCAAAAAGGAGTAAACTTCAGCAAACAAACTTCACTTATACCTCAAAAGATGGCGCATCATGTATACAAAGAATGTTAGCGCATCGCAGTGAGAAAAACCGGGAAATTTAACCTTGAACAACAACCCAAGTCGGGTGGAATGCGACAGCGGACCGCCAGGGCCGTGTTGCGTTTTCAGGCAGGGCCTGACAACGGGCCAAAAAGGGTTAAGAGTGGGGAACATTATCGACAAATACTAACCAT
This sequence comes from Haemaphysalis longicornis, assembly GCF_048455015.1. NCBI lineage: Eukaryota > Metazoa > Arthropoda > Arachnida > Ixodida > Ixodidae > Haemaphysalis > Haemaphysalis longicornis. The sequence continues at coordinate 89,973,923 of NW_027526225.1, read as the reverse complement.
CCCCCCTCGAAGCAAAAGGCCTGCATGAAATGGTGCTCAGTCTTGGCAAAAATCTCACAAAGTGTTCTTTGATTAGTGCATGACGCGACATAAGATAAGTATGTGTACCACCATATAATGAAGCAAAGTTTACGGTGTGTGAGCAAGGCCACTTGTAACAGCTGTTGCATTCATTGAATATAAGCGCTTGCCCCAGCTCCAGACATGCCACCACTGTGGTATTATCTCTCCCTTGCCTTTGTATGTTTGTGTCGCGTTATTTCTCCAAAGGCTGTGTTTCCACTCTTGTTGCTGAGCCATCTTTTTGGGTGTCTAGGGGCACAACTCTCAGTTTCGTTCATTTCATCTTCGTTTCAGAGCGCCCATTTTGAGTGCGCCTGGATAGGCTGAAAGTAGTGATTAGGTGCGACACAGCGCAAGTTAGGCGAGGCGTCGGTTTCTGTGCGTGTCATTAGTCAGATGCCTCGCAAGTGCAGTTACGTCACAGCTGAAATAGGCATGAAATGGACATTTTTCAAACTGACAAACTTAGAGTTCCACCCCACGTCAATTGCTTCCAGTGCCATCTGCAAGGATGAACGCACAACCCAGAAGACACTGCCCCGTCCCACATGTCAGCCTCCGATGTGTGATGATGGTTGGTGCCGACAATTTGAGAGGCAACAAATGCGTAGGTGACAACTGGAGAGGCGACAATTGGTTAAACGCAGATGAGACAAGGCCCCACCTGGAAGCAGTAGACGGCCGCTGGCTCGTCCCTGCGTGAGATGGGGGGCAGCTGTAGGAAGTCACCACACAGGACCAGCTGGATGCCGCCGAAGGGCCGGTCGGAGCGGCGCACCAGGCGGGCCACCCGCTCCAGCTTGCGGAAGAGGTGGCCATCCAGCATGGACACCTCATCCACCACGAGCACCTTGCAGCGGCGCCAGTGGCCCAGCCAGGGCTGCCGCTGCGCACGCTCCACCATCACCTCCACCGGGGCCTTGCCTGTGCCCACCCCTGCAGCAAACGAGTGGGGAGGAGGGGGGAGAGTGCGTACATTGTGAGAAGTGCCACCTCTCCAGCACTCTTTCACTGGCAGCACATTATGAATACCATATTTTTACGCATATAACCTGCACCAAAAAGGTGAAAATTTTAGTGGCAAAGTATGGGTGCGAATAACACGCGGGGCTTTTTTTTTAGTGAAGCTTCACGCCAATGCGCGTAGTGCCGTGAAGCTCCTACGCAGTAACACTGACTAGCCTTCCATGGCAGCGACTGCGCAAAACATGCAAGGACAAGGAAGAAAAAACAAGGACGAGCGCACTCTAACAATTGAATTTTATTAGTGAATTGTGACTTTCGCCTTGCAGTCAGTGTAGTCTACTTGCTAAACATACGCTTTTTGTGTCTACATAGTATGAGACGTGTTACTTGAGAATAGCTGTGGTGCAACCTTTTTTGCATCAAATGTGCGGGCAATACGCGAGGATGTTTTTTCTTTTTAGGCGGGCTGAAAGTGGGGGTGTGGATCATAATATGCAGGGGCAGGTTATATGCACGAAAATACAGTATGCATATTGTGGTTATCCCAACAGACTTTTTCTGCTCGCCAGCTGCTGCTGAAATAACCAGCCGTTTTCTGTAGCTTGAAGTCAAGGGTATGACGGAAACCCGTCTGATCGGGATGCATTTTGAAGAAGAAAGGCCAGAACGCCGACCACAAGTTATTTCAAGTTTAGAAGAAATTAACGTTTCGGCTTCCACGCGGAAGCCTGGGTCACAATAAAATCTTGAAGGGAAATAACCGCCTTAAGTACGTTCCACAACGCTGCGCAGGCAACTTGCGTAGACTGGCGGCAGATTTCCGGTGTTCGTATCCAGCGTGTGTTCCGTCGTCTGTATGTGAAGTGATTCCAGTAGCAGGCGTGAGGTAGCATTCCTTTCTTTTGCGAGGACGCGTGCAGCAGACCAGTTGATAGTGTGCGATGTGGTATTGCGGGGCTCAGCAAGGGCGCTTGTCGACACGTGGTTCTTGTTTACATCATTTCGATGTTGCTGCAGGCGCTTCGCAAAGTTTTCTGATGATTCGCCAATATACACGTAATGGCAATCTGCACAAGGAATGACGTAGACAACTGCTAAATTACTCCTAAATGCTAAATTACCGCAAAAGGAGTAAAAAGCTTCTTTTGGTACACCCATCTCACCATCCCCCGCTTTGCAAAAAGGAGATAAACAATATTCTTTGCATTAAGCGAGTCACCTGCAAAGGCGTGCAGAGTAGTTCCACCAATGTGGGCGGCTGCGATGCCTGTCGTTGCTGTGGCAAATGCGTCCTGAGGGGGCAGTGACGACAGAATGTGCCTCAAGAGGTACGACTTCCCCGTGCCCGCTCCTCCAGTAAAAAAGATGCTGCGGCCAGCCAGGACGGCGCTGAGGACAGCCTTCTGCTCCAAGGTCAGCTGCACTGGGTTGAGCGCCCTTCCAGGCTGTGGGCAGTGCAACGGAACAGGCACAGTCACTTCAGTGAAGGCCACTTGCTCTCTTCTGGACGTCCCCCAAAGCGGGGCCGAATTCATTCAAACATCTGATAGCAAAATCATGAATTTCTTACATTTCAAATAAAAATTCTTTGGGTTTTACGTGCTGAAGCTGTGCTTCCAGGGCTGTGCTTCTGTTATCTAGTGCCATACTTATTCACCCACTACTGCCAATTAGCAGCAGCCTATCATCCCATCGCTACAAGGGAGGGAGTCTCACGTTTCCCCATCCCCGCTTCTCAACTTGCCCTCAACGTTTCCCCGCTTCTCAACTTGCCGGTTGGAGTGTACCCATGCTACACGAGCGTTTAGAAGGCATTTCATTTGACTCAAATGACACCTTTGAGCTGCTACACGACGCTTTTCAAATGCCTTTGGATGAAATGCCTTTTGAGTCAGAGGCGCATTACTAACGACCTTAGAGGTTCTCAAGGATCTTTGAAACGTGAATGCTTGTACTCTCGGGTGCAGTTTCTGCATGCCGTAATTACAAAAACAATTATTTATGAGTAGAACTAGGTGTTTAAAGTGCACAATCTTCATACTTTTTCAGTTATTTTGCTCTCTATCACTCATTCTACGATTAGAACGTAATTTGGTACCCTCAACACCGGTGGTGCGAAGAAGAAATAAAAATTGGCTGTTTTGTGTATGTTTTGTGCGTGCTTGTACATTGTTATCAACATGATCACTAATAATTGCTTTTTTTGCCACTGTAACTCTAAAATTAAATTTTCGTCAAGAACAAAACAGGGCAGCAGTGGCGACAGCCATTGGACTCTTTCTTAGTGGGCCATTGGCCCCGCCGCATAGCAATTCTAACTTCGAAGCTTCCAGAGCCGTGTTAATCCCCCGCCGTGTATTTAAAGGCCAACTCAGAAAGCAGGAAAATAAATCGCGTTCGCAAGGCTCCCTCGACCCATCTCTGGCAGGGTGCTAAGTTGAATGCAATGCAAGAGTGGGACACAGAAGCACTAAGAACCAGGTGGCTGCTTCAGGCTACAGAGCAATCTAAGTGCGGAGCAAGTCATTAGAATTACCATATTTGCACGATTCTAATGCAACCCCGATTGTAATTGACAGGTAAGTTTACCTAGAAAATGCGGGAAAAATAACTTGACGCCGCTTTCACCACACAGATGTAAACGACTTAACACCACGTACTTGGCAGAAGACATTATTTGACACCCAACCCCGTGGCAGCAAATATCAGTTGTGCTGCATAAACTTGCCTGTCCAGCTCTTGCTAGTGTTAAAACTAAATCGGGGAACATTGATAGCCAGTTTCAGTTTTCAGTCCGATTGTAATGCTCATGCAAATTTGAACGCTACATTCAGCGAAAAACGGTGTGCCTTAGAAGTGCACAAATACGATAGCACAGGAGGTCTCATGAAAAGCTGTTAACGTGACCTCCCAGAAAAGATTTCAACTTATTTAAACCTGGAAGTTGAAGTAAATGTTAGAATAAGCGCATTTAAAGGACAAGCTGTCTTAAGAACCAAATTAATGAATTAATATGTCATCTGTTACACAAAGTTAATGGCTCAAGTACAAATTTCATGAAAAAACATTTAAGAGCAGTCAGTGTAAGAGCATGCCAATGACATTCATCTAAATAATGGGTTGTAAATGTTTTTTAGTGTAACTACTTTCAGACATCGTGCTTAAATAAAGAATGCTTGCCTAACAAGCAGTAAAACAGCTTTGCATTTCGCTTTGCCCTTTATTTGGTTTTAAAACAACATAACCAGAGCATCGTTTAATGGAACTCTAGGCTGATTGGCCACTGGCCGCCGCAAACCTCCGCAGTGGGAAGCTCCTTTCACCAGCGATACTGGGGCCATTTTCTAAGAGCTGGGAGGATCTGTTCTGGGGTAGGTAGCTGTCAAAACGTGTAGAAACACTCTTTGGGGCAGATTTATTCTTGCTACTCTTACGGCGTAAGCGACAGGCAGGCAGTTACGGAAATAGCATCCAATGTGCAAGTGACAATCAAAGGAATAAATTGAAGTCGTGTACTGGTTACTGACTAAAGTAAAAAAAATGCAAGTGACGTTTCGGGAGCACCTCTGCTCTCTTGTTTACACTCTGGCGTAACTTGATGTGTCGTCTAGGGTTTGACGGTATGCCGTCAAACCCTGGACTACAAAGTAACAAACTGTAGGATGAGGGTTTTTCGTTGTTTCCTTGCATCGTCGCACCATCTAAGGGTTACTGCACGGTGACTACGAAGAGAAAGCAAACGTATTTACAGTACTACCTGCACGTTGCTGACGCCCATCGGCCTGTTCCTCTTGCCTTTCGGCGTCGTGTCGCGGTCGCTCTGAAGCGGTCTCTTCGTACCTTGCGATTGGGCTGCGTTCGCATCCCGAAGCATCAACGGACTGATCTCTTCAATTTTTCTGGGCTTGTCCGATTTCAAGCGTTCCCGAACTGTCACGGGCGCTTGCTGAACTTCTTTTTTGGCGGCGAGAAACCTGACAAACGTGCACAGCTTGTTTGGGGGGCAGTTGGAGAAGTAGAGGTGCATTTTCTCATCCTTGAGTGCGATGGATATCTTGCCTTCTCTCGCGAATTTCTTGTGCACAACGGCGTTCTGCAAAGGGTAAACGACAACGCGAGGTCCCAAATGTGCCCGAAGCAAAATATCCCGGAACTCGTTGCGGTACAACGCTGCCTCGGCGTTTTGGTGGGTCACCTTCCGGGACGGAGCACCGTTGGTCAAGAGGTACTCCACCGTCACAGTGCCGGTAATTGTGACGGGAGAGATTCGCACGCAAGGGTTTTCCATTAGACGTCTATGTCGAAAGCTTTAGTAGCGAGTCGTAACTAGAAAACAACAAGAACAAGAAATGTCATTCACAACGCTTCACAGCGCCTACCCACCGCCAGAAATTTGAAAGCACGCAGTTTGCGGTGATGATGATGACACCATTGGTTCAGCCACAGTATAATCTTAGCTCAACCATTTCGTTTCTTATGCATGATCTCTAGAGGTTCCTAAATTAAATTTTATGCATAAATGTTTTGCCCCTAGTTGACCATTTTTTTAGTCATCATAAAGGTATGGTGCAGAGTTATTTGCACGCCTTGGGCAAACAAACATTTCTTAAGCACGCGTTTTGCACGATTTTGTACGAATTAGCGTTTTTGTTTGTACGCGACGTGCGACCAATTTTTAACGTGAAATGCATGCGGCGTGCGAACAACACTTTGCTTGTGAATTTTTGTCGCGCGTAACGTGAACAAGATTTTTTGTTTACTTTACGTGCGACATTTTTTGTTGTTGTTTGCTTGCACGCGGCGCGCGAACTTTTCGCACGTGTTGTGCGAATCGGTTTGCCCGGTTTGCTAGCGCGACTTGCTGCGTGCGTTCCTCAATGAGCATTTTGCTCGTAAACACGTTAGCTAGTATACAGTGTGTTGCGACGATAACTGGAACACTTTAAAAAATTTTCCTGAGCGATCCGCCGCTCTGTTCACGCTCAAACTTCACACAAAGGTCGCATTTTGTGGTCTATTTTGTTTGACACCGGGAACAACAACGGTACTTACCTGTTTATTCTGAAAATAAATAAAAACGATTTTCGCCTATGGGAAAATGGCGGCGATTTGGACGTACGAGCCCGAAAACCGGGTTTTCTGACAGTCTGTTAGCTCATTTCTAGGTGCATTTTCTGATCGTCTGCTGCACCATTTGGCTCCGTACGTGAATCCCAAACATGCGTTTCGCTCTGCAGGTGGTTCCGTCGTTCCAACATCAACTTGCGCTGGCTCGCACGTCCAAATCAGCGGCCATTTGCCCATAGGCGAAAATCGTTTTTATTAAACAGGTAAACAGGAATAAACAGGTAAGTACCGTTGTTGTTCCCGGTGTCAAACAAAATAGACCACAAAATGCGACCTTTGTGTGAAGTTTGAGCGCGAACAGAGCGGCGGATCGCTCAGGAAAAATTTTTAAAGTGTTCCAATTATCGTCGCAACACCCTGTATATTATTGTTGTTGTTATGATCAGAGTAACCCTGGTTATGGGAAGTATACGTTTGCCTACAATGTCACCTCCGTGACAGTGACGGTTTGTGTAAGCGCGCACGTTTCAGTAGTGCTCGGAATGCTTTCTGGCCGATCATCGTCTCATTTTAGCCTTGCATGTGGAAGCTTCGTTTAAACGTCAAAGCAGGGGCACACGAAGCAGGGGCTTCGGAAATCAATTTTTTATCTAAACAAGTACGCAAGGTAGAGAGCAAGGGGAACGCAGAAACAGCAAGCATTGCCTTTTAAAGTCGGCTTCACTACTGCACACGCACGCATTGCTGGGAAGACTTTTTTTTTTTAATAATGTACTGATACACAAAATTGCAAGATCTAGAAGCCTTTATTCAATATTTCTTCAAGTGCACCGAGCTCTTTTTATGCACAGGTGTTCTGCCGGGAAAACATTTTTCTAGGGTAAATGTAATGATGTCCGATATCAATGTACTTAAGGCCTTTTATTGCTAGCGTTTACGTATATTGCAAAAGTGTGACATATCATACGTTAGAAACAGGCATTTAAAAAAAATTATGTGGCAGTGTCCAGTAGCACTTAGAGCGCTGATCCGAGTCATGATGCTGGGCCTCCTTTATAAGTACAAAGTGTCATTTAGTGCTTTGAAGGATTCTGAATAACAGAAACCTCTCCTTGGTCTGCCAGAAGTGCCTTTTCAGCGTGCGAAGGGAAAACAATTTTTTTTTACACCAGGAATTAGCTCACAAGTTTCTGTTAACCAAGCTTATCAACAAGCTGGCACCTTCATAAAAAATTTCAGGTCAAACTGGTGTTTATTCAAAGAAAAATATTGCCGTTCACCAACTCTTTGATATGACATGAATGACCAACGAAACTACATCTTCATTTTGAAAATTTGTTTAATAACTGGTGTTTATTCAAAGAAAAAATATTGCCGTTCACCAACTCTTTGATATGACATGAATTGCCGTTCACCAACTCTTTGATATGACATGAATGACCAACGAAACTACATTTTCATTTTGAAACTTTGTTTAATAAACATATATGAACACGCACACAATAAGATGTTATTCACATGTTCATTACAATCAAATTAAAAATACTGACCATTCATGTCAAAAATGAGTGTACTGCAATTTTTTAAGGACAATGGTCTGTCTTGGGCTGCTGCGAGAATTTTGTCAGTCAGTCTGCCTGCAACTTGGTTCAACCGCTTGGCCAAAAAAACAGGTGAGAGAGTGCTTGAACCTTATGTAGCTTCAGGGCAACCAACTTTTTCTTGGTTTCACGAAAGTAGATTTGAAGTCTTTGGTCCATAGCCCAGCTCACCTTTTCATTGAAGTTTCCTCGTGGCAATACAACAATGCCACCGTCTTTGTCGGGCTGTGGCAGGCTTAGGTTGTGATCTAAGAAATAAGTCGCAATGGCTGCAGCCATCGCAAGTTCCCGAGCACATTGATGACCTCAGATAAACACCATCCTCTCACATCAACAGGGGGTTCTTTTACTACCTTACAGATAGTGGTCACATTTCGTGTTTCTGGACAAGAGGTTCAAGGTTAATTTTCTGCCTTTCTTTACCAGATCTGATCATCAATGGGCTTCAAGACTGAGGCGCCATGTAGGAAAGCGTTTTCCTTCCCTGGGAGAGAGACAGAAATACCTCCATTATTCATTGATTGTTAGACACGGTGGGTGCCCGTAGTCCAGGGCTCCAGTCCCTAGGGCATCGTTGGCTTTTCTAGTGATTGTTCGGCATAGTAGCCGGCACTAAACAGCGCCCCACTCCACTGCTCCTCTGTTAGGAAGCGTTCGTGAATTTTTTCACGCACTGCTGCCATATTCTACGGTAGAGGCTGGTTAGTTGAAGACATTAATGGACAAGTTGGTGCACACTTGTTTTAAAAATTAGAGCATGATAAACACAATGACACAGAAGCAGCAGCACGGGACAAGCGGTTAGTTGATTGCACTTGAAGCGCGGCTTCAGGTATTGGGTTGGGAAAAGTTTGTGTAGTCGGGAGAGGTAGGAGACTTGCATGTGGGGAAAGGTCATATTCAGCAATAGAGTGAGCCGTTGTTCAGCATTGTTCCATCTACTCCGCTGCTGTGCCCAAGCCATTTTAGTTGGCTTCAATTTTTCCAAATTGTGAACTAACATTAAGCTTAGTTTTCAATATTGCAACTGATTAACTAGCCCATTAAATCCTGACAATTATTCCAGTTTAGACTCAATCACCACTAAGCCCCTAATATAATAATATGTACAGTCATTGACAAGTGAGAATGCGAACACGAAAATATGAACCAGAACACGCAAATAGCACGACTTCTTCCCATGCAAGTCAAAGTGACTTGTGGCTTAGTTACCGTAACAAAGTTTGGAAATGTGGCTTTCCGTATATACCGGTAGCGCAACTTTATCGGACCTGCACGAACAGTATTTTTCAATTTTGCGCCTTCTGGTTCATATTTCCGTGTTTGCGTTTCACTTGTCCGTGACAACATGCATGCTTATATATGTATGCATGTGCATTCTTATTTGAACAAAACCAATCATCACTCATCCCGTATTTTATAAAGACTTTCTGGGAAGAGGAATTGTGGCTGAATTTTTTGTTTATTCAGCAGTTTCGGCTACCATGAGAAAGCATGCCCTCCACTGCGATGGTTTCCCAAACTGCAGCAACAGGACTCGCAGCTTACACTTTCCGTGCCACAAAAAAATAAGCTCTGCCCCAACAAAAGCACTGGCACAAGTTATGCTGGCGCCACACATACACTAAAAATACATTAAGAGCTTAATGCCTTAGGTTGTAATGCCATTAATTCACTGCTACGAGTAAAAATCCAATGCCATTCTCTCTAATGTCATTTTTGGTTTAAGGAGTTCCACACAACTCATTCGCCTTCACGAACGCCATATAAATCTGCCTACTCTCCAACACGATGAGCACCAAATTAAACCAACCAAATTCTCAGCACCAGAGTGTCGACGCGGAAATGTAGCTGACCTTCGAAATAAACTATTTTTTGTGTACTTTTGGTGGCAAAGTTCTGAAGAAGATGAAGTTCACTAAAACAGCGGAAAAAGGCAAGACATCCTGTTACTCGTTTATAATTTTTCAGATTTAGCTACTGCTGGCAGGCGACGGCATGCAGCTGAAGCCACTTTTGCAAATGGCTCGCACCATTTTTGAAAAAACTATTTGTCATAACGTTTTATTTCACAAAAAAACATTTGTAACCCTTGTAAGGCGTTTTTCTCTGCGTCAAAAACTTCTAAAATATGAGTGCATTTCTCTTTTCGGTCATTATCACCATCATGCCAAACATACTTTTAATGCCATCGCGTTTTCGCATCTAGCACGATCCGCCCAAATGATGTAATTCGGCATCTTAAGGCCTTAAACACTTAATGTCATTTTTCGTGTACGTGTGGCACGGGTATCACAAGCTGGTTGATTTTTTACTTTCTAAGTGCATGCGGTACCTCACTCCTAAGCACCAAGGCATTCACAGCCAAGGGCTGGAACCCATTTGAAGTAATCAAAACCAAGGAAGACTGTGCCACTTTTGCTAATTTTAATTGAATAGTGTTCATCTGAATATCACTAAACAAAATAATGTTCTTTTTTAACATAGAACGCTAAGTTAAATGCAAAACAGCTTGAAGAAAAAACTTGCAGCTGTCATGGAAAATTTTTACACTGAATAAGCGTTGTACACTGAATGACTGGCCAAACAATTTTGAAAAAAAAAATTACTACAAATTATCATAACTGAGTAGCTTGGCAACAGTTAACTGAACGAGCAAGAAGGCGATAATGCATCAAATGAGGGTCATTCATTTTTCATCATGCCAGTCAAAGCCAAGACAAAAAAGAAGCTTCTTATGTAACATGCTACCCAGCCTAGCACTTGTTATGCGAGCAGATCATCTGGCTTATATCCGTGCATTACAAGGCGTATGTTAATCATCTAACTATAAGAAAGACAAAAATCACGCAGAGGTGTTTCTCATTCTCGTTTAGAGAAACACGGAACAAACCAACATAAAATGAATAGCTGAGCTTAGTAACTATCATGTTCCTAGAATGGCTCATAGTGTGTAGCCATAGTCCTTTATCCAGGAAATACCATCTCCCCCTGGTCCTGAAAGAAAAATAAAGTTTGGGGTTAGTTACTCCATCAAAGGAATGTGCATATAACGGCAGGTGTGTCTGTACACACAGGTGCAACTTTTACAACACAATCTTGAAAATTGTTAGGGGCAAGTTACATGCCACTGTTCAGCTTGTGGTGAGAGGAATCAGTGGTGTTCCACTCATCCCTATCCCGTCTCCTATGAGGATCACTGACCATGCTTTCATTCCTTGAGTTAATGAGAAATTTTCGCTCAGAGCCAGGCACTCTTGTGCTGTGCAACAAAAGACAGTTCATGCCACAGTACGGCATCCAACTGAATAAGTTGGTTAAAGGGGCCACGACGACACAATAGTTAACTTTTGTTCTGTTCAATAAAACTAGATTTTAGTAGCTCACTCAGATCCATTTTGGCCACAAAAGACGTTCTTTAAAAAAAGAAACCCAGGAAATAATAAACAGTTGTCCAATTTCGCGCCACGGTGGCATAAAACGAGCGAGAGTAACATGTCATGGGCTGGCACCAAAAAGATTTTTATCGGTTTGTTAACTACACGTTAGCATTCAGGTAGAACTAGAGGCCCCACTACAATCTCTCAGACAAGTTTATTGGCGGTGGCTTAGGTTGGCAGCCCCCAATCGCACAAATAAGATCCTGTAACGTCGCAGAAAAAACACTGGAAAGTGGCCGTGGAGTTGTCACTTTCTTTAACATCTTGATTATTTCTCAGGAGTTGGCGGTGAAATTGGTATCGTTGTTATCAGGACAAAACAGCCTTTTTAACGAACCAAACTTGTATTTTGTCTTCACGGCCCTTTTAACGAAACACCCCGGATAATCACGAATGACACAAGATCGCCACAAAACCATGCTCTGTCCACTCAGTGCACTCTGATTAGCAGTTAATCCCGCCCAAGGTGCATATCAACTATTTGTAACATGACAAGCTTTATAATTCCTCACACTGGACACTCCCTGATCCTTCTAAGGGAAAGGGAAAGAAAATTCCGGGCTACCTCGGTCCCAGAACTAGACGATTGCTCTGAGCATGCTGACAGAGCCTGCGACGGCACACACCTGCCCCAAAGCACAAGAATGCACCAAGTCACCTCAAGGTTAGCTACGGCACTTGTTGACCTTCTTGATATCGCAGGATGTAATCTGGAATGGCCCCGAAGGGATTACAAGGCAGGATAACCACTGCCAACTGCACACTCGCAGCCACAGGGGCTCTTTGACGACTACATTTTGCGCTTTCAAAAGCAGAAAAGCAGCAGCTTGATGCAATGACGAGCCCACATTCCAATGTTACCATAAGAAACCAGACACAAGTGCAAGAGGCGGCGCTACAACAAAAGTTTGCAAGGCCATACAGCTAGTGCAAGAGCCTAGAGATGTGCCAGTCTCAGAACTCAATAACTGGAATTATTGCAGGGGGGTGTAAAGCAACTGCAACCCGTGCAAGTTTGTTAACGGCCTCAAGTGTTTAATTGCAAAGCAGCAATTTTCGCAGATGAAAAACCAATCACTCTGCCGCAGTAACCAAAGAAACTGCTGCAAAAAAAAAAAAAAAACTCCTCAATCATTTAAAAGGATGGCCAGCTGGCAATTCTGGCAAGCACTTGCTTGCTGCCTAACAGCTACCGGCAAGTCTTCTGCCACCAGTTGAAAACTATATGTCATGCAAGGCATGAAAGACATACGTGCACACAAAAAAAAAATTTCAACAGTTGGTTTCGATACGTGTTTCTACATACAATGTATGTACTATGTGCCACAAGCAATGGACTAACAGAAAGCCAAAATAAACCTAGTGAGTTGTTCACAGAGTACACCAAAGACTCAGGAGCTACTATAACATGAAATTATCTGTTATGCTCTTTCCTTTTCTATTTCACCCCAACATTTGTTTGCAAATATTCCTAGACGGAGGAGGGAGAATGGCTTCGATGCCAATTTTAGTCTATTCCCTTCAGCTTAGAAATTATTTCAGAAATCCCCGAGTGTTCTTGGTTAAAAAAATTAAAGCCGCTCCACTCAATGTGAAAGCTGTCGGAAGTGTAGAGCAGTGATTCGCCATAATGAACTGCAGCGCCGTTATCCACTCACTGCTACGACCCAATGCAATTTTAATTTCCTGCGTTCACAGTGCTCGCGCGCCCCGTCTGAAACTGCGCCAACGGGAGTTCTGTTCTTTTTGTGCCTGCTTTTCCTCCCGCACGTGCCGGCATTGCACTGCCACTTTTTTTTTTCGCTTACTACCGTAAAAACCAACCAAACGAGTGTTCCTAGCTAAACGAACACGGGCGCTGTCGGTTAATTACGTATATTTTGCCTCAAATGTACCTGCAGTTTTCTTTGCGCTAAATAACGGGGAGATGTATGACAAGCGGCAGCAGTTCACGAAATTCGAACGCTTGTGACTATACAAACCGCTTGGTTTTCGAAGCCTCTGGGTTACGCCGCGACGACAGCCGCTCCAACGGAATGCCGTGTGGCTCTACTTGGGTCCAGCGAGCGAGCTACGACGACAAGGCGAGCCCCTACAGCGCTCTGCACTTACAAAATACAAGTTACAGTGCATAAAGAACAAGTGACTCCTTACCGCTTGGTGTGTACTCGAGGCCAATCCAGTCAGTGTAACCAAGTTCCTCAATGAGCTGAAGAATATATCGGTAGTTTATTTCCCCTGGAGCGCTTGGTTCATCTCGGTGTGGTGCCTGGGAGATTTGCACGTGACCTGGGACAGGAAGGCAAAGGTTTCGGGCACATTCAGGCTTCTGTGGGCGCACTGAGAGTTCCATCTGCCATGTCATGTACGACATGCTTTCATATTATGATGTAAAATACACCGAGGGCATAAAATGACGGCATACCAATGAGAGGGTAGACGTTTTTTATCGTGTTGGACAGGTTTCCCGAGGTCATTTGAAGGTGGAAGACATCCTAAAAAAAATTAATCCTTTAGACAACTCCTTTTACCACAGGGCAGAATTTCCGCTGTATTACCAAGAGCAGCCTCATGTTCTTGTGGTTTAGCTGGGTGACATAGCGTGCCGCTGAAAAAGCCATGACATCCATTAATTATGATGGACGACGCAACAGCAAATATTCGTTGCCGATTACCTTGTTCGTAACTATTGAGAAAGTACCCTGGCTTGGCCTCTTTGCAGAGGGGCTCTATGACGCCTACAATTCCTTCCTGAAAAGCAGCAATGAAGTCACTCAACGAAAACGAAAGGCGCAATGCGGAGGGTACAATTGTCAAGCACCTCTGCGAGCCGATCAGCCGCTTTCATCAAGTTCGTGAGGTAGGTCTCTTCCATGATATGATCACGCTCGGGTCCTGTCACTCCAGCCATAACATGTACTCTAAGGAGGAAAAAAATGCATGCGCATTTGTTACTACAAAACAAAGGAAATCTGGGGGCTAGTAGGCATATGCGACGCGGATACGCACTTTCTGCAGTCTAGAGCCTTGGCATATCTTATCGTGGTCTCCAAACTTCGGAGGAATTGCAACTCACAGCCGGCCTTGGCTGCGAAACCAAGTTCACCCTTGGGCAGGTCACCTACGAGCCAGAATTCGCAGCAGTGATCAACGCGCATAAACTCGATTCGCTCCATATTACCTGGGAACGTGTTTATGAGCACTTGCTCGAGCCCACTCGACACTTTCTCGTTGCGAATGGCGTCGACGCCGACATCGTAGGGGAACTGGCATTCGACGGCTTTGAAGCCGCACGACTGGGCTAGGCGATAGCGCGTCGGCAGCGGGGTGTTAGTGAACATCGTCGAAATGTTGGCGGCGAATTTAAGAGGCATCTTGGACGTGTCTGTAGACAAACACCTGCGAATTCAGACGATACGTATTCGACAGAAGCAGTAACGGAAGATTCCTAATGATTATCAGCTCTCACCTTGTATAGCGCAGACTCCCGCGCACTCCGGACGGCTCAGCAGATAAAAGATAACGCTTCCAAGGGAAAATGCAGCTTAATCGCATAATATACCTGTGTAGGCAGCTTCTGTCAGAGACGAAACGACACCGACGAAACACTTCACTTTCGCGCGGCTGGCGCAGCCCCACATGGAGGAAGAGTGCGGACAAATTTTCATCGGTGCAACCACAACCGGTGCAACCTGGCACCACTGCAACAGCAATACTGCGGTTCTTCGATTGATGTCTCGGTCTAACCACGCATTCTTTCTCTAAAGCGTGCAAATTTTGACTAAAATTAGCTTTATGGTTCTAAATGTCCGACAGCAACTGGGCGCTAAACTCAACGATAGCTTGCGGTGTGCGAATAATTGTTAACGCTATTCTTACTAGGAGTGCGAACAATCACAAACTTGATTTTTACTACGTGTGCGAACAATTTCATTATTCTCACTAGGAGAGGGAACAGTGACAGCCCATCCTTCCTGTTCTGTGTGTCAACCAACGTTTTTAGATTAGGTTAGGTACCAACGTTTTTAGATTAGGTCAGTTGGCAAAGAGCGCGGCCTTCCAAGCACCGCGGCGCGGGCCGGTGCTGTCGCCCATAGAGTTTCTCAATAGTTAATGAGAAACTCTATGCTGTCGCCGACCAGGCGGTGGCGCTGCGGTAGCGTTGAGATTAGCGTCACTAGTTGAGATCGGTCTCGGCGCGTCGTCTGCTACTCCTTGCTTGGAAAGGCGCCGGTGAACGACCACCGCACACCGTTAATGTTCTTCTTTGACATGCGAAATAAAAATTCGCTCTACTCGAACGCTTAAGTGACTGAGGGTTTACAATTTTACCGACATTATAACGAGAAACAAGCTGTACTTAAGAAAAAAAAAAAGACAAGGCAAACACTGCACAGTCCGCTTGTCTTCGGCTGCTTCCCGTCCCATTTATTTATTTTTTCATTTATTTCTCCCCAGTACGGGATCCCTTATAGGTCAATAATGTTTAAAGCACACCCGAACACGTCTTACACTTCTGAAACTGCGGGAAAGCCTACAATAGTCAGCCATCTACTTGGAATCAAGAAAAGGCGCCTCGACATTTTTATTTATGCTGTGGAAGCAAATGCAGTAGGTACGTTTTCACAAGAACATATTTACAACCCCAACAAAACTGATCAAGTGAGCCGATTGGAAACCAAGTGCTGACGTGCGCGCTCACGTGCACGCGCTCAGCAAATTCTTGGTATTTTAACTGCGGACACGAAAAATTATGATTTGTTAAACAGCTTCGCTGTTAACAATGAAAACTGAACCAATTATTAAACCAATGTTTTTTTTTTATTTCCCTGACAGGTATAAATGTGGTTTCTTAAAAGAAATAAACGTTTTTTCTCGGATGAGAATGTTTGTCGTACTGCTATTCTTTTTTGTTGGTTCGTAAATCTGATGGACTATCTGTTAGGGTCACAGACACTTTCATTTATCTTCTTGTAGTCCTGATATGCCGATATTTTAAAGCGTTAGCCTTCACTTATCTTCTTGTGGCCCTGCTTATGCCGATTTTTTAAAGCGTTTAGCCTGGTAGTTTTTCCGCTGAGCCATCGCTTATGCTGTCTTCTGCGTTGATTTTTCCTGCTCGTTTCTTTTTGCAATCTACAGATAGGCAACACTTCTCAGTCTTGACTAGTCAGATTAATTTATTTATAAGAGGTTTAACGCGCCGACGCTTCACAGGTGATGAGGCGTGCCATAGTGGAAGGCTCCGGATTAATTTTGACTACGTAGGGGATCTTTAACATGCGCTGAAATCTCGAACGCACGGGTGTTTTCCCTTTCCGCCTCTATCAGAATAGCGGCCGCCGTGGCCGGGAATCGAACCCGAGTCCTTGCGCCCAGCAGCACGGCGCCTTAGCCACCGCGCCGGGTAGGGATCTGATCTGACAGCACCGTGAATATGTTGTGCCACACACACTGCATGCCCTTTCACGGCAGTTGTTGCGGATGAAACGTCTGGAAACAGGTAACATTTGTTCCAAGGGCTGATCTTTAAGGCAACAATGTAGCGAATAAATGTTGCTACATTCTCCTGCCTTGACAGCTGAGGGTGAATATTCCCATTTTTATCGCTGTAGCTACACGGCGGTACAAGTAAACCTCTTGAATTAACTTCATCCGACAAGTTTTGCCCGACTACTGCACCCTTCTCAATCAGCACAATTGCACCCAGAATGTTCGAGCTTGTAGAAGATAACCTGGCTAAACGAAGCCTTCACATTCTACGATTGAAATGTCGGACATTTGCTGAATTCCTGCATAACTGCGAACCTCAACTCATGCAGTTCCCAACGTACGTGCTGACATCGGAGCTTTCTACACCACTCGCGCCACTTACGCCAGTTTCCTCGCGCAAAAGCCCATCATTTTGGCAGGACGCAACATAGGTGGGAACAACTGTCATCCATTTGGATGGTTTTCGGCATCACTTTGACGTCTTTGGTGGCGAAAGATGCTCAGGTATGTCAGGGAAAATACGGGGCGCCGCGCGGTCTCTCAGAGTCCACCTGCCTTACGGTATCCTTACAGTTTGACGGTTCACGACGTGTTCGTAACAGTTGACGACGTCTGAAGGCTCACAATGAATGTCACAAACGTATGTTTATGGCGTAACCTTGAAGTTTTTCCGCGGAATCGCGATTTCCCACGCCTTCAATCCGTCAGGACCCTTGGGCGCTTTGAAGAAATGCCGCTGCACGGACTTGGCCGCTTCCGAAGCATACCCCGAACGGCAGCCTGGCGCGCAGGACGTCAACAAACCGCACCGACACTTCAGAGATCCACTAAAATATGTATGCACGATGACAGTACTTTCCTAAGTTACTTCCTGTTTATTTAAGTGCAGATTTTTGTTGCGATAGTTTCTGCGTCTGCACGCCTGCCAACAGCACAGAGCTAATACGTTAATACAGACGTGACGAGCAGGCGAGCGCCAACAGCACAGCGAAAACACATGGGCGGGGCGAGCCTCGCTCCTCAAACTAGATCTCAACGCAACGCCAGCGCCACCTGTCGGAATGGCGACAAAATGGTACCGCCTCTCGAGGCGCAGTTTGCAAACTGACCTAATCTAAACGTTGGTGCCAACTGTGTTGCTTCGAGTTCCAGCCAGGGCTCTATTCAGTGCATGAAAAGGAACGGCGCACTGCCCAAAAATATGCGCAAGAAGATACTCTGCACACGCGACATGTTGCATTTTTAAATGTACGCTAGAGCTGCAGCGAACACTCTGCTAAGAGAAGCGCGCTAGTTTTGTCATTTCGTTGTTTCCTACTCTCATGTTGGAACTGCCAACTCGTTCACTTTTTCACTGTCACAGATGCACATGCTGTTTAGAGTGTAAAAGGCAGCTGGTTAATTTATGGCCAAATTCCCAGCTGGGTGCGGAGCAACGCCCAGTTAGGAATTTCGCCAAAAACCAGCTGACCAGCTAATAAGTGTCAGGATGATATGTCTAGTGGGTACTACCTTATCGTCTCTTCGTATGATTATGCGATAGTACGTGAGCACGCCGGACTCTACAAAAAGCCATAACAAAGAATAGCCGCCACTTTAGTTGACAAGTAACTCCGCGTATGGCGGGACGCGTACAGTTAGGGTGGACACGTGAGCGCGTGTTGATGATGGTGATTAGAGGCCCTCTCTTTGTATCGGGACGTCAGTTGCCACCAACCGACTTGCCTGTGTTATTCTACTTGTTTTCCCTTCCCTTCCCTAACTTAATGGGTTATCCCCCTCCACCCCCCCTCTTCTGATTCGATTTCGGTGAATTTCATCCTACGGCCCACTCTCTTCCCTACTTTTCTTGTCGCCTGTCGGCGTTCCGGGTAACTTTGCACGCGCATCACATAGCCTCGTTGCAAACGAACTGCGCATGCGCGCGAAGTTACCCGGAGCGCCGACAGGTGGCTCCCGGCACGGAATGACACGCGCTCCCGTGTTCACCCTAACTGTGATCAAGACAGTACTTAATTCCACCCTCGCACCATGCATTGCCTGCAGGTTCCCTGCCACTTGGACGCGCGTTTTTCCGTGTCGCGGCGGCCTGGCCAGCCTGACCACGTCCACAGCTTGCCCCTGGCACTTTGCCAGTGCTTTGCGGGACTGGACCACGCTTCCCGAAGCCATTAAAGGGGCACTGACACAAAATTTTGAAGGCGAGATAACTTCGGAGATAGATTGGTGGGAACACATATACATCATCTGCAAAATATCAGCGGCGAATACAGCCTACAGCATATTTAAAATCAATTTTAAAGTGTGCGAAACGCAACCGAGCAGACAGCAGAGGACCACGCGCAATCGACATCCCGAGGATATTGTGTAAATAAACAACGTCCAAACACGTCACGAGTTTGTGTTTGCCGCTTCCGCACTGCCAGCGTTTTTTGCCGGCTCACCCGGCTCGCCGCTCCAATCGGAGGGCCGGAGGGCGGAGCTTCTGCTCTCGAGAACGAACGACCCGATCGTTGGCGGCGGTGGCGGAGGCGCCGTGATTTCGTCAGCTCATCGGGCAGCTGGCCGCGACCAAAGTTCTACAGCGATTCCAGGCACTCTGTTTCTATTACTGTTTATTACCACTGGATGCGAAGACGCGCCGGAGGCACGAAAAGCCCACTGAGCTAGCCGCACGGTCGCTGTGCAGGCGGCGGCCACGGCCGCGAAGTGGCCCAGGCCGGCGCAGGTAGCTCGAGTGATAGCTTGTTACCGCTGCACGAAATTGTCCCCAAGTCCCGACCATGGTGGCTTACATGAGAAAGGAGTTAATGATGCGATGGCGGGTTGCATTAAAAATTGTCATCTGCACCGCTTACGAGAGCGGCACTCGAATATCCGCCGCAGTGCTAAGCCGAACACATCTGTAGGCGGACCTGTAGGCAGACGGCCCGGCTAAGGTGTCTCATTCTAGCCACCTTAGCCCGGCCGGCTGCTCCCAGCGCGCGTCTTGCCACCCACCGTCTCGAGCGTCGCACGTCGTTCTTTAGCCGCGGTAGCATTTGCACTCGCAGCGCCTGCGTCACATCCACGGTCGCTTTTAAATGCAGAGCATTTTAGTAACTCACGATGTCACCCGCGTTGGCGTCCGTAGTCCGCATCACTACGTAGTCCGCACCCTACACTATATAAAGAGATAATTACCTTCCGGCGCCAGGTTTCGATCCCACGACTCTGCGGGCGGAACGCAAGGTACACGGCACTTTACCGACTGCTCCACGGAGCCGACACAGAATGGAAGGTTACGCACGCGCCTTATATCCTTGACTCATTCAACCGTCGGCCACAGGTGCGCCCTCTCCCCCGCGTCCTCCTCGCCTTCTCTCCGCTCGCAACACCCTCTCTCGCCGCGTTCGGTTCGCGTTCATGTTGTGGCGCGATTACGGCGCTATAACACTCTCTCGCGAAGGGCATTGGATTGGATTGGATTGGCTTGGATTTGGATTGGGTTGGATTAAAGTGGATTGTGTTGGATTGTGTTGCGTCATAGCCGCGCCACGTTGCGTCGTAGCCTCTCCACGTTGCGTAATAGCCGCGGCAGGGGGTTCACGGCACGTTTCACGTTTCACCATCGACTTCATCGACAATGTCTGCGCTGGAAGACAACAATTACAACAACAACAACCAATAAGTAATCCATAAGACTTGCAGGCACGCCCCCCGCGGAAATGCTCTGCATTTGATCGTGCCCCTCGCGAGGGGGATGTTTTGATTTTTTAATTAAGCGCCTCACGAGATCAGTACGTGGGGGCATTCGCAGAAACTGCCGTCGATGCGGATTCGATAGTGCTACGGCGGCTCTGCTCTGTGATATCCCTCCGACGGTCACGTGGTCAGCTTTGTTCACACAAAATCCACAAAATCCATCGTTTCGCGGCACTCGCTGAAACCGAAACTGCGACTGGCCGCATTGAAAATGCCTCTAATTAAACAACCGTCGCACGCTGAAGCAAATGAGGTTTCTACAGGTTATAAGTAGGTCACTAGCTACTTATCGCAACAAAAAAAAAACAAGATGCAAAATTTTTGTGTCAGTGCCCCTTTAACAAAAATTGGCTCCAATCCACGCTGTGAAGGTGGTTGGAAAGCAAAGCTGTGAACGACCCCCACGACAATTCCACATGCGACGTCTCTTAAATTCACACACCTGGCTTTAGAAAGAATAAAACCAGAGATTCTGCCAGCCGTTACCTGGGATTCGCGGGGGCGCCGTCCCGAACGCAGCAGCGTCGGCCACGACCGGGCTCGAGCGGCGCACGCCGCCGCTGTAGCCCGGCCGTGCGTCGGAAGAAAAACGGAGAGGACCGTGTTTCGAAGGGTGAGACAGCGGACTCCTAGCCATCCTGATGTGCTAGCTCGGGGCTACACTACCGCGCGACACAAGCGCAGACACCTAAACAATTCGGCATGTGAGCTTAATGATTCCCATTTATACCGATTTAAACTAGTTAGTTTCGTAAGTTTGAGAATTGCGCGAAAGCTGACGGAACTTTTATAATCGCTATTTATCAGAACCAGTTGCGCTATTCGTCTTTTGTAATACCTATTAAAACACCACCGAATTGGTATCCACCAATTTAGAAAACGCAGTCCCATTCGTGACAACCAGTGCGCAGAAGGTGGCGTTTCTCTAGCGGCCCGATGTCTGTAAGTGGTCTCTACATTTTGTTTCCCCGCCCTGCAAACCTGTCCTTAACGTATCTTTTCCGTACGACCACTTGATTCCGTCGGGTCCAGGTTACCCAGGAGGTGCTGTCTAACAAGTTAATCAAGCCGTGCGAAGTAAGACGCGAAGATGCGCCAAAACAGGCCCAACACCGTCGCAAAAGCAGACGACACAACTGACGGAAGGGTCCCGCCATGTGAACACGGGTAACGGTGGGTAATAGCGCCCTATCGCCGCGCCATCTACACTGTGCTCCGTGAGTGAAAAGCGCCCTCCGAATCCCCATCCGCGGTGGGAGTTTCTTGTCCTGCACGCCACGAAAGAACTGTTGGCTCGTAGAGGTAGAACGCGTTGCTTTAAAAGCTAATTATAAAGGTCCGGATTTATCACGAATAGTTTTATCATCCGCCGAACTCAGCAGAACTGGTAACAGAACATGCCCGTAAATCGCCCCCCCCCCCCCCCCCCAAAAAAAAAAAAAGGATTGTAAGCTGTCTAATGGACCCCCATCTAGAAGGGAAGGAGGTGCGTTTTGGCATCACCGCCAATTTTCATCAGGTACGTTTGCTGTATACCGGCAACCAGGGCCGTACCCAGAAATTTTTTTCGGGGGGGGGGGGGGGTATGAATTTTGGTAATGGGGTAGTATTGCTTACGTGCTACCTGGAAAAGATTTCGGGAGGGGTTCGAACCCCCAAACCTCCCCTCTGGGTACGCCCTGCCGGCAACCACACACAAAGCCCACGCTGAGAAGCATCCAGCTTCAAAAGCTGTCCACGACGCCGAAGGCTGGACGCGACCCGATCGACGTCGTTCGTCGCATATTTCTAAATTTATTAGCAAAATGCGCTAGGACTCCTCAAAGTGCGGCCTGTTGTCGAGCGGCACCGTGGTGTGCCGCTCCACCTCCCGTAGCACGTTGTCCACAAAGTCCCTGGTGGTGGCCATGCCTCCCAGGTCCTGCGTGTGCACCCGGTCCTCGTTGAGCGTCTTCTCCACGGCGTCCTTGATCAGGTAGGCGTGGTCGCGGAGGCCCAGGTGCTTGAGCATGTCCACGGAGGCGAACAGCGTGGCGGCCGGGTTGGCCAGGTTCTTGCCGACCAGGTGGCTGCCCGTGTTGCGGGTGGCCGTCTCGAAGACTGCGTACTCTCGGCCGTAGTTCCTCCCCGAGGTGATGCCCGGGCCGCCGATCAGGCCGCACGCCATGTTCACCAGAATGTTGCCGTACAGGTTGGGCACGACCACGACGTCGAACTGCGACGGCCTGCGCACAAGCTGCATGCAGCAGTTGTCGATGATCATGTCGTCGAGGACGATGTCCGGGTACTCCTGCGCCACGTCCCGGCACGTCTGCAGGAAGAGGCCGTCCGAGAGCTTCATGATGTTCGCCTTGTGCACCACGGTCACCTTCTTGCGCTTGTGCGAGCGCGCGTAGCTGAAGGCGTACCGCGCGATCTCGGTCGACTTCTGCCGGGTGATGATCTTCAGGCTTTCCACGACGCCCGGGGCGCTCTCGTGCTCCAGCCGGCTGTACTCGCCTGCGGACGGCGGGACGGGGTATACTGTTAATCAAAGCGCGTGGCGGCGAGAATGGCCGCGTCCAGTGCACATATGAAACGACACCTCCTCAAGCGTGGTACGATGTGAAGCTAGACTCGAAAATGGCACCGGGGCTCTATAAAAACGAGCACCCGTGCTTTTGCCTGGTTTTACACTCAAAAAAGGAGTAAAGAAAATGCTGGGGTCAAAGCGATTTTTGCTCGCCAAAATCGAAACGTTCAAGTCGCTGAAAATGCCGGAAAAAGGGAGATCTCGGCGCTGCCGCAGCAGGCGTACTATACAGACTCCATCCACGGGGTTGTAGCTTTTCCTTTAACTTTGCTTCCTCCGCCCTACTTTCAGGGTTGGAAGGGGGGAGCTAATCTTCGCAAAAATAGTTAAGTTCGCAAGTTTCCACCCACAATGTGAAAAAAAAAAAGGAGACACTTGACGTTGAATATTGATTGATTGCAGGGTTTAGCGCGCCGACACAACGCAGGCGATGAGGCGCGCCGTAGTGGAGGTCTCCGAATTAGTTTTGGCCACCTGGGGATCTTTAACGTGCGCCGAAATCCCGTACACACGGCCGTTTTTGCTTTTCGCCTCCATTAGGAAAGCGGTCGCCGCGGCCGGGAATCGAACCCGCGTCCACGTGCTCAGCACCACAACTTCACCTTAGCCACTGAGCCACCGCGGCGGGTTTTTGAAGTTGAATATTAATGATGGACCATACACTTGCCACAGAAAATAGCGTGGGTCGAAACGTGACACCTGATAAGGAGTATCATATGCGTTCGCTACAAGAAACTACAGATAATCTCTAAACTTTAGTTGCAATAGCAGATCGTATACGAGGAGCGTCATTCGGTGCGAGCAAGATTCGATCTCGCTGTGTAAGTGCATGCAATAAATACAAGACGACGAAAACACAGAACGAGCGCTGCTTCATTCCCCCCCCCCTCTAGCTGCGTTTAACTCTGTACCAATAGCTTGCCCAGCTAGCCACTTTAAGATTCGAACTGATTAATGTTTCCCGCGTTTTTCGTCGGGCGGAACATGCTTATTTCCTGAACAAATATGACCGCCTCCTCGGCGTAAACGTTGGGGAAACGTGGCAAACGGAAATACGTCTGTCCTAAGTCTAAAGACTCGGTGAGTGGTCCTACAAGAATGACCAGGCAAAGGTCCAGCAAACCGTTATCGTGTCCTTCTCTTCAGCGTTTGCAGCCTGAATTTTGCGGACATCGCGCCCATGGTTACCTTTTCTGTGCCCTAACGCTACCACCGTGATTTTTTTAGTCTCCTGGCCGCCGTTTCGAAACGACGGGATGCAAAGGCACGTACCTTGCGTTGGTGCGCCGCTGTGAGGTGCTGGGGGTACAGAATAGCCCTTGCCACAGTGCTTTTCTGCAGGGCCATTTTTGCTCCCCAATTTCTCAAAGTGGCGCACCAACTTAATAATAACACATGCATTTGTATGGCGCTACCACGTCGTTTCAAAACGACGGCCTCTCGCTTTAGAGAATTAACCCCCAAGACACATCGAGCGAGGTTCCTCGGAATGCCCACGTATTTCTTTTGTGACAATAACTTGCTTTGAAAAAAAAAAAGGAGCGAAACTACCAATGAGAAAGGAAAGCAAAAAATGTTATAGGGGCTTATAAATTGTTTATAAACCTTTAAAGTTTATAATATACCTATTACAAAGCTAGGAAAATTAAAAATAAAAACACTTCGGGGGTACAACAGGCACACTCTGCATAACCTTCCAATTTTTAAAACTGTATACAGAGGTAGTGCAAAGCGGCAGATCGTCGTAGTGAAAGCGGACGTCCAAGCCACACAAGATCGGCGCATCGCTTGCGACAAAATAGAATTACTGGCGTTATTTGATGACAGGCTGAGTAAGACGCCACATCCATCCCCCTCCCCTCTCCCTTTCCCCTCCCTCCACTCAAAATATCGGGGTTCCGGGCGCCGGCCACGGCCCTTGACCCCCAACCCTAGCTGTTCATGCAACATAGCAACCGTCGAAAACGGAGCTCGCCGCGGCAAGGCAGGCTCCACGGCAGGCAGCACGCACCTTCCGTGTTCTGGCGGATGACCACGATGTCAACGTCCTTGTGCCGGGTGCGAATTCCCGGGTGGTTTCGGCAGTGCACCAAGTTCACGTCTAGCTGCAGTCCGTTGCGCAGAGCCAGGTTGCGCGGTTCCACGGTGAGCGGGTTCTGCGTCTCCACGTTTCCCTTGATGGCGACGCCGTTGCGCCGTATGGAGAGCAGCGCGTTGGCCAGCGTCTCCGGCGTGTCGTCGACCTCGACCTTCTCGAAGTCGACCGGAACCTTGGCCTTGCGGAAGACGTCCTCCACGTGCGACATCATCTCGGGCCCGATCCCGTGGCCGGGCAGCAGCGTGACCAGGTAGCGGCCGCCGTACATCGACTTGAGGCCCCGCCGCTATGACTCCTCCGCCGCCTTGGACGACGCCAGCAGCAGACGACCGCACGCGGACGGGAGCAGACGGCAGCCGGCCATGATGGAAGAAGCGCGGAAAAGAGCGGATAACTACGCGGCGAGTACGGCGCGTTGCCAACGCAGCTGCGTGTTTCACGACGCGGCGTGCTAGCGAGAGGCAGCCTTGGCCAGCTACCGCCGCGTCGCGGCATTTGTGATAAGGGAGCAGGCCGTTCACTCTCCCACTGCCCCACTTTTTTTCTATTTTTGTATTGTCTCCGCCGGTTGTCTGCTTCGCCCTTACGCACTTCTGCGTATCGCGCATGACTCAGGTGCGAGCGGTGGAATCCGTGCGGACGCCCCCTCGCCTTCCGCTTGACAGGAGCGGATGCAATCGCTGCGAGTGCGATGCCTTCTTTCTAGTTACCGCTACCGCAGAAAATTTGAGTTGTGCGGAAACAGCCGCTGTGAGAAATTTATAAGATATGGGAAGTAAGAGTGCTAGCTTGTTGCCTTGAGTGGTTAGCCATACGATGCTTAAACAATAAAACAAGTCAAGATTTTATTGCTTCTGCTCGATTTGCGGCCCTGCTGTTGGCGCTGACGTATACCAAATGTTCCTGGCTAAAACAGACACCATAGTGCTGTCCCTTAAATCCGCCCGCTGTTGAAACGGGGGTTCCGTGCAACGAGGGCGGCGGTAGATGCACAGCGTCGACTGAGGAGACAGCGCGGCCTGAAAAAGAACATTTTTGGCCCGTGATGTTTATAGGGCTCCTGCGCTGCCCAGAGCGCGCCGCGCAACCGACTTCCGGTTAGTACTTCCGTGTAGTACAAAGTTGCGGGGGCCCCATAAAATCCCGTGTTGACAGAAGCAAAATGAGCTCGATACTCTCGATTGTTTTGCGACATGGTCTCCAGCCCATCTCCGACGCGTTCGATCTCTTCCGGCGATCAACTTGGCATTACGGGAAAAAGCTTTGCAACGCTAAATACGTTTACAGCGTCGACAACAGTGCTGGGACGGTGGCGGCGCTCTGTTACTCGCAGGTTCACCGACCGATGGTCGCATAAAGTGAAATTTCGCGTGAAAGCTTCTAGTTTAAACTAATACACTTGGTGACAAGAACTTTTCAACAACAGCCGATCAAAAAAAAAAAAAAAAAGTAACGCTATCGGGGATGATCATGTGTAAAAGACAGCGAGTCCGACGGACCGCAGGCTCGTCTGCTGCGGTGCGCCGCGCTTATGCGTATACCTGCGTACTATGCGCGCACTTTCATTAAACACCGCTGGTTAGCGCCGCCGTTACGAATACATGGTGCAGCGCTAGCTTGCCGTTTTATTGTGTGGCTCAGTTACACAATGCACCGAG
The DNA here is from genome assembly GCF_048455015.1 of Haemaphysalis longicornis. Taxonomy (NCBI): domain Eukaryota; kingdom Metazoa; phylum Arthropoda; class Arachnida; order Ixodida; family Ixodidae; genus Haemaphysalis; species Haemaphysalis longicornis. The sequence continues at coordinate 89,947,221 of NW_027526225.1, read as the reverse complement.
CGTCAGAAGCGTGAAACATCTGTTTTGTGATTCCGAAAGTAGTGACCGTAAAACGAAGTGGTCGGGCGAACTGAGTGGCCGTTGTGTTTTCTTGTTTGCTCTCACTTTAATTACGCTCTTCCATCATATATTCCCAGTTCACACTTAATAGGCTAAAATTAAAGACGGCAACGTTTTGAGGTATTGGCGGTGAGCGCGACCACGGGCGGCGCTGCGAAGCGTGCTTCCGTGACGTCGGCTTAGGGATTCTCGCATTTGTCGTCTGCTTCACTCGGGCTCGCCCTCCCTACTGTTTCTTTGCGCGTGGTTGACTTTTGATGCTTGTTCGCACCAGATATTGCGTATGCGCCACATTTTATCACAATAAAATACTTAAATCGTATACACTAGCTCAACGCATGATTTAAAGTATAGTTTTTGATACCGCTCCGGAAGAAACGACATTGCTGGCATCACCCCCTTCCTGCGAATCCGGTCCTGTGCGGAGCGCGAAGAGTCGGAGCTAGACGCCAGCTTCTGTATCCAGCAATCTTTTTAACGAATGGAACCACCAGAGTTTAACCGAAAACAGCGAAAAATGCAAGAACAAGACAAATTCCAGGCCTTCGGTGCTGTAGGGTTTGGCAAAAGGCATAACGATTACCAGTAATCTTTGCAACCTTACCGAACACGCCAAACTATTGCATCACATAGCTTTACGTTGTCATGGCATGAAGGTATGCCGACAGGCACTATGGACCGCAAAAAAATGTTTGTTGAGTTCCAAATAACCTACCCTGTGTATAGGCGCGTTCTGGTTTTATACCAAGCTTCTAACCAGTCTGGAGGCTTCTTGAGCAAAGCGAGTCACGTGTATATATGGTAAAACTACAGTAACACTAAGTTTGTTCAGACCTGGAGGATTATTTTGTTGGCTTTCCTACTGTCATATCTTCCGAATATTCAGATATGTGTTATAGTAAAAGCGCACTCAAGAAGAGGAGGAGAAAACTTTATTTAAAAGTAAAATCGAGCTGGTTAGTGGGCGGGATTCTCAGTCCAGGACAAGAGAGTAAGAGTAATTTTCTTCAATTCATCGAACGTCATCCCGAGTAGGCCAGATATTCTTTATGCCTGGAGGGGTTGGAAAACAGTAAAGAGCTGCTTGGACATATCCATCGGGTTCGATTCTGTTATACTGCAAACCGGTGCGTGTACTACTTCTTGCGTTCGGTAGCGAGTATATCAAGCCTTAAACACCGTAATCATGTCATACTGTTTAGGGTTAGGTTCAGTTCGTCACGACAACGATGGTTACGATAGAAATTTGGGGCACAAAAACCGCCTTCGAGTACTCTGGACAACGTTGCCCCAGCCATTTCGCGGTTGCGTAGCATAAACCTTTTCCTTGCATTTGCATGTGAATAAACAACGCACGCTGCGGATATGCACCTTCTTGTACGCAGCCACAACGAAAGCCAGTTTCTGAAGAACGTAGCCCGGAGAAAATATCCACACGAACTTTCTGAGCCTCTCAAACCTCCCCAAACCTCGTAATAAGACGTTCGTGACGGTGCAGAAAAATAATGCGTTGGACGCAGAAAAAAACAAAAAAACATTCATCTGATACAAGTCAACAATAATGAAAGAAATAGTCGTTTTATTTCCTGCTGTGCGATGCGCGTGTAGGGGCCCGCTGCTTGGTGCGTGGCATTAGACTGTGCACATGTAGTCTTCATAAGAGCAGCTCAAAATACTTTATGGAAGCCTTCTAATTTTAAATACTTATCGAGGAACTATGAGCACTGAACCTCGCAAATAAGCTAGAAAGGATGAGTTACACACAATCTTCTGAGCGATGCTCTCAGGAAGTTGTCTTCTTTCTCCTCGTGTTTTGCAAAACTTGTGTGGGATACAGCTTGAAATCATTCAGATGTGTCATAAGCTGGCAAAATAACCGAATTGCTGGAAATACGCTTTTTAATGCACCAAAGTATCAAATCGTGCGATTTCTAGCAATGACACTGCTGCTCCTCACAACAGGACGACAGTGGGGCGAGTGTAGCCGACGACAGCGGCGCGAGCCAGGGCGCGCCACTCAAAGATCTCACCGGCAACAGTGCCGAGTTGTATGAAGTCGACAGTGGGGAGGGCTGGACGGCAAATCGGGTGGGAGGGAAAGGGATCTTTGAAGGCAAAGAGAAAAAATTCCGCGCATTGCCAATAATATTTGACCATAATCTGGCTGAGTGTGAGACAATGCGACTGGAAGCGATCAATTCTCTGTCCTTGTCTCGCCGTCTAACCCCATTTGAAGTCAAAACCGCCGTGTCGGCGTTCGGATTGTTAGTGACAATCGTAGGGCTGTATTATGACGTCGTGGGGATTCTGACGACCTGCTGGGGCCGCATAATAGGGCTCCTGCACTGCCCAGGGGGCGCTGCGAAACCGGCTTCCGGTCAGTACTTCCGGGTAGACAAGGCTGCGGGGGTCCCATAGGATCCCGTGTTGACAAAAGCAAAATGAGCTCGATACTCCCGATTAAACGTTTTGCTACATGGTCTCCAGCCCAACCCCGAAGCGTCCGATCTCGTCAGGCGATCAACTTGGCTTTAGGGGAAAAAGCTTTGCAGCGCTAAATACGTTTACAGCGTCGACGAAAGTGCTGGGACGGTGACGGCGCTCTGCCACTCTTACCGATCGATGGTCGTATGAAGTGAAATTTGAAGTGAAAGCTTCTTGTTTATACTAATACGCTTAGTGACAAGGACTTTTCAACTACAGCCTATCAAACAAGAAGAGTAACCCAATCGGCGATGATCGCGCGTAAAGCCAGCGATTCTCACGGACCGCAGGCTCGTCCGCTCCGGTGAGCCGTACTTCTGCGCACCTGCGGACTTATGCGTGCATTTTCAATAAACATTGCGTCATCGTTACGAATACATATTGCAGCGCTAGCTTGCCGTTTTTTCCGTGGCTCATTCCCAAAATGCAGCGAGCGTCAGATGCGTAAAATATGTTTGTGATTCCGAAAGTAGTGGCTGTAAAACAAACTAATTGGGCGAACTGCAGTGGCCGTTGCGTTTTCTTGGTGCTCTCACTTTCTTTAATCACGCTCTTGCATTATATATTCCAATTTAGCACTTTATAGACTAGAATAAGGGTCAGCAACGTTTTCAGGTGAAGGGCCCAGTTGCATGAAGCCGACATGGCGGAGGGCTGGACGGCGAATCGGGTGGGAGGGGGAGGGGGTGGCTCTGAAGGCAAAGAGAAAAAATTCAGAGAATCGCCAAGAATATCTGACAACTGACAATAATCTGGCTAAGTGTGTCTCGCCGTCTAGCCCCATTTTGAGGATAAACCTGGCGTGTCGGCGTTCATATTGTTAGCGACGACCCCTGCACTAGAAGATAACCAACACAATCAGTGACGATCTTAAGAAAATATTTGGGCCGTGCACTGTGTATGCGGCTGCGTTATGTTACACGTTTAAGCAGGCAACGGACTTGCGATTCGCTGCTTGATTCGCGTCCTTTAATTGCACTCAGTTTGTTTATTTGACGGTATTGCTGCCGTTCGTAAACCGTGTGGCGTAAAATGTGAAGCAAGAATAATTTAGTTTGCGAAAATACAAAACAAAATTGCCCCTCATTTTCAAGAGGTTGTCAAGCCAGCAGCATCCGCTGAATCGGCTGCGCTCCTCGCGTCCGCTGCAGCATGCTCCCGCGGAAGCAACTTTAGCTCCCGCTGAAGCAACCATTTACAGTGACCTCAGGCTCAGCAACGTTCTGTTTACGCTACTTGTGAACTTTCCTTTTCCTTTGTCGCCCGCGCGCAAGAAGAACGAACGATAATTATCGTCAGGAAGTTAGACCACCCGACCTGGCGATACTGCCCCACGCCGCGACGATCACGACAGCTCGCTCTAAAAAAAAAAAAAAAAAAAAAAAAAAAAAAAAAAAAAGCTTGCCAATAAATTGGATCGTTGTAGCGGATATTATTATGCTTAGCCTCTGCAACTACTGTAAGGCCTATTCCATTCCATTCAGTATGCAGTCATTTAAACGCGCCGCAGGGTAATTAAAATAATTACAACCAACTTTCGCTCTGGCTTTTAACTGAAAACACATGAAGGGCTGCGAGGATCGCTGCATGTTGCCAAACTGCAGCGCAGGAGCCCTATACAGCCCCGCTGGCCACATTCGGCCCGCGGGAGTTAGGGTGCTGACCCCTGCATTAGAAGGTAACCAACACAGTCCATGACGATCGTATGTAAATTTTCGGGCCGCTCACCGTGTATGCGACTGTGTTATGTTATGTAAATATAGAAGTACACATCTCTGCAGGGAGCGGACGTGCGATTTGATGCTTGTTTTACTAGTAGTATGCTTGTGTTTAATGGCGCAAAGGTGTCTGCGACCAAAGAGCGCTAAAACTGCTAGGGGGTCCTTCGACGTCAGGTTTGCGCATAACATGTGTATGAGATGAGCATGGGTATGGTGCTGCCTAAAAAAAACTGTATATATGGGTGTAGAGGGCCCGTTGAATAAAGCATAAAAATGCTTATCATGGCGGATGAAAGGGAATATAGTTGACACATGACGGTGCCAGGAGCCTGAGACCATGCTGCGCAACGAGGCTTCCTGTGCGCACAAAAGTCTTCAGAACCTCCCTGAAATATGAGAGGGTGTGCTATCTAAGGTCACGCCCTGTACGAAATGAATTTGAAAAAATGACACCTGCAAGATAAGTTAAAAGACATTTGTAAGTGAACGTTGGTTCACCTCCTAAGAATAGTGAAGGTTGTAGTGGAATGTTTTATGTGTAGATTTTAGGGAAGTGTCGTTTTCTGGCATCATTCAAGGACGTACACTCAGTTAAAACGTGGTGAACGGAGAGCCGTTTTCCACACCGTTCGCAAACTGGTGGGAGTGTGCCATTCAAAAGATATGCGTGCGCGGCGTGAGTGTGGCCTATTCGCAGTCTACAAATGGATACCTCTCTGAATCTATCTTGTTTCTCACTTAGGTATTTACCTATCTATGGTTTAATTGTGTGTAATTTGTTGTGTGCATTTGACTCGGTCGAAACCTCAGTAGTCATTCAGGCATTAGGGAACCAGGGTGTAGACGAGCATTATGTAAGAATACTAGATGATATTTACAATAGTTCCACAGCTACCATCATCCTCCATAAGGAGAGCAGTAAAATACTTATAAGGAAGGGCGTGAGACAATGAGACACAATCTCTCCAAAGTTATTCACAGCATGTTTACAAGAAGTATTCAGAACATCAAATTGGGATCAGGTGGTGGCAAGGGTTAATGGAGAACACCTCAGTAACCTCAAATTTGCTGACGATGTTGCCTTGCTAAGTAACTCGGGGAACGAATTGCAAAGCATGATTACCGCATGGACAAGCAGAGCAGTATTGTGGGCCTGAACATTAATATGCAGAAAACTAAAGTAATGATCAATAGCCTCGGGACAGCACAGTGGTTTGAGATAGGTGGCGAGGCAGTGGAAGTGGTAAGCGAATATATCTACTTAGGCGAAGTTGTGACCACGGATCCCAACCATGAGGCAGATATAATTAGAAGGATAAGAATGGGGTGGAGTGCATTCGGCAGGCATTCTTAGATAATGAATGGCAGCCTAGCATTTTCCCTGAAGAAGAAAGTGCATGACAGCTGCATCTTACCGGTACTCACCTACGGGACAGGAGGCTCACTAAGAGGGTTCAACTTAAATTGAGGACGACTCAGCGAGCGACGGAACGGAAGATGGTATAGTGTAACCTTAAGGGACAAGAAGAGAGCGGAGTGGGTCAGGGAACAAACGCGTGTTGAGGACATATTAGTAGAGATTAAGAAGAAGAAATGGACGTGGGCAGGCCATGTAATGCGAAGGCAAGATAACCGTTGGTCATTAAGGGTAACAGAGTGGATTCCTTGAGAAGGCAAGCGTTGCAGGGGGTGGCAGAAAGTTAGATGGGCAAAAACCGCCACCACCTTTTTTTGATATGCTGGACATGGCTACGGAAGAGGGGCCTCCCGCTTCCACATCTATCGCCACCGGAGGTTTCGGCGGCCGGCAAGTGTGAAGTGGCGACAGAAACGGCAGTTCCAATGTTTTTCTGTTCTTGTACAATACCTGCGACCGCATAAGGAGATGCAACAGTTGTTTGGTCTGCCACATGCAGCACCTCGGGGGCGGGGGCTTCGTTGTCAGCTTCGCTGACCTGAGTACTCGCGGGAACCAGACGCCGCCCCACCCCTCGGGGGGGGGGGGGGGGGGGCTGCGTCAGCGTAGCCACCTGAAGGGAGCAGTGCATGCCGTTTACGGGCTTCTGGGAATGACAGATTTTGTGTCACTTCTAGGTTAATGATCTTTTTCATGTTTGAATTTCTGGCAAGAGGGAGAATATGTTGCGTGGGGTCCATCATAGTTGCTGCACTTGAATTGTGTCGTTTTGCAGTCGTCAGTCGATGGTCGTGCCCGGCGAACTTAACACACGTTTGTTTCCCTCGGCACCGATTTCTCCCATGCCCATACCATTTACACTTAAAGCAACGGCGTGGGTTGTGTGTGTACAGTTGGGTTGGGTCTCACAGAGGATAAAGCCTCCGTTGAGAGACTCTGGCAAAGTGCAACGATCAAATGTTCATATGATGTGCTTTGTATTTATTTAGTTTCCTTCACGTCTTATTATGATGCGTCGAACAGCTCGCGCAAACCTTCAAGCAGATCCGAGTCAACTTCGTTTATTAGTTCTGCTTTGGAAATAACAGCTTGCTAACTATTGAGGGTGTGGTGGGGAGTTACAGTGATTTCGAAGTCGGCTAACTTGGTTTGCTTCAGAAGGGTGTTCGACTGGTCCTTGTCGTTCGCTTCGATCAGCAGGTCTCGAGAGGTTAGTTTTTTCGCTTGGTAGTTTTTGCCTCCCAGACTTTCAATAATCTTTGCTACTAAAAACACAGACCTGCTCGTAATGGGCGCAGCTGCCTGCATTATTAGGAAGCATGGAAAGCTGTCGGGATTGGTGAAGAGGAGGTTTGAAATGGGCTTGAAAATTGCTTCGGTGCGGGCCCTATTTGGGGCCCGATCATTTGAAGAGAGGGGTTTTGAGAATACCATGCGCCATAGTATAATGCAGGGGATGGGTGTTCTTTCTTCATTGGACTTACCCTGGTAGTGAACGAGGTCCGGGAGCTCCCTGCCTGGTGGACATACAGGGAGCCCATCGGCCGGTGCTTGACCACCATTTACGGCTTCTACCCTTCACCTTTCAACACTTCGCCATGGTTGGACACAGCTTACGCATGGGACCTCGGGGTCCGCGATATCGCTGCTCACCATCACCATGAATACTCAAGGTGCCCCGTGCGATTTGGTGCTTGTTCAGCGCCCTTTAAATGCGCTTAATTTATTTATTTGACACCATTACCCCACCTACTCTCTAGTATACATGTACCCTGCCGTTCGCAAATCGTGCGGCGTAAAATGTTAAGCAACAATCATTTAGTTTGCGAAAATACAAAACAAAATTTCCACTCGTTTTCAAGGCGGTGCCAGGCCAGCAGGGCGAGCTGAGTCGGCAGCGCAATTCTCGCGTCCGCTTGCATGCTTTCGCTAAAGCAACCTTTTGCAGCTACCTCAGGCTAAGGAGGGCAACATTCTGTGTTTATGCTACTTGCGAACTGTTCCTTTGTCTACCGTAAGCAAGAAGAAAGAACGATAATTACCTTGTGGAAGTTAGACCACCCGACCGGGCGATACTGTCCCACGTCGCGACGATCGCGACAGCTTGCTCATAAGAAAGCCGATAAGTCGGCTTGTTGTAGCCAATATTATTTTATTTAGCCTCTGCTACTACTTTAAGGGGTTTTTTTTTCAGTATGAAGTCATTCAAACGCACCACAATGCGATTAAACTAACTACAGCCAACTTTCGCTGTGGCTTGTGATTGAAAACACATGCAGCGGGGCGAGGGTCGTCTGCTTTTGTACTACCCAGAGACGTTGGACATGCACGAGGGGGCGCTGCATGTCACCAAAAGTCCAGCGAAGGAGCCCTATACCGCTTTAAACAATAACTGCCCCAGCCCGGCCTCTTTCCGGTAGTATAATGACGTCGTGTTTTCCTTACGTGCGACGCAAACCTATAGCGTGCACTGTTCATTTTCAAGTTTGTGTAAAAATCTCCCGATATATCTTGTGTGCATTTGGCTCGATATTCCACGAAGATAAAGCGGCAACTAAGCTGTCTCCGTCGTTGGCCACATATGCATGGGTATTCACTGAAAAAGTAAACTGTAAGAGTCTGCCGAATAATTAATTATTGTGAAAAAGTTTCGAAACAAAAAAGACGAAGAAGTGAAGCGCACAGGTTACCAGGAAACTCAACTTATAACGCAATTACAATCAAACCTGGATATAACGATGTTGACGAAAATTCTTCATTTTTTGTTACATCCAGGTTTTCGTTATATGCAGTTTTTTTAGTTACGGCTCGCGTGAATGATGCAGAAACGAAACCATAATGCTAGGCATCAGTGATGCTGAACTCACCCTTAAGAATTTATATCACAGTGAGAAACTGCGTGATTTGTGCCTGCTGCTTTCCCACAAACTTTGTCAATACACGTCACTCCCAAAGAAGCGAGGTCACTTAACCCCGCATTCACAAAGTTAGCTTCAGTATCACTTGTGCCTTTTGACACTTTTCTGTGCCTTAACCTGTTTGAAGGACCAAACTTTTGCTGAAAGGGAGCCTTTTCGCGAACTTGATCCTCTTTTCCGCACTCAAAATTGTTGAGAGTGTGCTATACTCTGTTACAACTCAAGAACGGCACCACCTCATGTAGTGTATCACCCCGCCAAAGCGCCGGACCCGTGACGTCAGTGCGCGCGCGTTTTGAAAGGGGTTTGCTATGAATGCGTGATATCGTCTGCCTTGTCTCACGCAGTTTTTTTGTCGTCTCTGGAGTCGTTTCTAAGCATATTAAGTCCAAAAAAATCACGGGAACGGCTCACGCTATGTTCAAAATATTCCCAGTAACGCCCTACTTGCGCGGCGCGGAGAAACATCCGGCTACGGTGATAAGGCACAGCGCCAACTTCCGGTGCCGTTCTTAAGTTGTCACCGAGTGTAGCTGGGATACTGTATACCGGGCGGTGACGTTCTTCTTTCTCGCCGGCAATGGCGGCATTTGAAATTGCGAGTTAAGGGGCAAAACTTTTTGTTTTCTGACAGCAGAACTTGTCACCGACGAATCGACACCACAGATAGCAGTGGAGACTCGCGACTACACGCCGACAGGCAGGCCTAGCACCTAACCGACACCGCACTGAGACTGGAAAGTAACGCACGGTAGTTTGCGGTGCGCACGAAGTTCGCTAAATTAGTGCATTTCTCCATCCGATTTTTCAAAAAAAGAAAAAAAAAGCCTCATCAGCCTAGCAAATTCGTCACATCATGGTTAACCGTCGCAACTGCTTCGTTAGATAGAGGTCGCAAACACACGGGCTTCAATGGGGCTGGCAATGGGGAATTGAAAAATTTCGTTAAATCCAGGAGTTCGTTACACATAGTGGTTCGTTACATCCAGGTTTAACTGTACGATTCGATGTAGTCGCATTTTTAGCTGATGGACTTCTGGGCTACTTGAAAGCGAAAATTTTGGTCCGTCTGCCTGTCGGTCTGTCTGTCACCCGATTCGACCGCACGTCAAAAAAAGGTTGGCCGCGTATCTGCTCACTTAGCTGCAAATGACGTCAAAAGACCTGCCACGTAAATGCCTCTCTTCCATGATAAACACTGTGGAGGCTTGCTGAAGCCAGTTACCACCTAGGATAGTTACCTAGGACAGACAGTTGCCTAGGACAGTTACCACCTGTAACAGGAAAAAGAAGTATCTTGTGCCTAATAAGTTTTTTGTGCCTGCTCTAAGCTGCGCTAGTATTAAACCAAGAGTATGAAAGATGGGTATATTAGTCCTTGTTGGTTAGATGACACGTCATCACCCCGCTACAAAGGAGAAACCAATAGCAATCATCATCATCATCATCGCCATATATTGAAATCTTTCGTTACTGTTGGACTTGGATGCTGCCATAAGGTGTATGCTTGGGCGTGAGCTTTTTTGTATTTCTGGGTCAAAATACTCTTTTCGATTCGTATTTTTTATTTACCATTGGAATCACCACGCGAACCTCTATTTTCAATTAAAATAACGCTACCTAGTACCATTCATGTATCGATATTTTGCCTCAAATATGTCTTATATTTTCTTTTTGCTCAACAATATTGACAGGTAGGAAGTATTGTACCAGATTTTGTTTTTTGGAAATTTTTCGCCTGTGTAAATTTCTCGTTTCAGAAACCACAAATCTTTTGACCGGGTGGCTGAATCGAGGGACAGACAGACAGACAGACAGACAGACAGGCAGACAGACAGACAGACAGACAGACAGACTATCGCCTTTAAAAGGCAGTTCAAAGAATGTTCGAAAACGAAGTATCTGTAAGCAAGACCGTTCGATACTACCTGTAAGACCGTTCGGTACTACTAACACCGCTTCCGTGGCTCCTAAGTGCCCACATAATTCAGCGCAAGAAAAAAAGAAATCTGCGACATCATTGAGGTGAAATATAAGTGTATAGCTGAGGGCACCAGTTTTGTTTTAATTAAGAAGTCAGGTTGGACTGGTTTTTCAAACCCACACACAAAAAAACAAGAAAGTCGGTAAAACGGTGTCGAAGGGAGGCGAAGTATCCCATCCATACTAAAACATTACATGCCGCCTAGAGCTGCTACAAGCAGAAAAAAAAAAATCGTGCGGGCAGTGACAATGCGGGACAGTTGGATTGAACAAACCTTCATCGCATTCACCGTGGCAGGATGGAGAAGGGAGGGAAAGGAGGGTAGAACGGGAAGAGAAGAGAGGGAATTACGTGGCAGAGACTGCAGACGACTATCGTCTTTGGGCGACATTTGAAGCGAAGCAAGACGATACGCGGCGAAGTTTTTCTCCCCTCCCCCTCCCCCCCCCAAAAAACAAAAAAAACAAAAAACACCACGGCCACTGATTTCACCAGCTTGCGTAAACCATACGAAGCTGTTTTGAAACAGGAAAATATTAATAAAATCGAACGTCCCTTTCCTAAACGAAAAGGTACAAAACTTGATGGTAAACACGCAATGCGCAATGACTACTGAGGCTGTGCAACGACGCTCCCGATTACGCTCACGAGCGCGTGCCCGCACAACCGCCTGCTCTTCGGCCGAACGAATCACTCGTGGCCCATCCATAGACCTGCGAACGTGGATTCAGGTCATCAAGACCATCAGATCTCCTTCAGAGGGGCTTTACCGTATGCTAAACGTAATGTCGTTTAGCATACACAACGCAAGTTCAAGTTAGTTACTTCAAGCTTTGCTTGAAAAAAATTAGCAGTGGCTTAGCTCGGCTATGCCAGGATATACGTTGCGTGAGCTAAGGTTCAGCTGGTATCGTGGTTGTCTAGGATTGGCTTGATTATCATGCATACTGCTGCAAAAACGATTTCCAATTCAATCCAATCCAATCCCAATCAAACCCAATCCAATCGCGGCGGCTGCAGTATAGTGAAGTATTCTAGTTCACTATAGCTGCAGTAGCGGCGGTGGCGGCGGCTCCGGCGCGCCAGCTGGGCACCATGAGACGTCACTGCGCCTCGCGCATGCGTAGCACGGCTCTCCAGGAGCCACGCGAAACTGCTCAACCTCGGCCAGTGTAGCTCACGCTACAAAAAGCCTAGGCAGAATCGCCACTCCCAGTGTGAACGACTTGCGATAGAATTCATATGTAGAGTACCACTTAGTGCCATGTGGGTACTGCTATAAATGACGAGATGGGGCTGATGTACGACGGCGCATTTTGTGCAGCAGATATATGTGTGGCGGTCGCTTGCGAGGTCTCGTCTCGGCTGGGCAGACAGCCGGCCGTGCAGGTGGGGCGGTCTGACTTGGAGCGAGGCCAGGCGCACAGGAATAAAAAAGGAAAATAGACGGGTGCCTATCTGTATCTGCACGTATGTTATTAAGAGCAGAACATTTTAGGGGCTTGCCTTGTCCTCGTAGCTCGCTCACTGGACCCAAGTAGAGCCACATGGCGTTGCTGTCATCGTGGCGTCCCACAGAGGCTTCGAAGACCACGTGGTTTACGCAGTCATAAGCGTTCGAAACTCGTGGAACGCTGGCGCTTGTCATACATCTCCCCGTTGTTTAGCGCCAAGAAAACTGCAGGGGCATTTGAGTCAAAATATACGTAATTAACCGGCAGCGCCCGCGTTCATTTAGTTAGGAACGCTCGTCGGGTTGGTTTTTACGATAGTAAGCGGAAAAAGTGGCAGTACAACGCCAGAACGTGCGGGAGGAAAAGTAAGCACGAAAAGAACAGAACTCCCGCAGGCGCAGTTTCAAACAGGGGGCGCGCGAGAAATTTTGAAATGGAGTTGCACAAACCTCCGTTGAATTCATCCGGAGAGGAGTGAAACAGGGCGGCGAAGAACGTGATGGGTGGTAGCAGTGAGCGGATAACGGCGCCACCGCCCATTATGCGGAATCACTGCTCTGCACGTCCGACATCTTTCACAGTGAGTGGAATAGCTTTACTATTTTTATTCCAATGGGCACATTATCGCAAATAAAATAAAAGAACGCGGAAGATAGAAGATGAGCGCTGTTGCATTAAAATAATGTGCTCGAGACAAATGCTGGGCGGCGTACATTTCATCAGAGCGTATTTCGGAGAAACGGAGATATAAGGATGGTGAGCTCGTTATATCTGTCAGGTAAATTAAAGTTACAGATGAAATAACGAAACTGCAGGGTGGGTGGATGATAATATTCTTGGAATATTGCGTGCCTCGTACGACTTTTATCGACCAATCCGACGCTTCAGACACTTACCCAGCGGGACACTGTTTCTCGGAATCTATTTGTGAGCAATAACATAAGCGGTCCCATCACTTCTCGTTGATATGTTCCCCCTACCTCAGCATTTCTTATAGTTTTCAATCTTTATTGAGCTTAAATTAAAATCCGAAGCTCTTTGGTGATACAGCAAGATTTAGGTCATAATCAATCAATCAATCAATCAATCAATCAATCAATCAATCAATCAATCAATCAATCAATCAATCAATCAATCAATCAATCAATCAATCAATCAATCAATCAATCAATCAATCAATCAATCAATCAATCAATCAATCAATCAATCAATCAATCAGCTGCTATACGACTTAGGTCATAATAACAAAAAACCCAGTCTAAAATCACAACAGGAATACCGCAAAAACCTAGCAGGAATTCCTGTAGTCCGACAAAAAACTTTGTCGGGACAACAGAAGTCCAGTTGTTACGACTAAGCCATCTGTTGTTACGACATACACAATTCTGTCATAACGACAAAGTCAATTTTCTCAACGACAAACGTTCCTGTAGCCACAACAGAATTGCCATTTCTCCACAATGGGCAATAACATTCAAACCATGTGCTACTACTGACGGAACATCAGGGTCACGACATGACAGGAATTCGGCCCGACGGAACATCAAAATCAGGACAGGAATACGACCCACGGCAGAACATCAGAATCACGACACGACAGGAATACGACAAGACGACAGTACGACACGCGAAAATACGACAAACTGCAGAAATTTTTCTTGCCGTCTTTTTCGACTGATAAGTAGCTATATTTTCAAAATCAGAAAAAAACACACACAAAATGCACTACAAACTTGAAGCTTAGTAGACGAAAAGTTTGACAGTCAACATAATTAGTCGATAAGCCTGTAGCTTCCGTCAACGCCGGAAAACTGCTCGACGTTTTAGTAAGACCCCGCAGCTCATTGGAGTTTAAAAGGGCGTCAATGAGCAGTGCCGATTCGCAATTTGCATACAGAGAAAGCCGCCAGACGTGGTAAAAACTTGAATGAGCCTGGCTCCGCGGGATGGCGGTACTTGTCCCGGCTAAGCACGTGGTGTGCGTTGGATGTTCCGAACTCTACCCCACCAAACGGAAAGTAATGCTTCGACTCCAATGTGAGTGCGATTAATAACATCTCTGTTGACACCACCGTTGAGAATCGGGTTGAAACGGAGCAGACGACGCATGTTGGTTTTTTTTTCTGCGGCGTGCGGGCGCTGCGGTACAAGCCGCGCCATGTCCGTGGCGCTTCGGTCATGCCCGTGGCCGTTTGCAGTGTTGCCAAGTGAAGAAATTGACAGCTTAACTTTTGAGTGAATACCATCTATAGGATCCTAGATTTTCGCTCTAGTGCATGCCTTGATTGATTGTAGGGTTTAACGCGCCGACGCAACGCAGGTGATGAGGCGCGCCGTAGTGGAGGGCTCCGGATTAATTTTGACCGCCTGGGGATCTTTAACGTGCGTCGAAATCTCGTACACACGGGCGTTTTTGCTTTTCGCCTCCATCAGAAAAGCGGCCGCCGCGGCCGGGAATCGAACCCGCGACCTCGTTCTAGTGCATGCCTTCCGTGCAAAACGCTCTTTCTACAGCTGAGCAGCAATATTAATTTTCTATCGCACTGTGACAGCGAACAACTCGTTCACGCTACAGATGAGGTTTAATGCCACGAAGATAAAATACAACTTTGTTCTACTTGAAAGAACTTGAGTTTGGGGGCTCACTCGGCTCCATTCCAGCCCCGAAAGACGTTTTTTTAACCGAAAAAAAAAAATGCGACAAATGTTTAACAACATTTAAATTTCGCGCCATATATAGTGACGCAATATGCGCAGGAACGAAGCGTCACGGACCGGAACTACAAAAAAAATTATCAGTGTGTTCACTGCCCGTTAGCATTCAAGGGATACGATCAAATGGAACTAGAGGCGTCACTACAATCCCCCAGTCACGTTTTTGGCCGGTCGTTGACCGCCAATCGCACAAACAAGGTTTTGTGACGTCACAGAAAAATATCAGGAGAGTGGCTAGAGGGTCGCCACTGTTGAATAGGTTCTCTTTTTTATCTCGACTATTCGTTTGAACTTGGCAATAAAATTGGTATTATTGTTGCTGTGGGGACGAAGCGCCTTTTTAAAGAAGCAAACTTCTATTTTTTTTCATGGCGGCTCTAAGGTTAGGCCTTAGGGCACTTGACCGCATTGGCGAGAACTAGAAACGCTTCGATTGATTTGATTGACTGTGTAGGGTTTAACGCGCCGACGCAACGCAGGCGATGAGGCGCGCCGTAGTGGAGGACTCCGGATTACGTTTGACCGCCTGGGGATTTTTAACGTGCGCCGAAATCTCGCGCACACGGGCGTTTTTGCTTTTCGCCAGTGAAAACGTTTCACAAGCAGTTGTTTTCCACCGCTTTACACAGATGTAGTAAAACACCCCAAACGTAAATATGAATACGAGGGGCTGTTCTCGCGAGCGTGCCCGTTTGACAATGTGCACCCGATAAACAGCGTGTGAGGAAGCCTGTAACGGTTTTCTGCGAATGCGACTTGCCAAGGGATCATCTAGAGCCACTAGATCAGGGTAGCTTATTTATTGGCTCTATGCTCACAGAGCCACCAGATCAGGTTTATTTAGTGGATCTAGGCTCATGGATAGAGTTACCACAACACGTTACTGCAACTCTGTTCAGATTCTTTCATTTATTTACTGCAAATTCGACAAATCTACAGAAGACCCAGGCTGCAGAAAGGACAGCTCACTCAAAAAAAGAATGAACAGCACCAACAATCTTAATTAACAAGTCAATATGAAACTATAGAAATCATCAGTCGAGTGTTGCGGTTTCTGCTGATTAATTCGATTCCATTATTGAGCACGAAAAAAAATGTGTGTGTGTGTGTGTGGGGGGGGGGGGGGGGGGGTTAGTAGAAAAGGTACAACGTTTCAGTTACTGCCAATTATGAAACACCAACTTAACACCAACTTCCAGGTGCAGGAGAGCAGAATAAACGAGGTGGCGTTCCCAATATGAGATACTTGGGCCGATGCTCTTCAGTGCCGTGAGTGGCTATAGTATGACACCGGGCAGCCACCGGCGGCCCTGAATCTTGGCCATCTCAATTATCACAGTAATCTCACAAAGAGAGACAATCGAGGGCGAATTACAGGAATAAATCAATTCAGTGTACGCATTTTTTATTAACTTATTCTCTTTAGACAGCGTGATTTGCTACGTTCATATATATCTCCACGCTCACGCCACTTTCGCAGTGCATGACGTATATCTCGTTGCGTGCGCGCCATAGGATTATATCACTTGAGAACAAAGGAGAGAGATAAATGTATTGATCCCCTGACTTCCTCCTCCGTCGCGGCCGCGGTCCCGTGATAACCGCCTAATTAAAAGCCCCCTCCGCGCTACCACATCTTATTGTCCCGGAGTGGAGTGCTTCGCGGAGAGCGGAAATGCTGCTGGTTTCCCTGGCAGTGATCTCTACGCTGTTTGCGCACAATGGTACGTTTGTTTGACCTGATATATTCGTCCACTCGGGGCGACCTTCGCATGCACGCATTAATTTGGTACACTTTAAAGCGGTCACGCAGACAAACTACAAGTTTGTTTTATTCGAAAGATTTCGTGTCTTGTGGTGCTCCCCAGCGCTTGTCCGGAAGCAAACGATGCTTTATTCGCTGACAAATTTTTAATTTAAAATTTCGATTCTCCCGCCAAATCGTGTGTTTTCATGACGTGCGCAATGAGCGAAAACGCCCGTGTGTGCGAGATTTCGGCGCACGCTAAAGATCCCCAGGTGGTCAAAATAATCCGGAGCCCTTCCCTACGGCGCGCCTCATCGTCTGCGTTGCGCCGGCGCGTTAAACCCTAAAATCAACCAATCAACGTCTGCAATGATGTCATATGTGCTGGGGAGCCTTGTTTACCGTTAGTCAACCTAGATGGCGCCACCATACCATGGCGGGCCGTCTTCTGCCTTTGCTTTTGACCGTATTTGTACCTGTAGAAAATAATCGTTTCGTGAAACATGGGGTTCGCTCGACAAATATAGTCACGTAAGACACCGTCGCTTCCGCCAATCGGCCAGTGTCGTCTGAGAAAACCCCAAAGCGCCGCAGTGCTGTGCAGCTAAACAAGCATAGTGCGCGCAGTACCAACAGCAGTACGCATCGGTACTTCTATGTTTACGTGTACTTTCGTAGCTTCCACTGTTTAACGCACCATTCTTACTGCTATAAAAATAATGTTCCCTTAATTTAAGCGCAAATAGCTCGCTCGGCAAGCTTATAAGCCCTGCTAATTTGAGTTTGTGTTTGCCAACCTAAGCCAATCGCAGAGCTGTCACATAAGACATCATAGGTTCTGTGGCGGGAAATGAGCTAGTGGGTCGCATGGCCATTCCCTTTTTTTTCCTACTTATATAGCTTATTTGAGCGAAGTGTGCTTTAAGAGTGGTGTCAGTATGATTCTGACGAGGCAATCTTTCGAATGAACAAAGTGGTGTTTTGTCTGCATGGCCCCTTCATTTTTTAAAACTGCGAATGCGAGTGTGTTGCTCGTCTTTTATCCCAAGATACAGGGGATTTTCCCACTGGTCTTAATTGATCCATCAGCAGTGATTCTGCGCTATGTGATCCTCATTTAGCGGTTGCTGAAGTATAAAGTAGCTCGCATTCCCCGTCAGAGCCCACTCATATTTTGGATCAGTTGCAGGCGCGTGCCGAAATGTACGCCGAGCACCGTTGACAACACTCTGGAGCAATGGCCTAGCCATGAATATTTTAGGGGCGCAGTACCTTAGGGGCTCAGGCTGTCGGCATTTCCTGTCGTCGTCTCGTGTAGTCACGGCACTAAAGCACCAGAACACCCGTTTTCCAACGCCTCGCACTAGAACGCAACGCGTACTAAAATAAAACTGTGTAATGGATAAAACCGGTTAAAAATAAACTAACATGATTTGAAGCTTTGTGGAACGCTCCCTGTCCGCTTGGTCAATCACAAGCCGAAGCTGTTTGTAGACGGGGAATAATTTGTGTTAGACTCAAATACCCACCGGCTCTCGACGGTAGGCCTGATCGGGTCGTGTGGTTAGTCGAAGCCAGAAAAGGAACACTTCCCAGGTGCCGAGGCGTCGTTGATTCCCGAAGACCAGCCCCCAGGGCGAGGCGCGCTCTTTGCACTGCGCTCGCGTTGGCCCCTGCCGCTACCCCAAACTATGGCAGATGGGCCATGCAAATTGCTTAAATCCGGTTCAACGCAATCGCAACCCAAAGCGTGCGATTGTTCCTCCCATCGGCGCTTCTCCAGCACCCAATCAGCGCGTTTCGTGTGACAAGAGAGACGTCTTACAATCTTTGAATACACTGCATGCTTGATGGCCCGTTTTTTTTTTTTGGTGGTGTTATACGCCGCCGGCAAGAAAAAAAAACAACCTTAAAGTAAATACGCCTTTGCGCAAACATCATTTCATTTTCATTTTATCTAGCTTTCTTATTTTGTTTTTGAACATGAATATACCGACGCGGAGTGTGAACAGCGTGGACAAAAAAAAAAAAAAAAAAAAAAAAAAAGCCGAAATGCGGACGGAACAGAGGGCAGAATGCACAGCTCAGTAAATTTCGGCAAGTGTTCTCACACCGTACCCTTCCATGCACCCCACGGATATACGCCCCTGCTCTGGAGTCCAATGTCTTAAAATGACGGAGTTGGTTGTCTATTATTGGCCAGACAGCCCATTTTCTGATGAGAGAGAGAGAGAGAGAGAGAGAGAGAGAGAGAGAGAGAGAGAGAGACTTTATTTTGAGGAAGGGTCTCGAGGAGAATCGAAGTCCGAATGGTGGTGGCATGAAGTCCCGCCCCCTCCTGGACGTCTTCTCCTTGTCTTAGGTTGGCGGTCCCGTGGTGGCCGTTGGCTAATGCCTTCCGGCGACCTCTTCCGCCCTCTTGACCAGGCGGACCTGTAGGTCCGGGTCGGGGCTGCGAAGCGAGGCCTCCCACCTCTCCTCAGAGGGGATTACGGGGAAAGTGGGCCAGGTTGGCATGGGCACCACATAAGGCGCCCATGCCGATGTGAAAATTCTATTGAAGTCGACCTTGGTACATACGTGTTTATGCTGCTGACTTCTATGTACGTTCATTATTGCGGAGCCATCGCTGAAGTGTACTAAGCTCCAAGTACACCGCCTTTGAAATGATAACAGTGATTTCCTTTTGAGCCGAAAAAAAAAGGCTTAATTTTTACTAAAGGTGCAACATAAGAAAATATCATTTTGTTTTGGCGTGTTACCTTTACTATTAGGTGTTCTCTAGATTACTCAGTTGAATGCCCAGAATTATTTGTTTGCTCGGTAAAAAAAAAAAAAAAAACAGATACACAAGTCAACAAGCAGTCTCTTAGCTG
This sequence comes from Haemaphysalis longicornis, assembly GCF_048455015.1. Lineage (NCBI taxonomy): Eukaryota > Metazoa > Arthropoda > Arachnida > Ixodida > Ixodidae > Haemaphysalis > Haemaphysalis longicornis. Next base: position 89,927,845 of record NW_027526225.1, on the reverse strand, counting down.
GATACTAGAGCTGAACTTCCAATTCACTTTTTCTTTTTTCGAGGCGTTTTTTAGACACATCTGTGCCACATAACATGCCATGGTCGTCTGTACACTGACATTGGTGAGCAGCATAATTATTTTACACGACTTCGCACAAACTTTGTTTCTCTTTTATTTTCCTGGTCCAAAGCTTCTATAATTAGTCTTTTCTTAGAGGGAGGAGGAGTGAAGGGGAAGGGGGTGGCAGGAGCTAAATGTTTACTTCGTTCTTACCGACTTTCATATTTCCATCTCAAAAGTTATTTGCTCTCTGCAAATGTTCCCGTCACATGATGTATTGACAGATCCGTCATCTTAGCCTCAGACTACATGATTTTCTATCGCAGCCACAGCATACCCCATTAGTCAGTCTTTTTCATGAAAGAAGAGCTTGAATAGCATACGATGCGGGGAAGCCTCCCTACGATACAGTTGCGGTAACGGCGCATCCATAATTTTACAAGTTAGTTAAGCGCCCAACCGATGGCGCTACCATTCAGAAAAAAAAAAAAAAATTAGAGCCGTACCACTCAACGTCAAAGCTGCCGGAAGTGCAGAGCAGTGATTCACCATAATGTGCTGTAGCGCCGTATCCACTCACTCTACCACCCAATGCAATTCAAATTTCCCGCCTCCGCAGTGCTCGCGCGCCCCCTGACTGAAACACCAATAGCGGGAGTTCTGTTCTTGTTATGCTTGCTTTTCTTCCCACTCGTGCCGGCGTTGCACTGTCACTTTTGTTTTCGCTCGCTATCGCAAAAACCAACCCAAATAGCGTTTTTAACTAAATGAACGTGGGAGCTGCCGGTTATTTCGTATATTTTGCCTCAAATATACCTGCAGTTTTCTTTGCGCTAAACAACTGGATAAATTTGACAAGCGCCAGCGGTTCGCTAGTTTCGAACGTGACTATATAAAACGCTTGGCTTTCGAAGCCTCTGTGGAACGCCGCGACGACAGCCGCTACGACGGAACGCCGTGCGGCTCTACTTGGCTCCAGCGAGGAGCTACGGTGACAAGGCCAGCCCCTAAAGTGCTCCGCACTTAAAACTCAAGTGGGTCACCTGTGAAAGGAAGGCGCAAATCAGAAGTTGTACGAAGGCTTGTTAAAGACCAGGCTGTTCGGCTGCTCCCAGATGCGCATGGTAACTCCTAGAGCGTTACGGACGACACGAGAGAGAGGAAAAGAAACAAACGCTCCTTTAATATACGCGATGATACTGTCCGCATTAACAATCTTCTCAAGGGAGCCGAATACTCGAATTGCGCAGCGCGACATCCTGTATAAGCTTTCGTAGAATGTTTCGGGGCCCCTTTTAACTCTTAAGCTCTCGCGGTCGCAGCGGAAGCCGAAGTGATGTGCTACGGCGAGCTGGGCTGCATGGAGATGGGCGGCGCCTTCTACGACCCCGTTCACCGGAAGGTGAACAATGTTCCCAATAAGCGGGAGGAAGTGGACACCGAGTTCCAACTGTACTCGCGGGACGGCCAGCCGGACGGAACCAAGCTCCGCTGGAACTCTACGCTGGATGACGTACGCCGCTCCGCCTTCAGCGGGTCCAGGCCGACCAAGTTCCTGATCCACGGCTATCTCGACACCGTGGCCTTCGGGGCCTGGCTGGCGGTCAGTCAGTCTTGACGTTGCCTTCCTAAGTAACTCGGGGTACGAATTGCAAAGCATGCTCACTGGACAAACAGAGTAGAACCGTGGGACTGAAAATTAATGTGCAAAAAACTAAAAATTCACGCATCTCCACGAAGTGAATCTCGACGAGTGGGCGAAGCACTTGGGATCATTCTTACCGTAAATCACCTGTGGCATTGGCCACTCACGCATGTAAATGAGTGACAAAGCGTGTGTACAGTATATACAATTCCAGTCCAATCCAATTCGATACAATTCAATTTAATCCAATCCAATCCAATCCAGTGCTCCTAGCGCATGCGCAACACTGTGTGCACGGATGCCAAGGGACAAGCCACGGGCAAAGTGAGGTCCTAAATTGCTTCGCCCCCTAAAAGTAATGATCAATAACCTCGGGGCAGCGCAGTGACTTGAGATAGGGGGCGAGGCAGTGGAAGTGGTAAACGAATATATCTACTTAGGCCAAGTTGTGACCACGGATCCCAACCATGAGGCAGAGATAATCAGAAGGATAAGAATGGGGTGGAGGGCATTCGGCAGGCATTCTCAGATAATGAACGGAAGCCTACCATCGTCCCTGGAGAAGAAAGTGTATGACAGCTGCATGTTACCGGTACTCACCTACGGGGCAGAAACTTGAGGGCTTACTAAGAGGGTTCGACTTAACTTGAGGGCGACTCAGCGAGCAACGGAACGGAAGATGATAGGTGTAACATTAAGAGACGAGAAGAGAGCGGAGTGGGTCAGGGAACAAAGGCGTGTTAGGGACGTATTAGAAGAAAGTAAGAAGAAGAAATGGACGTGGGCACGGCATCTAATTCGAAGGCAAGATAACCGTTGGTCATTAAGGGTAACAGAGTGGATCCCTAGAGAAGGCAAGCGTGGCAGGGGGCGGAAGAAAGTTAGATGGGCAGATGAGATGAAGAAGTTAGCACAGGACCGGCATAATTGGAGATTAATGAGAGAGGCCTTTGCCTTGAAGTGGGCGTATATAGACTGATGATGATGATGGTGATGATGATGATGATACCACACCCCATGGGACATTCAAAAGAAGAATCAGCTCAATAAGGCTCTGCGAAGTTCATTCGGCTGCGCCTAAGCAGTCTGCGTTTCCTACTCTTTGTATTGCCGGATGAGGATAAATTCAAATATTTACTTTGTATCTGCTCAATTTTAACCAATCTCCGAATTACGTCCCGACTAATACTTCTGTCACACGGCAAATCTAATGTCATTCAAAGTGAATGACATTAGCTATTTATGACATTTGGTATGGCCGTGCGGTTCTGCACGGCGAAACAAATGTCATTTGATAGTGATAGCGGTGACGATTAGCGAGCTCGCAAAGCCCCAAGATTATATTTTAAGTGCATCTACATCGATTTCATGCGTAAAATTTTTTTAAAAAGATAGCAAAAGAAGATTTTTATGTAAAAATAAGAAAATCGGCAGTTTTGGTGACAGCAGTAGACACCAAAAGCCGAGACAAGTCCGTAAAACATCCGTATGGGTAGCGCGCGCACTGGGAATGATATTTTCTTTTTTTGTTATTACTTGTTGTCTTTCTTTATCTAAAAAACAACAACATGAAGTGGAAAATATACGTTTACTAACAGATTTTAGAAACAGTCTTCTTCGATTTATTACTAAACTTTATTCTCTAGTGGGGCGCCACTGCTGTCGAGGCTACTCATTTGGCTGCTGAATGAGCTCCCGAACCTCAGTTAGCCGCTAAATGTCATTCGGTATTCTCGTGTAGCACCGAATTAATGAAATTTAGAGCGAATTACACTTGCTCTAAATGTCATTAGATCTGCCATGTGACAGGGGTATAATTTTGATGTTCTCGATATTGCTGGAACCCCCGTAGTTCTTATTAGCTATAAGTGTGACACGGGCGCTGCTACGCCTATTTTTCCCCCAAGAACAGCTTCAGATTCACAGCCCCTTCGCTAATGTTACCGCACCGTTCTCTTGTTATGCTTTAAGGCACCGGTTCTCAACCATGACCATGCCGGGGACCCCTTTCGGGCTGGCAAATGTTTGGGGGAACCCATGATAAAAGATGTTGATTCGTGCCGATCTCAAACAATTTGCTATTTGAGTTAAGGTCGCCCTCATACTTATTCAATGCCCACCTTTTGTGCCTGACGTTTAGTGTGGTGTGTGTCATATTGTCAGACAATTTGCTCTTGCAGCTGAAAGTCACCCATACACCTATTATATGCAGCCTTTTGCGTGTGTGGCGTTTCCGCATAGCTGGCATGTCGTGCAAAAAGCCAACCTTACAATGTGTCCCACGTTGAGAAATTAAACGTACGACTTTTTGCATGCCAAGCACGGTTCGGAAATAAGGGAAGAAGGAAGGGGTAGGATTTGCGGGAAGGGCTTCGCGGACACCTGAAGGGCTCTCGCTGACCACCATTCGAGAACTATTGCTTAAGGGCAGTCTCGATTTTTAAATTAAACAGAGAGAGAGAGAGAGAGAGAGAGAGAGAGAGAGAGAGAGGAGAGGAGAGAGAGAGAGAGAGAGAGAGAGAGCATTTAATGGTAAAAGCGAGGTTAGCCGAGCCATATCGCTTGGCATGCTACGCCGTATGAAGGAACGAAAACATGAGGGTCTGTGAACTAAAATAAATAAATAAATAAATAAATAAATAAATAAATAAATAAATAAATAAATAAATAAATGAATGAATGAATGAATGAATGAATAAATAAATAAATAAATAAATAAATAAATAAATAAATAAATAAATAAATAAATAAATAAATGAATGAATGAATGAATGAATGAATAAATAAATAAATAAATGAATAAATGAATAAATGAATAATGAAAGAACGAGGTGATGTCCACGAGTGTTCGAGCCCACTTACAGAGTTTGGAGCGCACATACACAGAGCAGCGCAACTCAGACGAGGATGCACTAAGAATACCCGCTCGAGCGATTCACTGTCAGCCATGGCTTCTGTTGCGTAATAAAATATTTATTCAGAGCATCACGTGTCTGCGGAAATAAAGTGGGTGAAGAATCACCGGCGTTATACAAAAAAAAAATAAAAAAGAGAGAGCCCTGGTCAGGCAGCGCCACTGGGAACGGCCCGCGTGTACACCATTTTCCCCTCCGACAGCAAGGTCAATGATTTACCCATGCATGGGCCTCCCCCGTAGATGTGGAATTTCCCTATCACCTCGTGCTCACATTGTCCGCACAAAGCATCGCAATCACTGAAGCACGCTGAGCAAGCGGAAGAACTGATATGCGCCGAAAAATGAGAGTTCTAATTGAACAGATAAGACCTCTGATTACCAAATTGCCTTTGTGCTCGGAAAGGCTGGTATTCCAGCAGCGCCTGGTTTGGCCGCTATAGGAGGCGCCGCATGAAAGCGAGGGGCGGTACCACGGCCAGTGCTTCTGAGCTCTGCCGATTCCACCGTATTCCGCCGATTCCCCTCCAGTCAACTGAAAACCCGTTCTGGTAACGTTTTTTAACCCATTCGAAAGCCTATCTACGTAATTATGGGCGTGCATGCATAAATACGAAGCTTCGCGCAAACATACGAACAAAAATTAAAGCCGTTCCATTCAACGCGAAAGCTGTCGAAAGTGCAGAGCAGTGATTCGTCATAATGGGCTGTGGCGCCGTTATCCGCTCACTGCTACCACCCATTATGCTCTTCGCCTACCTGTCTCACTCCTCCCTTGATGAATTGAATGGACGGTTTGTCCAGTGCAATTCAAAATTTCCCGCCTTCGCAGTGCTCGCGCGCCCTCTGCCTGGAACAGCGCGAGCGGGAGTTCTGTTCTTTTTGTGCGTGCTTTCATCCCGAACGTGCCGGGGCCTTACGGCGCAGTTTAGAACGCTTTTTTTATTTTTGGCAGCCACGTTTTTCGCTTACTATCGTCAAAACCAACCCAACGGGCGTTCTAAATGGACGCTGGGGGCTGCCCGTTATATGCAAAGTCTTTGCCTCAAATGTACCTGCAGTTTTCTTTGCCCTAAACAACGGGGAGATGTATGACAAGCGCCAGCGGTTCAGGAGTTTCGAGCGGTTATGAAAATAGAAACGGCTTGTTTTTCAAGCCTCTGTTTGCGTCCGGTACGCCGTAACGCCGTGGGGCTGTATTTGGAGCCGCTATCTCGCTGCGCCGCCTGATTCCGGCTGTCGCTATACATTGCGACAGCGAACGAACCAACAAGGCGAGCCCCTAAAGTGTTCTGCACTTAAAAACGTTTTTCGCCTACATGGGAGAGCCGGTGGGAATTTCGGACCGGATGACCACCTCTTCTCTGTCCGAACTAGCGATGTTTTAAAAATGGATAAGAGCTTACCAGTGTTAATCAAAATGTCAAAATGTCCCAGGCAACAATTGTAAATTGCCCCAATTCTGTTACTCGCTTTGCTTTTATGGGGTAAGTACTGACAGAGTGGTTTTCAGGCGTACCACCATGGATCTTGCCGTCTTTTCTTTGACTTCCCATTATAGCAACAAGACTCCAGTGCACGGGGCTTGTCTCGATCTGGCGATCGTCACACCTTCGCTCCGATTTGAATTCATTTTACGTGGCGAAGCAACAGGGCTCACGGTGTAATTCGCTCCCGAGTGAAGCGTGCGCGTGCGTGCGTGTGCGTGTGTGTGTGTGTGTGTGAGAGAGAGAGAGAGAGAGAGAGAGAGAGAGAGAGAGAGAGAGAGAGAGAGAGAGAGAGAGAGAGAGAGAGAGAGAGAGAGAGAGAGAGAGAGATGGATGGATGGATGGATGGATGGATAGACGGACGTACGGACGGACGGACAGATCGACAGACAGACAGACAGACAGACAGAGATAGATATATAGATAGATAGATAGATAGATAGATAGATAGATAGAGAGAGAGAGAGAGAGAGAGAGAGAGAGAGAGAGAGAGAGAGAGAGAGAGAGAGAGAGAGAGAGAGAGAGAGAGAGAGAGAGAGAGAGAGAGAGAGAGAGAGAGAGAGAGAGAGAGAGAGAGAGAGAGAGAGAGAGAGAGAGAGAGAGAGAGAGAGATTTTATTTGCCGAACAGAGGTTGCCCGTGAAATGGTGAAAGGCAACCCTAGACCGGGATTCCGCTCACTCGGGCGACCACCAGACTGAGCTGGGTATCCGGTTTTGTGCTGGCCAGGGAAGCCCTCCACTGCTCGAAGAAGGGGTCGGGGACGGAGAGTGGGGGAAAATCTGGGGTTCGTTGGCACGCCCATGCTACACAGTATAGGGTGCTAGGCTGGGACAGTAAGTGTAGAGCGAAGGAGCGATCTCCATATGCGTGGATGCAATTCCTGAGCCTTTTGTTCCGGTTCCTCTGGAATTGGCGAGCAGGATATGAAGAACGCGTACCTGAGGACAGCCGACGTGAACGTGGTCCTGGTCATCTGGGAACGAGGCAACCAGGGCAGCTACGAGCAAGCCGTGGCCAACACTCGGATCGTCGGTGCCGAGATCGCCCTCTTCATTAGGAAACTGAAGGTACGGTCGTCTTGCTAGCGTGGCTCCGCAACCCCTGTGCCGGGGTTGGCTCCTCTTGCGTTGTTGGGAACCGCGCAGTGTGTGTTACTTGCACGCCGACATAACCACACAATAACGGCGAGTGGTGAAAGGGTTTTCGCAGGAACTGAATTGAAGGGGGGTGGGGTACGTCGAAGTGTCTAGGGGGAAGGGGAATATTATATATTGGTTTTCGATTTGGAATCGAAACATACAATTTTAACGTATTTTGTTACCCGTTATACCTTGTGTGCGGGAAGGGTCCCATTACATGAGCCCGTTTAGCAAAGAAGACGAGCTAGGAACGGTAATCTTTAATTTTTCATTTGTGCCCTAGACGTCAAGACTAAAGACGACGATTGCGCACGTTTACTTCACTTTACACAGGGATGAAAGTCGAAGTACTGAACTCATGAAACTAACCAACGAGGGCTACATATAACGTGTCGAGCAATTACTCGGCAGTGCAGACTACTAACAATAAACCTTATGGTGCTGTGAATTTGCGAATGCGGCACAAAATCGGTTGGATGCGTACATTATAAGCACGGATACTTAATTTGCACATCCCGACCGTTCACTCCTAAGCTGAACTATTAAAAATTTGGGGTGTGCCTTCAGAAAAACAAGGGAGAGAGGTGTACACCTTTTACCTCACCCCCTAGCAGTGTGTAGGGAAATCACTGGAGTGGTGAAAGCTGTCCTTATACATCGCTTTTTAATTTACGCTTGAAAATAAGGGGACTGGCGGGGAGTACCAGGGACCTTTATGGGCCTATAGGCGATGACAGGGAGTAATGATTCCATTTCAGGAAGCCTCCGGAGCCGACCCACGGACCATGCACGTGATTGGCCACAGCCTGGGTGCCCACGTCGCTGGCTACGCCGGGGCCAACACCACGAACCTCGGGAGAATCACGGGTGAGCTCATTTTAGAACCGCACGCGTGAGAGAGATGCTCGCGAGGAAGGCGAGACACGCATACCTCCAGAACAAACAGATATCAAAAAAAAAAAAAAAACGCCTCCAGTCGCCAAACGTTTTGCGGTATGTGAAATTTCGTCCACATTTCTTTAGCTTTCTTCTGCTTGAATGATGACTGACTGACTTTCATGAAGGATGACTAAATGATGAAGGATGACTGAGAGAGAGAGAGAGAGATCAAACAATTTAAAGCGGCCCATGTCCGTGCTGCCGATAATGGGGTTCTGGTGGGCCTGGAATGCGTTCAGGCGGGTATTCCGCAGGTGTCAGGGCCCCGCACGTGGGCAATATATCGGGTGAGGCGAGGCCAACAGATGAGGCGAAGATCAGGCGGAGGAGCGGCCCAGCTTTCCCATGAGTATGTTAGGTGGGATAGTAAAAGGTGCGGATGAAGAAAATGGGGTGATCGCCTGGCGCGAGGATAAGTCCAGTAAATATACTGAAATTCGAAACAGCGCGAAGAGACGGGACAAGGAAACGACGACACAAGGCGCTGCTACGGGATAGGTATGTTTAACGTCGTAAGTATGTTTAACATCGGGATAGGCACTACACACCTGACAGTGGGGCGTGCCATCTCGGGTCATTATACAGTGAAGAATTAGGTCACAAGGGAGGGAGAGAGTCTGAGCCTGGCGGATGATTAACGCCGTGGTACGCCTCAAGGCTCCATCCTATCGCCCATTCTGTTTAATCAAACTAGGATGACTGAGCCAGGATAACTGAGTAGCGGAAATGGGAATGTAGGGTTTGATGCGTCTCATAACGGGTGAGGTGTAGGGGAAAATTCTTTTATGACACTGCAGCTGCACTGGTGCAAGCAGAGCAGCATATGCTCATTTTTTCTTTAGTAAAACAGAGCTACAGTAGCGCTCAGCACTGGTGTGCACTGGTCTGCACTACACTGCGCCCGTCTGCACCAGTTCGGGTAGAAGAAATGCTTCAGGCGGCTCCCGATGAGACTGCCCGGAGGAACAACGTACACCTGTTTTATGCACACGGGTGACTTTTAAGGATTCAGGCTTTATTCAACGCTTTATCGACCCTGTAACATCTTTTTACCGAAATTGCCAATTACGACGTTTGTCGCACCCGTATGCGGCACTAACTGCGTACTACGGCAAGCTAATTCAACCCGTGGGAAGTCTTTGAGCGGTTTGCTCTACTAGTTTAGTTCGCGCCGCTAGCAGCAGTTCACTTTGGTAGCAGTGCCTCATATTCGGATGGTGTTCCAGGTTGTACGCTTATGGAATGAATCTATAACATGAAAATAGTTTCGACCGCTTGTTTTGAAAATTCCAGAAATCAAGGTCAAGCAATTTTGTCGCGTTTGAAACAAGCGCAGGACACTGCGCTGGAGCTGCTTTCTGGATCATCGCAATTTCTGCAGGAGTGACTATGCTGGTGTTATTCAAAGTATTTCAGTAGTGCTAATATTTATCGAGAAAGCTTGCTTTGCGCGCAGTTTCAAGTTTATCCCTTGGTCTATCATATTTCATAGCCGTTTAAACTATCCCGTATGTGCCGTAGCTTTTGACAATCAGTAACACAAAACCTGTCCCGAGAATGCGAACTATTTCTGCGGTATTAAAGCCCAAGTTGACTACTTGAGGAAGAGGCAAATACACCAACCAGGGGCATTCACCGAAACCGATTACTAAGAAAAAATACTCCTCGGGTCCTGGCGCATACAAGGGAACCGGGAAGGCCTGAATAGATCCCTTCCCACCATCTACGCCCACGGCCTCCGAGGCACAAGGGCAAGGTGCGAGTAAAACAAAAAATAAAAAGAAGACATCTTATAAAACTGCTGCTTCTTGTCTTACACAGTCACCCCTGATGAAGGAACCGAGTAGGTTTCGAAACATTGGGACCGCTTTCAATAAACGCCCTTGGTTGGAGTTTTTGCCTCTTCCTCAAGTTTAACTCTGCCAGACAGAGTTTTGTCGAAGATGTTCACATTCAAGTTGACTACTTTCACTATGCGAAATGTCATTATCTTGTAATGGCATTACTAGATGCCTGAATTTCGAGCCGGGAAGCCGGGGATGCCGTTTAAAGGGACCCTGCAACACTATCGATAAACGCTTTCACTCTTTCCTTCGCGTCTGGAAGTACTGCAAAAGTTATCGGAGCAGCAATTGCCTGATTTGCTCGTTGCAACACATACGCCTCCCGTTTCTGCTTTGTTTTTGTGGCTTTAAAGTTGCTATCGAAAAGCGTTCATTGCTGCAACTGTAGGAAAACTGGCTAACAGCCGCTACATGGCCTTAGTCATTTGAGCCGTCGAAGAACGTCCAGACCGAGAAAGAGAGAAAAATCTTTTGAGCGAGTTTCCAAGTTATCTGATGGGCATAGAGCAGTAATTTTTGGCTGAGGTACTTTGGGACCACCTCATCTAAGTACTGGATGGGTTGGGTGACTACGTTCTAAAACCATTTAAGATTTCAAAAAAAGTTGAAAAAAGTGTTGCAGGGAAAGGTTCGCTACTGCCCGCTGCATGTCGTCCTCTCTCCCAGCTCTGGATCCCGCCGAGCCGTACTTCGAGAAGATGCCTGCCGAGGTACGCGTGGACCGCACGGACGCCGAATTCGTGGACGTCATACACACAGACACGCACCCGGCCTTTTCCAAACTATGTAAGAATACGCCACGCCCATCTCTTTCGAACACCCTCCTCTACACGCGTTGCTTTGCCAGAAGCCTGGAACCGCAGTTTGTGCTCAGTCCACTGAACGGCGCCACTGCATGCTCCAAGTTAATGTAAAAGCCGCAAAAAGAAAATTTAAACCCATTCCGCCATGCGTATGTGGATGGCCAGCAGAGCTGTGACGTCACTGCAACTTTGTAACTACAGTCACAGTGGCTTTGTAGTCGCTGTGATATGCACCGATGAGCGTGCTCGCAATTGCATACACATTCGTCAATTCTACGCACGCACGCCGGTGTGTGGTTGGTTGGGCCGGATTGGTGTGGCGTCGCAAGCAGATGTCCTCAACCCGAAACGTGCAACACACTTCCTGTACGGTCCTGACTCATTCCCTTTGGAATCACGTGGTGTCACCGCAACTAACCCACGGTACGAGGACAGTCCGAGAAAACCTAAGCACTTGAACGAGTACTGACACGAAATTTCAAAGCTCAGCTAATTATGTAAAAAGCTTCCTTTGCATATGGAGATAGATACCCCCTCGGAAGTTGAAACCCTAACTGTTCAGCAGCACGTATTTTAAATCAATTTTAATCCTTGCGCGCACGAGAAGGCTCATCCGCGTCATCGATACAGCTCATGACGTCATCTGTGCTCCGACCCAAATGGCCGACGTCAGGACTCCCGTGACATATCAAGGCAGCCGCGGTGCTATTGGCGCGTGCTTCTCCGCCTTATGCATTACGTCACAGTTTTTGGGACTGACGTCACGTGTGACTACGGCCCGTCGGTGCGGTCTGGCCCGCGCGCGCGCGCTCAGACTGGCATCGGTTGTGGCGCGACGAGGACAGTGACGTCGAATGCGCATTCCCGTCACGGCTGCCTTGGTGTTCGCTTCACCGAAACCGAAACTGACATGAATAAACGCAGCAGTAAGTAATTATTTATGCTGCGTTAGACAATCTAATGTGCCATTCGATGATTTGTGAAAAAATGGGCCCATCTCCCCGCGAGGGGGACTCGAGTAAATGCGTCGCATAGGGGGTGGGTGTATTGCGTTAACGTTTAGTGTTTGGGGAGTTGGTGCTATCACGTGTACACCACGCAGCTATCACGCCGCTAGCACGCCGCTGAGTCGCCAACGCACGCCGCTGACGACGTAGTTTGAATGAGTCAAGGATATAAGGCGCGTTCGTAGCCTTTGATTCTGTGTTGGTTTTGTGGCGCAGTGGGAAGAGCACTATGTACCTCGCGTTCCGCCCACAGGTAGTGAATGCGTTGTATCAGCAGCTTCTTGACGTAGTTTGAATGAGTCAAGGATATAAGGCGCGTTCGTAGCCTTTCATTCTGTGTCGGTTTTGTGGCGCAGTGGGTAGAGCACCATGTACCTTGCGTTCCGCCCGCAGGGTCATGGGATCGAAACCAGGCGCCGGTAACTGTTATTTATTTTTATAGTGTAGGGGGAGGCTGGCTGCTGCGGACGCCGACGCACGGGTGACATCGTGAGTTATACAAATGTTATGCGTTTAAAACGTAACACAAAAATTTCGTGTCAGTACTCGTTTAAGGGTTCGGAATGCGAAGACATGAATGTCCAATCGATCACCCAATACGCTTTGCTTTCGCCTCGCGTTCTCCAAGGGTTGCGTCCTTTTGCCGCTTGACACGATTCGCTTCGCGATCCGCTTCCGCCTTACGCTTTCGAATGGCTTCGGTCTGTCTCTTACGCATTGCGCTGCTGCTCGTTTCCTTCCGCTACTGCTTTGAAGGGCGTGTTGTGGAACGCCACGCGCTAAAAAACGTCTCGCGCTTCAAAGACACGTGAATCGTGGGGAATTTCGATGTAAGGGTATCGAAAACAAGAAAACAAACGCGCGAACACACGCACGCCTCACTCTATGGAACGCCTAGTGTTTCATAGGCACGCGGAGAAAGTTACGTTATAATGTGTGTGCAGGTAGAATTGATAATGCAGGAAGGAAAGCCAAGAGTCGATGAAGAACGGGGAGCAGTTTGACTCTTTCGAAGGAAAACGACAATTTTTTTAAAATGTTAGGAAATAAGCCGGAAAAAAGGCATGATGGGTATCCTGAAAGGTTGCACGCATTGTATACTTGGGGGGGTACCACCCTTTTCTGGATCCATCAGCGGTACTGGACCACTCACGTGCATTGCCTTTAGATGTAGACCCTAACTCAGCGACAAACGAAAATTCCATGGCCCTCATGTTCACACCCTCTCCTACTGTGCGCCGTAACACTTGAGGCAAGGGACTGAATCTCGTGCACAAAAATATGGTTGGAGTTTCCTGACAAAACTAGATTGAAATTAAGGTTACTAAGCCCATGGTGTATATAAGTACCCGCGGTGAAGTAAATCCGGTATACCTACGTCATTTTAACGTTCGTCCCAAAATGTAAAACAGATACATCGTGCGTGGGGTCGCCATCCGTTGAAATGGCGGTACCGGGAAGCCGTAGGGCACATATTGTCATGAACTGCGCAGATATACGACAGCTGCGGGACGACGAGGAAACGGAGGCTTTGGGATTTGGGGCATGGAGGAGCCTCAACGTCAGAGCCATAGAGGTGCCAAAGAGGCGGCTGGAGTGGGGTGGCGGGAGAAAAATAGAGATAGAAATAGAAAAATAGAAATATAGAATAGAATAGAAAAATAGAAAAGTTCATAGAGCCGTTGGGCGTGGAGGGAGAGGATAGGGAGGAAGCAAACTGATAAAGGTTGTTACTGGCAGGACAAGTAATTTGAACCAAACAGACAAGTCTGCTGTTGACAACAGACGCCCTGATACAAAAGGAAAGCCTCTAATCACCATCATAATCGCGCGGGAAATTCGAGTTGAATTGAGAAACCCTCCATTGCGTCTATCACGGGAGGAGCGAGAGGGGGAAAGAGAGGGTGCTATGTGGCACGGGTGGCAGAAGGCTATCGTCTTCCCACAACTTTTGCAGGAAGAAAGGAAATTAACTTTATTTTTCCAAGCACCCTTAGTCCAGGGTGCCTTCTTTGGAGGCCAGGGCCGATAGTTTCACAGATACGCGGCCAATTCTTTTTATTCCGTCTTCCTCCATCGCAGGGCTCAGCGAAGGCCTCGGCATGGAGGAGGCGGTGGGCCACGTCGACTTTTACCCCAATGGCGGCGAATACATGCCCGGATGTGACACGGCGAATCGCTTCTTCAAATTCTTCACACACGGCCTGATCCAAGGTGGGATACTCTGCAAGACTTGATGTTACTGCAGCACTCTGCGATAGAATGTAGCATTTTCCTGGGGCGTAGAATGCGGTTCCACAAACGTGTGCTATAGGCGCGCCTCGCCTGAAGCTGCACTGAGGCTTAGCCTAAGTTGAGGCCTAAGGCTACAGTTAAGGCTTAGCCTAAGTTGAGGCCTAAGACTACACTTGAGGCTTAGCCTAAGTTGAGGCCTAGGGCTACAATTGAGGCTTAGTCTACTGGCCTTCTCCGTCGTCTGCGGACAAGGCGACAAAAGCGCTCCTGTGTTTCCTCAAAACGACGGAATTGCACAAGAGACTGTAGCGCAAGACTACTCTCTACGAGCTGTCTGAACTTTAGACAATGTCTTTAGTGTCCTACCGCTGGGCACACCACTCCACGCTCTGTCCGTACCTTTCCCCTTCTTTTTCTGTTTTTCTCTTTTTCCTCATTGTTCCCCTTTCCCCCGTGCAGGATAGCATACTAGGCCGTAGCCTGGTTAACATTCCTGCCTTTCCTTTACTTTTTCTCTCTCTCTCTAGTCTAAGTTGAGGCCGAAGGCTACAGTTGAGGCTTGATGCTCACAGTTAAGGCTTAGCTGAGGCTGTGCACTTGAGCTCTTCTCGATCACTGCTGTTACTTCTGTTAAAAGTTGTATGATTACTACTGCTATGACCACGACTGCTGCCGGTATACCCCCATCATTTGTGTCTGTTGCTACTGCTAGTATTATACTGTTACACGATCACCTGGTAGAGGAGAGACTTTAGCACTAACGTTTCTTCTAGTAAAGTAATTACGGAGTAGGCTTGTGCTTGATCCCACGCAAAACATAAATGTATTAGGCCGAGGTCCTGTTCCCGTTGTTAGAAGTGCACTAAAGGAGGCAAGCCGCTACGTACAGCGTTCGCACACTTTGCCGTGTACCGAAGAAGATGGCCCGCCAACCAGTTAGTCGATATGCATGTACTTAGATAAAACGGCCAACTTATAAGGCAAACATTTAATATCGCAAACTGAAGACAGTGAAAGGGGTCAGTCTGCGTAACATTACGTTTCGCACTACATTTTTGCGATCTGGCACTAGCACTACAGGAGAAAAAGAGTGTACGCGTACTCGTGAAAGCGCATTTCCAACTGATATTATCCCCGTGTGAAATGCTACGACGCCGGTAAGGCCGCACTGCAGGCATAAAGAAAATATGCGATCGCACAGAGCGATTTTGGCGCGCGTCTTCTTGGGGGGCGTCATGTATACAGGGGGCTACGGGGGCGTGCACGTGAAAATCAGACCTGGTGATGTCGTTTCAAGAACGCAGTGTCCAGAGGGCCGTCCGAAGGCGCTGTAGCTCAGCGCTGCAGCCACAGCTGCAGGAGTTCCGTCAGACGACATTCGAATATTTGAAACTATGCTACGGCGCCTGACTTTGTGCCATAGATGTTGCGTCTTACCTTCCTGATACCAAGAGCGGTAGTCCTAGTCTGGCTGTTGCCTCTTTTTAAAGACGATAGTCTTTCTTGGTCTGTCTGTCTGTCTGTCTGTCTGTCTGTCTGTCTGTCTGTCTGTCTGTCTGCGACTCAATTCAGCCACCCGGCCAAGTGAAACAGAAGCTGCGCAATAGTCTTATATACCCACAGCCAAATCTAAACATCAAAGTCCGACGTCAATATCCATACGTCTAAGTCCGGTGTGAATATCCATACTTGTCAACATTTTTTAACAAGAACAGGACATTACGCAAATATAAGGCAGAAAATCAATACATCAGGAATATTTGCAGTGTTTCTTGATTTAAAAAATAATGGATGCTTGGTTTTTGCGATAGCAAATGAAATAATACATCAACGGCAGAAAACCGTCGCCTGCTGTTGCCCGCGCTACCTAGTGGCATTTAAAAAAAATCAAACGGCAACAGCAACACGAAATTCCACTAGATAGGCTCCACGTTCCGCTCGTATACAACACTCGTGGAGTAGGGCAACGTGGTTCTATAAACGTTGTAGTAGGGTGCCTCGATTAACGCGCGTCTCCGCCGTACGGCAGCGCTGGTATCGAGGCATCCGACCTGGAGCAGTGGACCACGGTAAATTTAAATTGACTTAAGCAAACCTCTAGCGTGCTATCGAGGTGAGCGGGAAAGAGAAGGGAGGCATATACTTGGCAGGGGCGCCAGTCGGCTAACGTCTTTCTGCGACATTTGCAACGAAAGGAGCAGATACGCGGCCAATTTTTTTTCGTCTCTAGTTTTAGCTATAATTTTCACGGCTCACGTTAGTTTTTGGTGTTTTAAATGATTGCATTATGTTCGTTATGTTATGTTAGGTTATGATAAGGTCACTTTACGTTAGGGAAAGTGAATTAGTGACAGACGCGGCATGTTTTAAAGCGAAGCCTTCCCTGCCCCATTGATGGCGTCAAAATGCTGAAACGCATTGCTAGAAAGCCAACTTTACACAGTGGGTTTCACAAAACGATTGTGGTGATGATAAGCCAAGGCACATCAAGTGCCTCAAAAAAAGTGGCCGTCTCAAGATAAAAAAAATTACCCCACCTTCCCGCTAGGGGAACCCTGTGGAGATGCGACGCATCTTGGGGGTTCACTTGGTGTTTCCGTTGGGTTGATTCTCTAATTGCGTGAAACGTGTGAGGAACGCGTATGATGTATTCTTTATTTCTTTGGCCGGTGTTGGAACGACCGCGGCTATGACGCAACGTGGCGCGGCTATGACGCAACACAATCCAACACAATCCACTTTAATCCAATCCAAATCCAATCCAATCCAATCAAATCCAATCCAATGCTCCTCGCGAGAGAGCGTTCGCTATCGGAGAGGAGAGGGGGTGAGCGGCGGAGAGCGCAGCTCGCGCGTTGAGGAGAATGGGGGAGGGGTGTGGACGGACAACAACGCCGTATGGGAGGTCAAGGCGAGTGAATGAGATGCAGTCACATCTAAAACGTTCTCCCATGCAACCTGAGTCAAAGAAAATGTTCAAAATCCCAACCCCTTCGACCACGTCGGGGTAGTGCGGTCGGATAACGTCGGTTCTATTCCGGTCACGGGATTTTTTTTTTCGTTTGAGACGCCTAATGTGTCTTTGCTGAAATCCATTGTGTAAGTTGGTTTTCCTACAGGGCGTCTTCACTTTACAGACTCATCAGTGAGAGCGCTAAAGCTTCATTACTGTAACTTGAGCGCACAAAAAATCAGTACTGAACGAAAAAAGACACAAAGACCAGCGCAGTTTTCTAACTGGATTTTTATTCATCGCTCACCACATATATACCCTCTCCGACAACACCCGCGCATGATCGAATGTGCACGTATCACGTCATACTGACAAACACGAGAAAAAAGCACCTTACATCGTCTCATGCCGTCTAACAACTTAATTTCCTTATCGGAAAGGGCCACTGAAGGTTGACCTATGCAGGTTTCCTTTATTTTCGACATTTGCCAGGCCTCCACTATCTCTCTTGTAGCCCTATCATGGTGGTGGAACTCCGTCGTGGTTTGGTCAAACAACGGCTCGCAATGTTTTGTTGGGCACTGCGCACAATGCGCAGCCAGATGCGTGTATGGCTGACCTTTAAGGCTGGACATGCGTTCTCTAAGCCTTACATTTATGCATCTACTCGTCTGACCGACGTACTCATAGAGTTTCACAATATATGACGTCGCGGGCCGCCCTGGGTGGTGCCATTGCCGCTAGTGACGTTCCTAGCCTACTTGGATTAGCTATACTCGGTTACGACTCAAATACGGCACAACCTCATGTAGTGTATCACTCCGCCAAAGCGCCGGACCCGTGACGTCAGTGCGCGCGCGTTTTGAAAGGGGTTTGCTATGAATGCGTGATATCGTCTGCCTTGTCTCACGCAGTTTGTTTGTCGCCACTGGAGTCGTTTATAAGCATATTAAGTCCAAAAAATCACAGGAACGGCTCACGCCATGTTCAAAATATTCCCAGTAACGCCACTTGCGCCGCGCGGAGAAACATCCGGCTACGGTGATAAGGCACAGCGGCAACTTCCGGTGCCGTTCTTAAGTTGTCACCGAGTATAGCCACATGGCTTCTGTTTTGTGTCGAAGCCAAAATCAACAAAAAGAGGGTAACATTTTTTCTTGTTCATCGTGCAGGAAGTTTGTACATAATCACTGACAAATTAATCTTTTTTGGAGGTTCAATTTTATGATAACAAAACAAATTTGGCGAACCTTCTACAGTAATATTGTTGCTTCTTTTTGCAGCCAGAGCCAACTTTTCAGCTCCTTTTTGAGCCATGCCAAGGACAAGTGGAACGTACCTGCCAGGCACATGACGCCAGGCAGGTACACTCTATGGGTACGCTCGCCGAAGCGCGGCTCCCCTAGACAGTGGCGCCAGATGTCCCTCTAGTGTACATTAGTATGAAACTCTAAGGACGTACTGGTGCCCACATGTGAAAGGAATCTTATTCGTTCAGTCCTCGTTTTTTTGTGCGCTCAAGTTAGTCATAAATTGTCACTATCTAGCCCCGCGTTTCAGTGTTATTGCACTGAATATTCGCTTTAGAAGTAGAGAAATTCGCTGATGCTGCTTTCGACGAGTATGTGCGGCCCCGCGTCTTCTCTTCCGTCCCCGGACAGGCATGCGGGCCATCGTGAGCTGCAACCATCAGCGCGCCGTGCAGTACATGCTGGACTCG
The DNA here is from genome assembly GCF_048455015.1 of Haemaphysalis longicornis. Lineage (NCBI taxonomy): Eukaryota > Metazoa > Arthropoda > Arachnida > Ixodida > Ixodidae > Haemaphysalis > Haemaphysalis longicornis. Next base: position 89,909,115 of record NW_027526225.1, on the reverse strand, counting down.
ATCGAGAACGAGCACTGCCAGCCGCTGGCCTTCGAGTGCCCTTCGTACGACGCCTACCTGCGAGGCCAGTGCGCCGACTGCGGGCCCGACGGCTCCAGGTGCGCCGTCATGGGAGAGCACGCCGTGCAGTGGAGCAGGTTCAAGGGCAACGAGTCGCGCCGCATGTACACCATCACCAACGCCCACAGGCCCTTCTGCGGTGAGCTACTCTCGGTGCTTGAATGGAACAAAAACCAACGGTAAACACAGGACGCAGAAGAAAACGACGGGACAAGCTGGCTGTGTCCTGTGTTCTTCTGTGTCCTGTGTTTACCGCTGCTTTTTGTTCCATTGAAACATGTACCAACTAGCCCAGTGCAACGCCTTGCTATCAGTACACGCGAACTTCCCCGTGGGCCGGTGGGGTGAGTCCGGGATGGGAGCCTTTTTGGAATTAAGCTAACATATTTGCACGTGATTGTTGTTGTTATTGTTGTTGTTGTAATCATCTATTTCTGAGTGAAGGCCATGCGACCAAAATACGGGAAGAGGGGGAAGAGGCAGGGAGGAGTAGCCGCGAGTAGCACAAATGGTTGGTCGACATACAAGAGATCACAGCCGTCCGCAGAGCCTTTCGAGGGCACGGGAGAGACTGTTTTCGCTACTCACAATACCGAGCAGAGACTTAGTGGTAAATTCTCTTTTTCTGTATTGCTTAGCCGACTTCACCTAGTTTGGCCTACGCAGGGGCTCAGTGGCTAAAGCGCGGCCCGTATGGGACGAAGAAGGGGCGCAAACACGCCACTTGGCGGCGTTTGCCGCGCAAGAACATCACCTCACCTCCCCCTTCACACACACTTTTACAGAGGTTCTTTCTTATAGACATTCTCAACCAAGCGTATATACCCTGTTTACAATCCTCCGCCAACCCCACTTCACGCGATGGAAGCCTTGTTGCCAGCACGACGCTAAGAAACAAGCCTGCCGCAGTCTTCATCCTACTCGGTCATTTCAATGCTGCACGTCACAGTTGGGGCTACGCACAAGCCTCTAAGAAAGGCGCCTCCATTCTACACGCTACCCAGCACAATGCTCTCACTCTATACAACGACCTCACCACCCCCACCCGGCTGGGTCCGAGCCTCTCCAGTGATACCTGCCCGGACCTCACCGTTGCAAACAACGTCACCCACCTGGAATGTAAACGAACTCATGAAATCCTGGGCAATGATCACTACTAACGGCTACCCGCGGACTAACTCGTTCGGGAAGGCTGTAATCACAAATTGCCCCTAATACCGCAAGGACCCAACTACACTTCCCTCCATTACAGATAACCTTGAAGATTGGACAACAGCCCAAGGAGCCATAGTCCAAGAACACACAAAAATGGTGCAACTTACTGCTAAACACCCGGAGGCTGACAGCCGTCTGCTGCATATAAGGCAGCCCGCGGGGGCCTGTTGAAACAGTGGCAGACACAAAAACACAACCGAACCCTCCAGACATATATCACCAGCATATGACATATATCACCAGCATTACCCTTCAAGCTGTGCAGTATGTACACACGCTCAAACTACAAAATTGGCACTCCTGCAATAAATTAAAAGGCATCCTCAGCGCGAAGCAGACCTGGAATATCCGCTTATCGGTGACAGGCCTATACGCACCACCACCACTCAACAAATCAATATCCTCATTCGAAACAGCGATCTAACCGTCCGAAAACTCCTCCACTGTCTCCGTGACTATCTACGGAGGCACCCGACAACCCACACCACGTCCACTTCTGTCCTATATTCAGGTCCTCCTAACGCCACACTGGGCACACCCTTCACTTCCGAGGAACCACACCAGGCCCTCAGCAAGCTTACCAGAAATACGACTCCTGGCCGGGACCGCATCACCAGCAAGTTCCTTCGAAATCTCGACGATGAGGCTCAAGAATCTCTACTAGCTCTCTTTGACCACCACCAGCAAGCGAACACCCTCCGTCCTCAATGACGCCAAGCCGACATTAATCTCATTCCTAAACCCAATAAGCCGATCGCACCCATTAAAATCCGTTCTATTTCCCTCACGTAATGTCTCGGCAAGCTGTTGGAACTAATGGTCAACGCAAGACTCACTGCCATCTGGAAAATGACCTTTGCTCGCACACATGTTTGGATTCCGTAATCACCTTTCCACGCAAGACGCCCTCCTTCAGCTAGAAGAACAGGTCACAGACAGCCTTAGCAAAATTTGTCCCAGCGCAGCCCTAGCTTTAGATGTTCGTGGCGCCTTCGACAAGGTCACCCATGAAGTCATTCTCAATGGCTTGAACACCAAACACTGCGGTCAACGCACTTTTGACTATGTACGGGCATTCCTAGCCGACCGAAATGCTGCAGTCCGACCCGGATCACTGACCTGCCCGACATTCTCTACACCTTCCCAGGGAACTCCACAAGATTCCGTTATCTCCCTCCTATTGTTCAATATTACCCTTTTAAATCTGCCTAAGCAGCTTTAAGAAATCACTAGCCTTAATTATGCTCTCTACGCGGATGATCTTACCTTCTGGATCACCACAGGCTCATCCGGCACCCAACCATCCGCTTTACAACAAGCGGTTGACACCATCATCAACTAACTCGCACCACGCGGTCTCACCTGTCACCACTCAAAATCTGCCCTTCTCGTCCTTCGTGCACATACCCATTGAATACCCTCAGACCTGGCACCAGACCCTCAGGTCCAGGAACCCGTCCCGCAAATGAAGACATTACGAATCCTGGGAGTAAGCTTCTGTGCAGATGGATCTGGAACAGCACTCCGACCCCAACTACACTCCACTATGTCACAACTCGCCCACCTCATCCGTCGTATATGCATGCACAAACACAGTCCTAAAAAACAAGACATGTGTCAACTCGTGCAAGCATTACTGCTCAGCAGGCTTACGTATGACACTTCCTATGTCCAACTCCGACCCTGAGAGCATTCCAAATTGGATGCTCTCATCCTTCTGGTCTACAAGATAGCCCTGGGACTACCGGCTTTCACAGCTTTCACACCCACCGCTAAGCTCATCCAAGTTGGCTTACATAATTCACTCTCCGAACTCACAGAAGCTCAAAGAACCAGCCAACTCTCTCGCATTACGCTCACCCCTACAGGCCGCACAGTCCTCCATAATTTAGGCCGTCCTATACCTGAACCTCATGAAGCATTGCATACAATAACACCTCATAAATACGGGCCAGCCCACTATCTAAGTAACCCCGATCCCAAGACACGCATTCCATAGTACAACAGAAGGACGTCGCAACGCTCGCGTTCGCTATACACAAGAAATACTCATCGGACAACGACACCCGCTACACCCGTCATCGACAACGACACTCGTCATCGACAACGATACCCGTCATCGACCACGACGCTAGCGGTCACCGGCACCAACGGCACTACACTGCAGCCACATACCACTACCTACCTTGATCTGCAGCGGAAGCAACGGCAATAGCCCTAGCAATGCATACAGCAACGTGCGACTACCTCACGATTATCACCGACTCGCAGCAAGCCTGTCGAAGATGCCTCCTTGGAAGAATTCCTCTACCTGCCCTCAAGCTTCGACAAGCCGTAGTATCACCTCCTAACGTAACCATCGTATGGACCTCACCCCAGGTCACGCCTCCCTCCCCAGGAACGAAGCAGCCCGCGCTGCGGCCCGCGAACTCCACTACCGGGCACTCCCGACGAGGCCGGGCGACTTGGACACCCTGACAGACACGCTACACCCACTACCAGCCACCTACTTGGATATCTTTGCGCACTATCACCACACCCGCCGAGAATACCCTCCACCCTGCACCTCACAAACGAAGAATCCCGCGTCTGGCGACGTCCCCAAATAAATACATACTACAACGGCACCATGCTGTCTCACATCTCCCCCAGCCGTTTCACCTACAGCTGCCCTGACTGCCACACCCCAGACACAACCCCCCACTTCGTATTCTTCTGCCCACACCACCCGGATCCCCACTCCCGTCACCTAGTCCCGAGCAGTGGGAATGCTCGCTGACCATCTCGGACCTGCAGGACGAGCAAAACCTCATCCAGCGGGTCACCCTAGCACCAAAGCACGCGGCTACCTAAACTGATGCGGCCACCCATCTGCACTAAATTTATTATATAAACGTTTATTCCGCCTCCTTGCCGCAACTTCGCTTCATGCGGCCCTCGCTTTAGGCACTGTGCTTCTGAGCCCAAGGACGCTGGTTCGATACTGGCCGTGGTGGCTGCTTTTCTGATAAAGGCGAAAATCGAAGATAGATCCCCGTGTGTCGAGATTTCGGCACACGTTGAAGAAGTTCCCTAGGAGGTAAATATAATCCGGAGCCCTCCACTTCGGCGCGCCCCATAGCCGCATGATGTATATATACCTGCGGTGCGTTAAACCCCATAAGTTGAATTTTTTGACTTCACACAACGTCAAAGCATAATCTCCTTGCTCCTTTTCTGACGATTACAATAAGAAGGCAGAAGGCTTTCTCTACAGCGAGTCCATCGCCAAAAAAAGAGCTCCAAACTTTTCTTTTGTGCAGATCAGTTGCACGGACGCACGCGCGCGCACGTACATATATTATGCTTACTTGCTTCTTGAAGCATGCTGGCTTTCAGTGCCCGTGTTTTGATATACCTGAATCGTTTCTTCTGTTCTCTTTTAGCGCACCAGTACTTGGTCACTGTAACCACGGGCAAAAGGCAAAAACGAGGGAACGCCGAGGGGTTCCTTTATCTCCGGGATGCGAGCCTCAAGAAACAAGTGAACATCAACAAAAGGCATGGCTTCTATTTCTTCTTCCAGATTAAGAAATAGAGAGAAAGGAAGCAGTTGCACGACAAAAATATGATCATTAAAAAGACAAAAAACAAACAAATAACAAACGAACGTCGAAGTGTGCTACGAGTTATTTTCTTCGTTGCTATATTTCGAATCTCTAAGTTCCGGTCCTTGAACTCAAGCCATCCTCAAGACTTCGCATAAATTCACTGCATACCTTGCTGTTTCTCGTGCGTTTTGGGCAGGTAGTTACCACAGTGTTCAGTATATATTATTAACGCGTATCACCTGCACCGCGGTATTGCATCGCTGTGTTTGGGTGTTGAATGATGCGTTTTAACAGCGAAGCTGTTTAGCAAATCGTAATTTTTCATGTGCGCAGTTAAAAATACTACCAAGAAATTGCCGAGCGTGCGCACGTGAGCGTGGGCCTCGCGGTAACCTCCCGGAAGTTAACAAAGGCCGTGTCTAGAGTGCCGCCCGACGGTATTGTAAGCACTCCACTATATCGACGTCCACCGAAGTTTTGTAACAAAATTCGATCGATTGTAGGGTTTAACGCGCCGACGCAACGCAGGCGATGAGGCGCGCCGTAGTGGAGGGCTCCGGATTAATTTTGACCACCTGGGGATCTTTAACGTGCGCCGTTTTGTAACAAAATTGCCGCGTCTGGTACTACATCGCTCTAGATAACGCAAAGCTAGGCAACCTTACCTAAACATAACATAACATGACCTAACGCACACAAAGAAATCACTTAAAACACCAAAAAGAACCTAAGCCATAAAAATTATAGTTCAATTTAAAGACGAAAAAAAAAAAACCCCGGGGCAAATGTAGGTCTCGAACTACCGTCCTTGGGATCAAGAAGATAAGACGTATCCTCTACACTACAACGACGAACGCCTCGGCCTGCGATAGCCTAGTCTTAAGTATTTGAACGTCGTCGGACGGCACTCTAGACACTGCGGTTAACAAAACCAAGAACATGCCAAGCGCTCGTGTGTGCGTCCCTCGCGGCGACCGCCCAGCGTCCCCTGCGCACGCTTGTCAAGCCAAGTATACTCACTGTGGGAGATTGGCCGAGATTGAAAAGAAAAAAAAAACGCCAGCGTTCCCCGTAATCGTGACAACACTTACCCGGAGCGAGAAAGACACGTCATAGCGTACGCCCCTCCAAGCGCATGTACAATCATTATCACTTCCGTAGAGATGAAAGAATCTCGCATTTATAGCGTCAATGATGGAGTAAAGGTCGTTTCGGCAGTGAAGAAGCAAAAATCGGCTGCAATTGTGGACCTAAACCTGCGTGAACGTCTTCAAAGTTGCGTACAGCTTCGCTACCTTCAAGTCTGCGTTAGTATGAGCTTTCTTCATTTTTATTGTTTCTATTTTTCCGCCACTTTGAATTGCATCTGTGAGGAGAAATCGCCGGAAAAAGGCCTGGAATTTGTATAATTTCTTAGAAAACTAGATAAGTTGGCGCTGCAATAGCGTGCCAGGATTGCAATTGCGGCAATAGTAAAGTTGCAATTGCGGCAATAGTCAGCTTTGTGGTTTGTTTGGAGAGAGAGAGAGAGAGAGAGAGAGAGAGAGAGAGAGAGAACGATCTTTATTGTAAGTGGCGATGTCAGCCGAACTAGGGGTTTGCTTGGCTTAAGACGTTTTAGTGGCTGTGAAAATACGGCAAGGGCAGCAACACCCCGATAGAAGCGTGCGTTTGTTCACATTCGTAGGTAATAAAACTACGCCGTATAAATAAGAGAAATTAAAAAAATACATAATGCCTATTCTTTTTTTTAAGCAAGCGCACTGCGTGCAAATTTATGTCGGCTAATTCATCTGCAATTCAACCGGGTCGAGCCGACCTAAGCATCGTGGAAACCCAGATGCTACGTTTTAAGAATTACAGCAGTATTTTAAAATATTAAAATTTTAATATTTTAAAATAATAAATAATCGGAATTGTTTTTGAAATTTGTGCAAGCATGCGCGTGAAAATATTGCTATTCACGGTCTACCCAGGTCAATTGCGGACAGTTTATCTGATACTGCCGTCGAAGGGGCAGTTATACCTCAATACAGTTGAACCTCGTTATAAGAGACATGGATGTAAGAGACAAATGGGTATAAGAGACACTATTCACCCACATGGTTAGCTGCCCTATCTTTCCCATTAAATTGACCTCTTTTATAACAGACATCGGATGTAGAAGATTGGTTATAAGGGACAAGTCATTCTTGAACTTTAATCAATAATCTCGCTTGTAACAGACATTTTAACTTCAGATGCAGTGCCACCAGCCACTAATTGCAGTTGCTTCCACTGTGGAAACACAGGTGGACGACAGACGCCTGCAGTCGCTAGTTATCATAACTTCAGCAAACACACAGTGGTTCAGTCAGCTATGAAACGGCGATGAGAAGCCCTGCCAATGGAAATGCAACTTACAGAAGTGGTTGTAGCTTACTGCCATCCATTGGAGCGCGACCGCACGTGCGGGCTCTCCCACTCGCGTAGCTCCCAATCAAGAAGCATCGCAGATGTTGAGTCCTGCAGGCATAATGAATAGCCTGAGCGCACAGCGGAAGAAGCACACAGCGGAAGAAGCTATTCATCAGGCTTGTGAACTCAACATATACTATTCATCTTCCGCAAACAGTGAAAAGAGAGAAAGCTTGAAGAATCGGTTGTAAAAAACAGTGTAAATACAGTCATGAAGCAAACAAAGATTCAGAACTGTTTCATAAATTCTGGGGGCCAAACATAAATTAGAATGAGCCTTTTGCAACATGCTGTAGCATTCTTTTGAGCTTATTTTAGTCATACGGTGCCCACATTGAACTTGGGTCTGATTGGTAAGTGAAAACACGGTTCCCTGCTTATAAGAGACATCTCATATAAGAGACAGAAACTGGTCCCCGGTACGTGTCTCTTTAAAGGGGTTCAACCTAAACATAACAATAAAACGGTTAAAAATGGATATGGGGGCTTGCGTGAAAGTAAAAACGGTGCTTAGTAACGGCCAACTTGGCCGACGGAAGCTGAGACAAACTTCACCTGCTCGAAAGAAGAGAAAATGTAATAAAACGCGCATTATTTAATCTCCCAACATCTATAAAAAGAGTTTTTGCTTTCCTACCAATATTATCGGTGTCTCTGCTTCGTACAAAGTTTGAACAGCCAGCGAAACGTCCAAATGGAAAGCCAATCAGTAACTTTTGCAAATCATACTCTTCCTATAATCTTACTCTTCCTATAATCATACTCTTCCTATACTCTTCCCATACTCTTCCTATAATACTCTTCCTATAATGCCCATAATGGCAAGGCGGGTATCAAAGTGAATCGCGTAGACGTATAGTTACATTCCTCTCCAGTATATTTTGTAAAGAACACTATTCAGGTACCCTTAAAGTTGCGCATTGCAGGTTGCGCATTCAAGGTGCGCGTTGCCCAGGTTGCACTTCCCATACATTCCTGAAATAAGCTTAATTTTAACAAAAACAGCAGGCGTGTGCGCTTCGATACCTGACTTTGTATTGCGCCATTCTTTCACGTTTCTATTTCGCTCATGGACGTAAGAAAATACGCTCAAGCTGCCGGCATGCGGGAGCACTGTGCTTTCATTACAGCTGTTATGAGTTGACGAGTATGGTCAATGTTGGGGAAATTGCTAAAGTATTTGTCTAAATTTACCGGAAGCTTAAAATAAACGCAGTGTCTAGAGTGACGGCACTCTAGCTGATCGCTACAGACATAGTTATAGTGCCGTCCAACGAAATTCGAATATTTCAGACTATAGGCTAGCACCGGCCAAATCGTGTGTCGTTGTCCCAGAAAAAGACAGCATCTCTGCAATCTACAAAACAGTGATCAATTGTGTCTGGCTGAGAACGGAGCCGACAGTCTGTCGACCAAGCTCTAAACAGAACCCGGTCTTTCATCAAAGTTTTAACAGGGAGCGTGCCAGTGCGTAATTTAAAGAGAAATGTTTTAACACCTGGCGGAACTCACATTTTGCACACTCTATTGAGGACATCGTGGCTCGGACACTGGAGGTACGGAACACGATCTGGGAAAAAGCCCAGAAACCAGGGCATCGGAAATAGACTCGCGCGAAGCATTAAATATGTACTCAAGGCTAAACCGAGCCTGTAAGAAGCGAAAGAACCACTTCTTTGAGTATACCCCGCGGTCTTACAGCGAACGGTCAGAAAAGACGTGGATATTACACCTTTCTCAATCCGATTTTTGCCATTCGCCTATCCTGGTGAGCCACCTTATGACATGTTTGTGTTGATTGGTTTGTACAGACTGTGGCGATGTCGCTTATGTGATAGGCATGCTGAGCCACCAAGATCAACAAAGTCATATTTCCGAGAAACTGTGGCATTTGTACATTGTGTGTATAGTTCGCTTGACCAACCATCTGACTGGTTCCCTAGTTTGAACGCTTGTGTGTGTTTGCCTGAATTTTGATGTATATGTGCTTTTCCTAACTTCAGCGTATTCTTTTGTTTGCTTGACTATGTAGTCCCCGTACTGTCCCGTATTCTCCCATGTAATAAAGAAAAAAGTGTGTCGTTGCAGTGTAGAGGATCGGTAAGTGTCTTGATCCTAAGGACGGTGGTTCGAGCCCGGCTTCTGCCTCGGGTTTTCTTTTTCATATTTAAATTGAACGATAATTTCACGGCTTAGGTTAGTTTTTGGTGTTTTAAACGATTTCTTTGTGTGCGTTAGATCATGTTATGTTTAGGTTAGGTTCCCTAGCCTTACGTTATCTAGAGCGATGTAGTGCCAGACGCGGCAATTTTGTTACAAAACGCCGGTGGACGTCGATATAGTGGAGTGCTTATAATACCGTCGGACGGCACTCTAGACACGGCCTAAAGTAAAATTTCTCGTCCGACACACATCGGTCTCGCCCTAAAAGCCGCCAAGTCCCAAGGGATACCGGCCGACTGATGGGGGGGCGGGAGCACCTAACGCTCCCTTTTTGACTGGTGTGTAATAAAGTTTTCACTGACTGACTGCTCGTCCGACGCCATCGTCTCCGCGCAGGAGCATGGAGTTCAAGCCGGAGAAAAATTACACGTTCCTGGTGAAGACAGCCACTGCGAGGCTGAATAGGAGCAACGAGGTGCAGTTCGAGTACAGGAGTAGCCAAATATTTTCCGTTGTCGGATTTCCCTTGGTGCGGGTCTCCGTTCGACCGATGAGGTAAGTCCTTGAGTGACGGATGAGGAACACCGTGATCATATATATGAATTAGCGAGGTGAGTGCAGTTCCTCACCCGCAGGGTGCCGGGTTGCCGCATTTACGACAGACAAAAAGACTGTGGCTGATTCCTCTGTCATAAAAATCGATAGAAAACGAAAGTGAAATGTGCAGCGAAATCTGCAGCGAAAGGAGCATGATTTGAAGGTCAGCGGCTGTCTTGTGGGTGTTCTTGGCAAGCGACGTCCTGCTAGCCGGTCGCTTCAGCAAAGGTGCGAACACTTCGGTCCTGCTCCGTCGCGTGTATACGGCAGACGGTTGCGTTGCGACGAGCTCAGCCTGTGGAACGCGAGAGGTAGACTTCTTAGCTTGAACCGTGTATGCTCGAACGCGTTCTGCTTCCCGCTGACGCTTCTCTTCGCACCAAATCACTCAAGTTCGCGAAATTCGCCCGTCGGCGTCGCTACGACGCAGCTTACGCCAACTGTCGGCGCTCGCTAGCGTCATGATGCACTACTTCGATTTACCTCTCGTGGACGGCAGCACCCTCCGCGTCAATGAAACTTTTTCTGGCGTTTCTCCTGGGTTCGTAGTCCTGTCGTCATTTACGCGATGGATAGGACGTCAGTGAAATCTTGGCGAATCCCGGAATAACACTTTCGTGTTCAAAACCGTATGCCATATGGGAAAATGTACCTTTCGATGTGGTGAAGTTGATTGGCCTCCAGAGTATGATCAGTATTTGGAGTTCGCGCAAGGCCTGGCTCCACAGCGATGCGGACGCGAGGCCGACGTGGCAGGGCTCCCAAGAGAGCGAATAGATCTAAATTTGTCTAAGCGCGGAGAGTAGAGGACCCCATTCCTGAGTGGCTCGCGAGGGTTGAACGCCTGACCACGCTTAAAGGAGCCATGAAGAGGAAATACAACATCGTTTAGTTTGAAATAACTAGGATTCAGTATCTCACTCAGCTCCATTATAGCCACAAAAGATGTTTTTTTAATGAAAAAAAAAGCAAGAAGTATTTAAAATTTTCAAATTTCGCGCCACAGTGACGTGTTATGAGTAAAAATGACGTCATACGGGCCAACAATAAAACATAATTTTTAGTGCGTTAACTGCACGTTAGCATTCAAGTGATGCGCTCAAATGGAACTAGAGGCCCCATTACATACGTCCAGTCATGTGTCGTCGCGACAGGTCAGTTAGGCGGCCGCCAATCGCACAAACAAGGTTCCGTGACGTCATAGAAAAGTTGCGGGAAATTGGCTAGGGGGTCGCGACTGATTCACACGTTTTCTTTAATATCTCCGTTATTTGTTCGAAGAATGCGATGATATTGGTATCATTGTTATCGGGACTAAGCAGTCTTTCTAATAAACCCAACTTGTATTTTGTCTTCATGGCTCCTTTAAAGAATTTTAACGACAAAGCCGACCCACTAATGGGCTTACAGCACGTTAACTTGTTTCACATGTAAATACCGTTTATGGGCTTACAGCACGTTAACTTGTTTCACATGTAAATACCGTTTAGTTATGTTGGTGGCATACTAGCGTGTTTCATCTGTAGATACTCTTTGGTCACGTGATGTTGACTGCAATGTCAGAAACAGGTAATAAATCCGAAATTCTAGGCCGCTGAGGATTGTTACAGCATGCATTTGCGATATAATTTATTGTAAGCCAACAAGAAAATTTCCCAGGAGACATTTTGTTTGTTCGGAAAAAAATATCCGCTTCTAACATTGTTTTTTTTTTTTTGGGGGGGGGGGGGGGTTTCTCTAAAGTTATTGCTGCCACTCAGTTCAGGTCTGTTCTGAAGAAAGGAAAATGCAAAATGTCCATGCAGAGGAAATGTTTTATGTTAAAGAACGCTGTAAACAAAAATCCCGGGTCATCTCCACTACCGTGAAACCTGGGGAGGGGCGAAGCATGCAGTGTATAAGTGTATTCTTGGCGCCTTGGTGTTTTTGCCGACGGAGATGAAACCGTTGGGTGGTAGAGGTATACAGATTTTCTGTGAAAGTCTCTTGTCTTTGAAGCACAAAGCTCTCCAGCGCCAGGCGTAAACGAGTGTCCGGGTGTTTTTTTTTAGTACGCGTTACGAAGCGCTCATGCGCGAGGCGTAAACGAGGGTCAGGGTGGTTTTTTAGCACGCGTTACGTTCCAGCGCGAGGTGTACACGAGTTTTTCGGTGTTTTACTACCGTGACTACATGAGACGACGACCACGACGATGACTGCAGGAGCCGCCAAATGCCCCAGTTCCCACGGGGCCTCGCCCCTAAAAAGTACCGGTTTAGATCAGTGGTGAGGCACTTGGCTCCTTCTTGCTCGGGCGACACGGGTTCGAAAAATAGTCGAGCCCACGGAGGTCGAACCGAATGATGTTTTTATTTATTTATTTTCTCTTTACTGCGGCGCCAATTTCGGTACCGTTCGTGTTGGCACTGACGACAGCCACTTTTCGCTTTTGAAAGACGTCTGTGGCTTTCGCCTCAAAGAGCGGAAAACCTTGCGCAGTGGATGCTGTCACAGGCGCAACCGGCGGAACTGAGGACGTGCGATAACTGGCAGATAAATTGGTGATAACAGCGACATGAAAATGCCGGTCTTCGCGCCAGCCGTAACGCACACAAATTTCGCTGTGGCTGTTAATGATTAAGCAATCTGAGATTTCTCCAAATTACACCATAATATAAACTGGCCTGTTTGCTGATCAATCTACGCTTGTGCAAGTTATGTTCCACGAACAGTCCACCGTTAAAGCCCGTTCTGCAGACTGCGAGTGCCTTCAAAAGGAAATAGCAGTGCACCATCTATGACACTTGATTTTGATCGATTGATTGATTGATTGTAGGGTTTAACGCGCAGACGCAACACAGGCGATGAGGCGCGCCGTAGTATAGAAGGCTCCGGATTAATTTCGACCACCTGGGGATCTTTAACGTGCGCCGAAATCTCGAACACACTGGCGTTTTCGCTATTCGCCTCCATCAGCGGTCGCCGCGGCCGGGAACCGAACCCGCGTCGTCGTGCTCAGCAGCACAACGCCTTAGCCACTAAGCCACCGCGGCGGGTTCTATGACAATTGAGCATCACGCCACCAAGGAAGCTTTCCGCTATATTCTATGCCATCCACCGAACCAATGAACCATCTTCACAGACTCGAAGGCAGTTGTAAAAAAATTAGCAGTGGCTTAGCTCGGCTATGCCAGGATATATACGTAACGTAAGCTAAGGTTCAGCACCCGTACTCCAATTGGACTGGATTTCAATCCAACACAATCCAATTTAATCCAATCCAATCGAAATCAAATCAAATGCAAAGTAAGCCAATCCAATCCAAGCCAAGCCAATTCGATCCGATCCGATCTAAATCAATCCAATGCTTCTCGCGCTTGCGCAGAACGGCCCTTCACGGCACACGCGAAACCGCTCAACCTCGGCCTTACGCTACAAAAGGTCGTAACGCAACGACTGCTTCACAATTCACGAACATACCTCTTGTAAAGTCACATGCCTGCACCGCTTCGCCAATGACAGCGGACACCAAATATTGCTTCAGTGGCTTTCTGGCCACTGAGGTGCTGCTGGAAACGAGACGGAAGGTGAATTAAGCTGCTATACTCGGTGACAACTTAAGAACGGCATCGGAAGTTGCCGCTGTGCCTTATCACCGTAGCCGGGGAATATTTTGAACATGGCGTGAGCCGTTCCCGTGATTTTTTGGACTTAATATGCTTATAAACGACTCCAGTGACGACAAACAAACTGCGTGAGACAAGGCAGACGATATCACGCATTCATAGCAAACCCCTTTCAAAACGCGCGCGCACTGACGTCACAGGTCCGGCGCTTTGGCGGAGTGATACACTACATGAGGTGGTGCCGTTCTTGAGTTGTAACCGAGTATAGCAGGAGCCTGAAACTGTGTAATTGGAGGAAGATTTCCTTTATCAGGCACGATGCCACAACTATAACGAAGGCTTTTGCTTTAACGGAACCGTCTCTGGTCCTTTCCAAAGCATCACCGTGCCTGGCAACGCAGAGCACTGGCGGCCTGGTTTGATTATTGTTTACAAGAATGGCGTCACCGAAATTATTTCGAATTTGGAATAGCGGAGTCTTCAGACTGCTTCATCAACATACTGACACAAACTGAACGTCCTGATTTTTTAGCATTTCATTTAAAAATTTCGTCCCCTTTCTTCTGACCTGTTATCGTGCGGGCATTTTCTTTCCGCCCTTCCCCCTTTCCCCGCCGAGTAGCATGTCAGGTCAGGTCAAGTCAAGTCAGGTCAAGTCAAGTTTACTCGACATCAAAATACAGATATTTATAGGGACCATAATACAGATGTCAGCAGCTCAGACAAAAAAAAAAAAAAACCAACAGAAGCAGCTTGACGGTGTCCGTGTCCCCTAATGTATTTATAAAACAAATCTGCACCCTTATACAGGAGTAAAAACAAAAACATGTCGTTGTCGAAATTCCCACAAACATCTCGGCTTTCTCCTTTTAACAATGACCCGCCGCGGTGGCTCAGTGGCTAAGGTGTTGCGCTGCTGAGCACGAGGTCGCGGGTTCGATTTCCGGCCGCTGCGGCCGCTCTTCTGATGGAGGCGAAAAGCAAAACCGCCCGTCTGTACGAGATTTCGGTACACGTTAAAGATCCCCAGGTGGTCAAAATTAATCCGGAGCCCTCCAGTACGGCGTCTGCGTTGCGTCGGCGTGTTAAACCCTACAATCAATCAATCCTTTTAACAAAGAGCTCCCCCTCTCTCTCTGTCTCGACCACTCTCTTCTGACAAGCCTTCATCACGTCGTCCTTCGCAGTACTGGGGAAGCTTTAATTACATCGACGCTTCAAAATATGTAAGGGTGGTCATTGCACTATTTTTGGTTTATTTTGTACGTTAAGGGAAGGAACAGCGGCGCGCTGCTTCGTGCGTATCGCAAAGCCCGTTCTACATGGGGCGAATTCCGCCTGCGAATTCGCAGTTGCGGCGCCGCCCGTGCGGCAAAACTATGTATTTTCCTGTTTTCACTGCTGCGACATATTGCCAAATGCTCAGCGGCGTTCACAAGAGAAGTTCGACTCTTCCAAACCCTTGGAAATTCGCCACAGCAACGAGAATAGATCGTTTTGGTTCACGAGCGCCGCCGCAGCTGCGAATTCGCAAGCGAAATTCGCCCCATGTAGAACGGGCGTAAACGACGAATCGGACCATGCTGTGCATCGACCCCGCAGACGAAGACGAAGCATTGCGGTGCACGTAGACTTGCTCTGTCTGTCGTGGCCGCCTAGAAAACAGGTGAATTCACCGTCAACCATGGTTCGTCTTGTCCTGCTGCCTCGTGTCATGTTTTCTTGGAAGGCTAATAAAATTTCAATGGGTCTTATACGATTGGGAAAGTTTTACATAAAATGCGGAATTATTTTTAAGGATCCTAAGCTTCGTGGACAGAAGAAAAATAAGTCCGCTGACTTTGCAAAATGTTAGTCGTTTGTCCATCTGAAACAAACAAAACAGTGCTAGATGCGGGACTGCCATGGACGAATGACATGGACACCGTACGAGATTTAGCTACCCCTCTTTTATTGGAGTCGATGAATTACTTGACTCCCTGAATCGATTACTTGACTCCCTCAACCATCAGCCAATATTTTAAACCAATAAAAGCTGCGTCTGCACTCCTAACAAAAATGCTAGTAAAAAGCTAGTAACGGGCTGTATTTACCAACTCCTTACGAACTTCAGAACAGATCCTTCCACTAAGTATAAAACCTAAATACTATCGTTACCAGTATAGACCGTGCGCTTGGTCGATGCTGCTTGTTTGATACTAACATTCACTGATGGTAACGAAATTCTATGAATTTATTGAACACCATAACTACAGCCCCTTTTCCACTCCAAATCACGATTAAAAGTTTTCTGCAAATCCACATGCTGAGTTGTCGCTCACATTGAAATGCACGATTTTAAAATTATCGCTAAAATATTTGATTCTTGCTATAAGCCCACTGACTCCATGAGAGGATTTTCCGCTGCTTGCTATAAAAGCGAAAAGAGCAGATGTATTTCTGAGGTTACTAAGTTATACTCGCCGTCCTCGTACATTCTGTTGGTTTTCTTGCTCAATTTATTTGTTGGTTGTCTAGATGTGATAAGTTCGTATTGAATGTGTGTATGTCGAACTGCGCGCTCAGCGGATCCACACTGTCGCGCGTAAATTTTTTTACTACGTTATGCATGGTCAGTTAGGAAAAGTACTAAGTAACCCGCCGTGGTGGCTCAGTGGCTAAGGCGTTGCGCTGCTGAGCACGAGGTCGCGGGTTCGATTCCCGGCCGCGGCGGCCGCTTTTCTGATGGAGGCGAAAAGCAAAAACGCCCGTGTGAACGAGATTTCGGCGCACGATAAAGATCCCCAGGTGGTCAATATTAATCCAGAGCCCTCCACTACGGCGCGCCTCATCGCCTGCGTTGCGTCGGCGCGTTAAACCCCACAGTCAATCAATCAAAAGCACTAAGTACCTAGTGTATACTGTGACAGGTATTGGTTAGTGTTTTGTTAGTAAGACTTTTTTTGAAGACTGCAACTGTGAAATACGCAGCAATCCTGTGTGGCTGTCCCTCGGATTGTTCTAGTTGCAGACGTAGCATTGCAAAGAAACTCAAAGAAGACAATTTTTCTTTTTTGTTCCAGCGACACGGTTGAGCCATCGTTCCACCTGTGTCCCCCAAGTGGTACTACAGAAATTTCGAGCAACAAGCCTATCGTAATAAAAGATTGTTAAAAAAACTCATTTAGCTTTACTGTCTTCTCAATGTCCTATTTACTCTTTCCAAAAGCGGGTGATGAGAGCTTGCAGCTCAGAGGGCCATGTGGTGGCTTCTGTAATTTGTGCACGAATCTCGCGCAAGAAATTCTGGTTCCGAGAACAGATCCAGGGTAGAGCGTTTGTGTCAGATAGCACGGAGTACAGGTAGCCCAAAAACCATATTTTTGCATACTGCCCATCCCTACTGGGATTTTTACAGGAGCAGGCACCGTCAAAGAACACAAGCCAAACATTTTTTTTCACAATAGTTAACGAAGCATATAACGAAGGTTGACACGAAATACAGAGTTTGCAGCAACATAGAAATTATACAATAAATAAAGGGCAAAAAAAAATTAGCGATGGCTTAGCTCGGCTATGCCAGGATATACGTAGCGTGAGCTAAGGTTCAACTGGTTATTCTTAGCTTTCCTGGTTGTCTAGGATTAGCTTGGTTATCAGGCTTACTGCTGCTTCAATGACACATACACGGTATACGCATTATGTGACACATGTGTATTTATCAAGCGGCTCCGGCGCAGCGTCACCGATCATCCCAGAGCTAAGCTGGTTCCACAGGCGCACGCCTGTGTTGCTGCGACGCACGAGCCCTCGGTTCCACACCCGGCCGCCTCTCGCATGATCATCAAGTGGACCGGGCCGCCACGTGCGAAACGTAGGTCGGCGACGACGCTGGGCGCGTGGGGTGTGTGAGAGACACCGGGCAGCGAGCAACGTTCTGTGCGCCGTGTGACGTCACTGCTCGTAGCGGAATAGTAGCACTGCTCTCCAGGAGCCACGCGAAACTGCTGAACCTCGGCCAGTGTAGCTCACGCTACAAAACGATAAACGGCGAAGAAAAGATAGCTCTTGCCCAGAAAGGTACCCAAATCACACACATCAACGCTCATAAATAGCGTAACATGGCAACCCTGTTTTCAAGAAAGCACAGCAGTTTCAGCAAGAACAGTGAATTTGTCTACTGTTGTTTGTTCAGTAATGGTGTAATCTAATAAATTCCAATCTCTAATGGCGTGGCGAAGAAAGAAAAGTAGAACATGTCGTTATTACAAGAGTATTCTTCAAGTGTGCGTGATGAGATCGAAGGTCCAGCAAATCTCATCGTAATTTGATCGCAGAACCACGAAACTTCAATGGGAAAGTTTCTACCGCTAGTTCTTGTCTTCCGTCGAGGAGAGGAGTCGCACTCTCTTTCTTAAGCGAAGGAGACGCAATCACCCGCTCTTTAACATCGTCGCTAGTAGTTCCAGTGCACAAGTGAAACGAACTTCAATATTCTGTATGCGTGTATGCATACTGAATGCGCTGGCGGCGGCGATGACAACGGTGTCACGAAAGACTCCGTCCGAGGTGAAACTAACAGCGTCACTGCAATATGCAAAACTTAAAGGTTAAGTTACAAATAACATGCGACAAGCAAAAGTATGATGTTCTTGGCTAGGCGTGTGGGATTCGTTCAGTCGTCCCATTTTTTGCGCGCAATTTTCCGCAAATGTGGCTCTGCGCGTGTTTTAATCACACTCATAAACTTTTGTTTACCTGCTGCATACGCATTTTCTACGGTGGCGCAATGGCTAAGCTGTTCCTATATACCATACACAAGTATAGGATGGTTGGACACATACCGTACATATTCGAATATAAGGGCAGGGATTTTTTCCACAATACGTAGTCTCGAATTCGTACCCCGCCTTATATTCAACGCTCTCTCTCTCTCTCTCTCTCTCTCTCTCTCTCTCTCTCTCTCTCTCTCTCTCTCTCTCTACTCTCTCTCTCTCTCTCTCTCTCTCTCTCTCTCTCTCTATATATATATATATATATATATATATATATATATATATATATATATTTATTTATTTATTTATTTATTTAAATACCTTAAAAGCCCAGGGGGCATTACATAAGGGGGGATACAAAAACCGGGTACAACATTGTCAACTATACATTTGGTGAGGGAACTGGGACAAAGTGGTGAGTCAAAACAGCATGTAACAAACTTGAAAAGAAGTGAGCGCATTGTCAACACGCGTAATACACGAAAAGAATCGCTACATATCTTCACCGGATTCTAAATAAGACAATAAAGCAGATTTGAAACGCGATGGATCAGTGAGGGAGACTATGGCTGAGGGTAGGGAATTCCATTCGTTTATACACAAAGAAAGGGGTGACAACTGGTATTTGTTAGTGCGCGAAAATATTGGTTTAATCTTATACGCATGGTCGATTCGAGCAGATACGTAAGGAGCAGGGTGAATGAAACTTCGGGAAAACGTTGTGTCACTATTATACAAAGAGTGAAAAAAGGAAAGGCGAGACAACTTTCTGCGCATGGCAAGAGAAGGAAGGTTCAAATTATGCTTTAGTAATGAGACGCTTTCGTAACTAGAATAACAAGAACAGATGAACCTGGCTGCTTTATTTTGTACTGATTCCAGCATGTCAGTCAATATTGCCGTATGAGGGTGCCAGATAGTTGACGCGTACTCCAAGGAGGGCCTGATCAAAGCTTTATATGCCTGAAGCTTAGTGTCTGCGTTTGCGCACTTAAGACGACGCTTCAGGAGACCGAGTTTTTTAAAGGATTTATTAGTAATGTACTCAAGATGAGTGTTCCATGTTAAATCATAGCTTAGAAAAATGCCAAGATATTTTATTGATGACGCCGTCTCAACTATGCTGTCATTAATTGCATATGTGGGAGGAGGGTTGGCTGTACCGGAAGAAAATCTGATGTGTTTGGTTTTTCCTATGTTAATTTCCATTTGCCACAATCGGCACCACTCCGCGAGTTTCATTAGGTCTGACTGTAGGGTAGAAACGTCGGTTGGTACGGTTATTTCCCTATATACGACACAGTCGTCCGCGAATAGACGTATTGAAGAGGCAATGTTAGATCCGATGTCGTTAATATAAACCAAGAATAATAAAGGGCCAAGTACAGATCCCTGAGGAACACCTGATTTGATCGGGCTTTTGCTGGAAATTATATTGTTTAATTTTACTGATTGGTGTCGGTTGTATAGGAACTCAGAAATCCATTGTGTCGTTTTTTCGTCAAGTTGAAGGTTGCGGACTTTGGCTAATAAACGTTTGTGTTGTACGCGATCGAATGCCTTAGAAAGATCTATAAAGATTGCATCAGTAGGAACAGAGTCGTGCATGGATTTATGGAGGTCAGTTAACAGTTCAAATAGTTGGGTATTGCAGGAGTGCTTGTTGCGAAAACCATGTTGGTTCTCGATGAGTAAATTGTTTCTGTTTGCGTGCGCTATAATGTGTGAGTGAAGAATATGCTCTAGTAGCTTGCAAGAAATACACGTTAACGAGATAGGCCGGTAATTGTTAGGAGAGGACTTTTCGCCAGATTTGAATAGAGGTTTTACATGAGCATACTTCCACTCCTCCGGTACACAGCCCGTATCAAGCGATTGCTGAAAGATGAGTGTCAATAGGTATGCTGATTTGTGGCAGGTTAATTTGAGAAGTTTGGCGCTAATCCCATCAGGCCCCGGGCTTGTTTTGCAAGGAAGACGTTCTATTGCACGCGCAACACCATTTTCGGTTACGGTAATTGCAAGAAAAGGGTGGAGAATGTCAGGTTGGGCCGGCATCGGGAAATTTAGTGGAAGTTCGTCCGCAAATACTGATGAAAAATGATTATTGAAGTGTTCAGCGCTTTCCTCCATTGATAAGATGTCGCCTTTATTGTTAACTATTGCTGAATCAGTAGGACTTTCTCTAGGATTGACCACACGCCAGAATTTTTTGGGATCGGATTTAAGAAGGTTGGGAAGAGTGCAGTTGAAATATTTGTCTTTGGCCTCTTTTATGGAAGTTTCGGATTGCTTTGATATATTTTTATAACTAAGCCAGTCCACCGGTGAATTTGTTCGCGTAGCCTTTTTGAATGCACGTTTTTTCCTGTTTAAACATCTTTTTACATCACGTGTGAACCAGGGATCATTAGCTTTAGAGCTGATGGTTAATTTTGGGACTGTCGAGAGAGAGAGAGAGCGTTTCGAAAGGCGTGGGTTCGGTCCCAACTCTGGGCGCGTGTTTTTCTTTCTTTCTTTCTCACGTAATAAATAAAAAAAAATAATAATAATGTAACGTCACTAACGGTAAAAAATAGTCCAACCATTCCCCTATGCCTTCTTTGGTGTTGTGGACTGCTGGCATTTCTTTCTGTATATATATATATATATATATATATATATATATATATATATATATATATATATATATATATATATATATATATATATATATATATATATATATATATATATATATATATATATATATATATATATGCAACAAGAAGAGTTAACGCGCACAACAGTAGTAGATACCGAAGCGCCGAGCTCGTACCGGCTGGACCTGCGCTCGGCCCGTTGCCTTACGCTACGCCTTGAATAAACCCCCCCGATAAACTACCGTCGTGCCTGCTATTCCCCTTTACAATATATATATATATATATATATATATATATAGATAGATAGATAGATAGATAGATAGATAGATAGATAGATAGATAGATAGATGTAACGCAGGCGACATGGCGTCCGTCAAACCAACACCTTTTATTGGCAACCTCCTCTTCCTCGTCCACCACTATCGCACCACACCGTCTCTTGGTGGATAATCTCCCATACCGGCACAGTCCACTGCACCATCCCTCTGCGGGACATCACACGCTTCCCCCTCGAGGGTCGTCGGTGTAGGGGTGGATAATATCGTCTTAGCCTCCCCACATGGACAGTGTCAGTCTGACGACCGAGTGGAGCCACGCTGCGGTCGATCTCATAGTTTACAGCAGAGATCTTGTGTAGGACAGTATACGGCCCTTCCATTATCGCACAGAGTTTGCCACGGTTGGGATGCCGGGGTGTCCCATATCAGACACAGTCTCCCACCTGGAGCTCTGACGGAAGAAACTTCTTGTCGCAGATTAGCTTATTCTTCTCGTGATACGCCAGGGAATTGCGGACTGCGTTTGCGCGAGCTTCTTGCAGGGTTTCGGCAGTGTTGGAGAGGAGGCAGGGGTATGATGGTGTGCCGTACATGAGAAAACATGGTGGGTAGCCTGTGACCTCATGAGGTGTCTTGTTGCATTCATCGATAACCTCTGGAAGGAGGCGTGTCCATGGGTTTTGCGGTTCGTCGTTGATTTTGCAGCGGAGGCGAGTAACTATGGACTGATTAGTGCGCTCGTTTAGGCCATTACACTTCGGACGTTGTGAACTTGTGAAAAGCTAGTGAATTCTGTGCTTGAGGAACTGATTGAATTTTCCTGCGGTGAATTCTGTGCCGCGGTCGGAGAGGAACTTCCGAGGCTTTCCAGCGATGAAAATGCTCTTCAGGCAGGAAATGTACGCGTCGCAGGTCTCATTTCGGTGCGCAAAAGCCCACACATCCCACACATAACGAGTGGAATGATCGACGACCAAGTGGATGAATCTTTTTGGAGAACCGTAGTTCGCAAAACCTCCGATGGTGCCCATGACAAGCAGATCGAATGGTTGTTCCGGTGGTGGTAGTGACTCCAAGGAACCGAAACGCTTGGTCTTCGTCTTCTTGCAGCGCTGGCAAGTGTCACTGTGGCGAATGTATTTTGAGACGCCGGTGATGGTGTCAGGCCAATAATATTGTGGAGACAGAATTCGCAATGTCTTGTTGACTCCAACGTGACCAAAAGCGTCATGAGCCTTCTGAAGAAGAGAAGATCGCAGAGCAGCAGGAACGTAGACTTTCGAATCCCTCTGCGCGTCACTATGGCCATTCTGTTCTCAACGATGTGCTTGCAAGGCGGTTTGTCGTTGGGATGCTCTTGCAATTGGTCAGCTGATAGAAGCTGAATAATCGGGTTTCGCGATAGTGCATCAGCGTCGATGTTGTCAGTGCCCTTTTGGTGCTTGATGTTTACATCGTACATGGAGAGTTTCAAGGACCATCGAAACAGACGGCCTCGAGGATTCTTGATGTTTTTAAGCCACTGTAGCGCAGCGTGATTGGTGACCACCGTAAAAGGTTTTCCATGTAGATAGCAGTGCCATTTGTCGATAGCGTCAATAATTGCCAAGCATTCAAGCTCTGTGATGGCGTAATTGACTTCAAGCTTGAGCAGCTTGCGTGAGTGGTACGCAACTGGGCGCTCCCGGCCTTCATCATCTACTTGCTTCAAGACGGCACCGATACCTTTGCTGGACGCATCGCAGTAGAGCACACAAGGTCTGGAGGCATCATAAATAGCGAGAATCGGCTCTTCTGTTACACATTTTTTTAAGCTTTGTGAAGGCCAGCTCGCAGTCAGGGTGCCATTTCCAACTAGCATCTTTGCTGGGAAGGCGTGCCAACGGGTGAGCAATTTCCCTTAACTGGGCGATGTACCGACGGTAGACGCTCTGTTTTGGGCTTACTGTGCCATTTGAGACCCTGTGTCCCAGGTATTCAATGGATGTCTGGACGAACTGACATTTCTTCAGCTTCAGCCTAACGCATTCGCTTTTGAAAGCGTTAAGTACAGCGTCGAGATGCTTCAGATGGTCAGAAAACGTGTCCCAATACACCACAATATCATCGAAATAGTTCGTGACGTGCGTTAATCGTTGTTTTGCCCAGATGGACTTGACAGCCCGCTCGAAAGTGGCTGGAGCGTTCCGCAGACCAAACGGCATGACAAGCCATTCGTAGTGACCGGTCCATGTGACAAAGGCTGTTTTAGGGATGTCTTTTGGGTGCATCTTGACGTGCCAGTAACCCGAAGTGATGTCTAACGTTGAGAAGAACGTCGATTTCCCAAGAGAGTCAAGAACGTCGTCAATGCGACGGATGGGTTGGTAGTGAGGCACCGTCACTACGTTCAGCTTGCGGTAATCTATGCAGAAACGCGTGCGCCCGTCTCCCTTTTCCTCTGCCGGAAGTGCCGGGGCAGCGTACGGAGACGTAGACAGCCGTATTACGCCTTGCGTGAGAAGGTCGCTGACTTGTCTGTCCATTTCGACGCTATCGGCTTCTGAGCATCGATAGGGAGCCCTGCGGATGGGGACGTCGTTGGTGACGGGAATGCGATGCATCTTGCTATTGATACACCCAATCCCAGTTTGGGATTTGGAGAAAATGTTCTCATACTTGTGGAGAAGTTGCTTAAGGGCTGACCTGTGAGTTTCATTTAGGTTGCCCAAATCGGAAGCTTAAGGTTCCTGTAAACAAGCGTTTTTTCAGCCGCGTAACGAACTTGTGGGCGTTGAGAGTGGAGGTCATCATTTCCTTGGCGTAGGGTCAGGGTGTCGAGGTCTAGAAACAAGTTTAATAGGCAGGCACTGTCCAACCCAAGAAGTAGATTGCTCTGCATTCCTTGTAGAACATGCACTTGAATTTCCTTGGTGATTTTTCCGATTTCTATCTTTAGATTGACGCGACCCATAGTTTTCGTAGATGATGTTACTTGTTTTACAGTGATGTATGAATCTCTCCTTATTTGCAGGCGAAGGGTTGTCAGCACTGCTTCGCTGATACAGGTAATTGTGGCTCCGGTATCAAGAATAGCGCTGACTGGGTGCCCGTTAATGAGTGCATCCAAGTGAATTAACATAGCTTTGGGTCGCCCTTCTCGTTTCCCTGGTTGGTAGCGAGGGCGGAAATGCTTGCACGTCGTGGGCATTCATTGTGCGAATGCATCTGTCGTGGCAAGCCGGCCATGGCGCAATGCCTGCATTCGGACATGGGTGCTCGTATCGGCGTATTAGGCGGACGCTGTTAGGAATTTCCGCTTAGTGCATCGATCTGTGCGTGTCGACCTGGTGGAACGCGGTGCAGCTTAGCTCGGTTCATAGAAGCCTCTACTCTAAGCGCAGCTGAAAGCCACGCTGCTGGGATGGATGAAGTAAGCCCACCAAGAGCCATTTTCATTTCAGCAGGGGGGCTGTCGATGAGCCCTGATATAAGGTGCGCGTCCTTTAGGTCAGCAAGGCGTCCCAGACACATTTTTTTCATCATAATACTCTTTGAGGCGCTGGCCTGATTTCAGGCGGCAATGAATGAACTGACGGAATAGATCCGCGATGGCGCTTGCGAACCGTTGGATCATGCATGGAACGAGGTCGTCCCAAGCTGCGCCAGTGTCAAACACCTCGGTAAGGTACCAGCGGAAGGTCTCACCTTCAAAGTAATCGGAGAAATGGCACAACTTGTCTCGCTCGGTCCATGCAGCGGCCGCAGTCTTCACCTCGAAGAGTCGGAGCCACTTGTCAAGGGAACATCGTCGCTTGCTCCCGAGTACTTGGGGATGATGATGGCTTTCTTGGATGTTGTAGTGATGCGGGGTTGCACGGTAAATCCTGTCGGCTAGTGTAACGCAGGAGACATGGCGTCCGTCGAACAAACACCTTTATTGGCAACTTCTTCCTCGTCCACCGCTATCGCACCGCACCGTCTCTTGGTGGCTGATCTCCCATTTCCGGCCAACTCTCCTGCACCATCCATCTACGGGACGTCACACACACACACACAGATATATATATATATATATATATATATATATATATATATATATATATATATATATATATATATATATATATATATATAGGGTTTGGAAATGGGGGGCTCGTTAAGAAATACAGAAAGAAATGCCGGCAGTCTACAACGCCAAAGAAGGCATAGGGGAATGGTTAGACTCTTTTTTACCGTTAGTGACGTTACATTATTAGAAAGAAAGAAAATCACGCACCCAGAGTGGGGACCGAACCCACGCCTTTCGATTAGATCTCGAATGCCTTACCAATTCGGCTATCTGGGCGACTGTGTTCTCCTTCACTTTCTTCACTTTCTCCTTCATATTTACTACAACTGTATCTGATGCTTGAGGGTGGTAGCCAGCGCCACTCAGACTACACGGGGAGAAGGTGACCTTCTATTCAACCCCCGGGGCGTGACGCGAACGTCTACAGCCTGTCAGAAGCGGGTAACTGGCAGGAAGCCCTCTTATGCTATCTTGGCATCAAGGCTGCAAGGCATTCAAGATCTAATCGAAAGGCGTGGGTTCCGTCCCCAGTCTGGGCGCGTGTTTTTCTTTCTTTCTAATAATGTAACGTCACTAACGGTAAAAAAGAGTCTAATCATTCCCCTATGCGTTCTTTGGCGTTGTAGACTGCCGGCATTTCTTTCTGTATATATATATATATATATATATATATATATATATATATATATATATATATATATATATATATATATATATATATATATATATATATATATATATATATGTGGCGATTTTTTTC
The DNA here is from genome assembly GCF_048455015.1 of Haemaphysalis longicornis. Taxonomy (NCBI): domain Eukaryota; kingdom Metazoa; phylum Arthropoda; class Arachnida; order Ixodida; family Ixodidae; genus Haemaphysalis; species Haemaphysalis longicornis. The sequence goes on along the minus strand of NW_027526225.1, from coordinate 89,882,942 downwards.
TCTGCACTGCACCTTCGCTTTATAATCGTGACCACCTTATAGTCTAATAAATACGGGATGATTGGGTACATATGGGCTATCTGCCATAAACACACAAATGACATGTAGGATAGAACCATCACATACATGCAGATGGTTCCAATTGCAGCCATGGTGTGCTTGTTTCAGCTAAACCAGGAATAAACTACTGAGTGCGGGTTTTCTTTCTAGTCCAAGCTATAGCTGCTCATTTATGCGGACAAGAGAATGTACACAGTGTCGGCACCTTCGTTTCTTTTGGCTTTTCGCTCCCTCACTTCATCCCTACCCGACGTTCGTTGACAACGCATTCCCCAAAATATTCTTAGGAGAGATTCTTAGGACAACTACTTCGGTGAATTAACGTAAATTTGGCCGCAGTACTAATAGTCAATAGAGGGATAAAAAAATGTGATGTTCAAAGTTTGAACCGGGGGCTAATTTTTCGAAGCTGCCTAGGAGCATGTTGAATAGATACAATTATACAGTCGGATACAGCAGACGTGAGCATCCTGTGCTTTTCTGTAAAATACTGCATGTTTTGTATGTTTACATCCGTCTATTCATTCCAACAAGAAAGCTTTTGCACGTCTTCTGCATTTTTATGGCATTATATAATGCTGTGGTGATATAATGATGTCTCGTTCTGTATTTTATCTAGCATTGTGTTAAGCTGCGTTGTGATTGTGAACAACGCTGTGTATTGTTGAATGGCCATCACAAGGAAGCAATAAAACTTGGAAGATGGTGGAGAACACGACCCTGACCAAGGCAAGTCTCTTTGCTGAAACGTTGGCAATCGTGGTTTCTACCTTGTTCGAAGTTTTCTTTTCTTGTATATATATATATATATATATATATATATATATATATATATATATATATATATAGGGAGTAGTAGAACTTTGAAGATGGTAGAGAACACAAGAGGGGAAAGCAAGTTCTCTTTGCTGAAACGTAGGCCACAATCGAGCTTTTACCTTGTTCGAAGTTTTTCTTCTCTTATATATATATATATATATATAAGTAAAGAGTCGGATACACAGCAAGAACAATAACAAACAATGTTTACTTACGTAGCGGCAACGGGACTTGCCTTCATCAGAGGCAAGTCCCGTTGCCGCTACGTAAGTAAACATTGTTATTGTTCTTGCTGTGTATCCGACTCTTTACTTATACTATTTCTGCGCGCTTTGTGAGTTTATCTTTCTCTAGATTTATATATATATATATGTATATATATATATATATATATATATATACTGTAAGCACTGTCCTTGCACTGATTGCTTGAGTGGTCATTCTCTCTATTGTGTCCGAACACACTATCATCACCATCGTCTCACTCAGGCACAGTTTTGTGTCATCATCGTATCCCTGGCCTCGCGCAATCCTAATCATCATCGGAGTACGTTGGTTCTGCTGCCTGCTGGGGAAAGACCACCAGAATAAACGCCGCCCTGCCTTAGGTCTGCCGCCCTGCTTTCCTCTCTAAATATATATATATGTATATATATATATACATATATATATATAGTAAGGAAATGAGGGGCTCGTTGAGGAAATACCGAAAGATAGGTCAGCAGTCTACAATGCCAAAGGAGGCATAGGGGTGTGGTTAGGCTCTTTTCTTGTTCACTACGGTTAATTAAGTAAACATTTTTTTTAATTATAAAGAAGAAAGAAAGAAAGAAAAACACGCGCCCAGAGTGGGGACCGAACCCACGCCTTTCGATTACATGTCGAATGCCTTACCAATTCGGCTATCTGGGCGACTGTGTTCTCCTTCACTTTCTGAACTATTTATATTTACTAGAAGTGTATCTGACGCTTGAGGGTGGTAGCCAGCGCCACAATGCCTCCTTTGGCATTGTAGACTGCTGACCTATCTTTCGGTATTTCCTCAGCGAGCCCCTCATTTCCTTACTATATTATTCTGCGAAAGCCTAGCGAGGGTCTCGGTTCTGGCAGCCTTGATGCCTAGGTAGCATAAGAGGGCTTCCCGCCAGTAACCCGCTCATGACAGGCTGTAGACGTTCGAGTCACGCCCCGGGGGTTGAAAAGAAGGTCCCCTTCTCCCCGTGTAGTCAGAGTGGCGCTGGCTACCACCCTCAAGCGTCAGATACACTTCTAGTAAATATAAATAGTTCAGAAAGTGAAGGAGAACACAGTCGCCCAGATAGCCGAATTGGTAAGGCATTCGACATGTAATCGAAAGGCGTGGGTTCGGTCCCCACTCTGGGCGCGTGTTTTTCTTTCTTTCTTTCTTCTTTATAATTAAAAAAAATGTTTACTTAATTAACCGTAGTGAAAAAGAAAAGAGCCTAACCACACCCCTATGCCTCCTTTGGCATTGTAGACTGCTGACCTATCTTTCGGTATATATATATATAATGTAACGTCACTAACGGTAAAAAATAGTCTAACCATTGCCCTATGCCTTCTTTGGGGTTGTAGACTGCCGGCATTTCTTTCTGTATTTCCTAACGAGCCCTTTATTTCCAAACAATATTATCGTGCGAAAGCTTAGCGAGGGCCTCGGTTCTGTCAGCCTTGATGCCAAGGTAGCATAAGAGGGTTTCCCGCCAGTTAACCGCTTATGACAGGCTGTAGACGTTCGAGTCACGGCCCGGGGGTTAAAAAAAAGGTCCCCTTCTCCCCGTGTAGTCTGAGTGGCTCTGGCTACCACCCTCAAGCGTCAGATAAAATTGTAGTAAATATAAATACCCCAGAAAGTGAAGGAGAACACAGTCACCCGGATAGCCGAATTGGTGAGGCATTCGAGATCTAATCGAAAGGCGTGGGTTCGGTCCCCACTCTGGGCGCGTGTTTTTCTTTCTTTCTTTCTCACGTAATTAATAAAAAAAATAATAATGTAACGTCACTAACGGTAAAAAATAGTCTAACCATTCCCCTATGCCTTCTTTGGCGTTGTAGACTGCCGGCATTTCTTTCTGTATTTCCTAACGAGCCCCTCATTTCCAAACTATATATATATATATATATATATATATATATATTGCAGGAAAATATTTCTTGGACACCGGCAAGTCGTAGCAAAAAAAGAAAGACACACGTCGAAAAAAGAAAAGGTTTAACGTGTCGGCCGAGGGACCGGCCTTCATCAGAATAACCATATATATATATATATATATATATATATATATATATATATATATGCATTTATTTTAACTTACGTTTAGCTTATGTTTACTCAGTGATTCTTTTTTACGTTATTTGTGTTTCTATTACAGATTATTACCTGTTTTTTTTTCGTTCCTCTGTGTTTGCCTGCCGGCCTACTATCAAACATTGTACACTTGGGTGTTTACGCTGGCTGCTATGTAATGGAACGGTTCCCTGGGCTTCATCAAGCGGATTCACAGGTTTCAGTCAGGGAACCATCCAGAATTCTTTCTAGAAAATAGAATGATTTTATTTTCAATTGAATCTTGAATACCTCCAGTTGTTGTTTTTTTTTTTGACATGCGCTTAAATGCTCCTGAATACAGCAAGCATCCGAGCCGAAGTGGCCGTGAACGGGTGAGCAGTGAAATGCATTAGTAGCCGCGATGTCATCCCGGCAGGCAAATTCGAAGTCGCAGTGAAATATCGTTGAGCGAAGCGCGAAGGAGACACAAAAATATCCAGAAATTTCTGAAATGTAGATTTTGGCTTGCTTCGTCTGAATCCAACATCAAGAAAAGCACCGGGAAGCGAAGAAGAAAACCAAGACCCTTAGAGGTAGGGCTCAAACAGATTGCACGGTATGAGCCGCGTCATAGAGAAAAAAAAAAGAAACTGTTAGACACACATGTCGGCATCACTCCAAAAATTGCGCATCTTTGCGCAACGCTTCGCGGTATTATGCGTTGTCTCGTGCTGGAAGATAAGGCCTCGTAAACAGCCTCTTGTCCGGTTCGTCAACGTCAGGTGCGGAGACCTCATGAAGCGAAGAGTTTCGCCATAAAAAGAGCTGCTACTGGTCGTCTCGGCATCTGCTCAGACCCAGCTCGTTTTCCCTCCAGCCAGCTGAAGACTGAAGTTTGTTTTGACAAAACAGGGCGATGAACTCTACTCGGACTGTGGAATAATATCGCACTTTTCACTATATTATCAGCACCGTTCGGAGCAACCTTGGTGGGCGCGCTACGTCCTACGGAACCATCGGCAAATAGCAGCCGTGAATGCACGCACGCCATCATTATCACTGCCGAGGTTCTTTCTGCTCACTTATCGGAAGCGTCCCTTTATTTGAGCGAGCCGTGTATCGCGGAGTTACTGCGGGAACGTTAGCCGCACGTCCGCCACATTTCCCACGGTGTTTACGTTGCTGCAAAGAAAGGCCTGTTGACGCGGCTCGGTTGGTGAGGGCGCTTTAAAGCACAGCGCTGCACTGCGACGGACGGTTAGATGCTTCTTCAACATTGTGCATTCGGGCTGGAAGAGAGCGGGTTACGATCATCAGCTGACCACCTTGAGTGCTCCTCGACGGTCTGCTCGGCATTATGTACCGACAGTGGGACTCAGTGCTTTACCTGATGCTCGCGTTTGCGGCCACTCTACGACTAACAGTTCAAGAGCAAGACTCGACAACGTCACCCGATGCAGGAGGTGAGTGGGAACCCCAATTCAATACTTTCGCTTCTTAAATTTGTTGAACACATTGTTACGTGCAAAGTGACTCGACCATTCGCGGTAGAATTATGGGTTGAAACGCAAGAAAGGGAAGTAAAGTTCCTTTCCCTCTGCCTTCACCCGAAACGAGTGCCAACCCTTCTCCGATTAAGCCAAGGGGACCAGTTTCAAGCGTTAATCTGAGCCGGCATGACATTCGTGCAACGTAACAGTATCTTTCAGCGCTGATAAGTTACACATCCACAGTGCGTGCAAACTTTTATTGGAGAGAATTCGGGAATAAATTCCTGCCTCCCTGCATGTCTGCCAACCCGCCTGTCTGTCACCATACAACCCTGTGGGACGAAAAAAGTAATGAGGCCATAGGTAGCAGTGGAGACTGAACCAGTGGCTTCATCCTTTGCACTTGGCAACACAGATTTAGCCAGACGCGGAGGCCGGTTCCCCAGAACGTTCGGATGATACATTATAAAGCGCCGTGATCCAAAGGGATGAGGCTTGCCCTCAGCTAGCGTAGCCAGCCACTGCAATGGGCCGAAACTGTATAGATCGGGATTGAAGGACACTGAAAAAAAAATTGCCTGTTCGGGTGGAGAGGATTCTCAAACTCTCACAATCTTGCAGAAGACATGCTCAGCTTCGAACCGACTCCCCGGGCCCGCTCTCCTGGCTGTGATGCCGCTTGGTAGCTTTTCCCCTTTTATTTATTTCCACTTCGGTGGTTAAAAACATCTTTTGCCTCTCGGCAAATTCTTTTATATTAATATTGGGTTAAGCCTGTTATACCTAGTGGCACAGGCGGATGCACTTAATATTTTATATTCTTTTTAATCTGCCTCACAATATCCATATCCGTATCCATGTTGGTGTACGCAGGATTCAATGGCTTCTTTCCGCAAGATAAACCAGGACGGACGTAAGGCGGCCGCTGCAACGTTTCCGCCGATATTTTTGGTTCTGGGGAGCATGTTAAAAGCTCGCTTTAGGGCTTTAGGTTTTATAGGGCAGCTTTTCGATGCTCGCTCTCGGTTTACGCGATGTCAGCGCGTAAACCGACCAGCAGTAATGAAAGTAGAGTACAGTGGAGAATGAAAGCGCAGCGATACTAAAGGTGGTGATGAAAAAATTGGCTCCAATCCACTCTCTGAAGGTGGTTGGAAAGCAAAGCTTTAAACGCAACCCATAACAATTTCCCATGCGACGTCACTTGAATTCACACACGCGGCTCTAAAAAGAGTGAAACCAGACATTTTGCCAGCCGTTACCTGGAATCTGCGGGGGTGGCGTCCTGAACGCAGCAGCAGCGTTGGCCCGGCCGGGCTAGAGCGGCGGACGCCGCCGCTGTAGCCCGGCCGTGAGTCGGGAGAAAGAAAATGGATGGAGAAGAGCGTCTTTCCAAGGGTGAGACAGCGGAACCTAGCCATCCTGATCTGCTAGCTCGGGGCTACACCACCGCGCGCCACAAGCGCAGACACCGAAACAATTCGGCATGTTAGCTTAGTGATTCCCATTTATTTTATGCCGACTAAATCTAGTTAATTCGGTAAGCTTTAGAATTGCGAGAAAGCTGAGGGAACTTTTTAATCGCTATTTATCAGAACCAGTTGCTTCTTTCGCCATTTGTAATACCTCTTAAAGCACAACCGAATTGGTATTCACCAATTTAGAAAGCGGAGTCCCATTCGTGGCAAGCAGTGCGCAAAAGGTAGCGTTTCTGTAGCGGCCAGATGTCTGTATGTGGTCTCTACATTTTGCTTTCCCGGCCTCCAAACCAATCCTTAACGTATCTTTGCCGCACGACCACTTCGATCCGTCGGGTCCGGATTACCCAGGAGGTGCTGTCGAAGAAGTTCATTAAGCCGTGCGATGAAAGCGCGCAATGGACGCGAAGCAGCGCCAAAACAGGCCCAAAACAACTGTCGCTAAAGCAGACGACAAAATCGTACTGCCGACGCCGCCACCGGCGGGCAGGCACTCCCGCGCGGGGAACGCTGGGTAACTTCGCGGTGCCATCGCTAGTGTGCTCCGCGAGTGAAACCCTCCGCCGCTTCTCCCCCTTTCCCACAGCCGCCTCCGACGCGTTAAGAGTTGGTTGTCCCGCACGCCACGAAAGAACCGTTGGCTGGTAAAGCTAGAAATCTTTGCTTTAAAAAGAGGGTGTAGTGGCAGCGTGAGGAGACATGTGGAGAAGGAAAGCAGGTCGGGAGAGTAAAGAGAAAAGCGGAGGGGAGAGCGATGGTGCTCTCCGGCACTGTACGTGGCGGCTACTGCGAAACGCGCATCCCGAGACGTGCCTCAGCGTCGGCGGAGTTGTGAACAGGTGTCCCGAAGTCTCTTCATTAGAGAGACGGTCACGGAACGCGCAGGCGCCTCTTCATTACATCGACTTTCCACCTGTATAGCCGTAACACAATATTCAGCCGTACGCAGTTTTTACTGGACGACGAGCGATGCAGGAGGAACAATTACTTCCCCTGTAAACCTGTGCACACTTCAAGACCTGTCGCGAGCCACTATTGGACCTCGGTTCTCCACCCGCAAATGAAGAAGCGCACCTGCAACGCGTTCGAGAGAACCCCTCAGGGCTTCAGAAAGTTACTGAACACTCGCTAACCAGTGGTCTCTACAAGTTGGTGTACTAACCTGGACCGATACCTATCAAAAATCGTCGCACCTATCTCTCTTCATGAATTTTGCGAACTATATGTTCGCGGACTTTAAAATGCCATCCACCATTTCAAGTGATTGAACCTTGAACACTGTTCTTTTTTCGATTATTCCCGTGTCCCTCTCCTTCCCCAACAGGGCATTCATGCCCCCTCTGGTAATAAAGGCATTCCTCCTTCGCCCCTGCAACCGATACTAAACGCGACTCCAGGGCAGAGGTTTGGTGTCGCTGGCGTCGAAGAAGAACGCTACCATGAAAATCTCCTGGATCGAACGAGCGTGATACCGACGCAGCCTTGCGCGGTCGGGTGCAAAATACAGGTGGATTCGGCCGAGCGAAACATGGGAACCGAAGGGTGATTAGAGAGAGATAAGAGCGGATCGCTCACATGATCGTCCAAGCAGACGCGGCAGGGGCAGGAGTGTTTGCTTTCTTCAATCTCCTTCTAGCGAACGACAATCCGGCCAAGCGGAGAGAAGGTGTTGCAAAAAAAAAGAAGAATGGATAAAGATTACAGTGATAACATACATAATAGCACACCCGCAGCGCCAGCTGTTCTTCCACTGCGTGAACGTAGCGATGAAAAAAAAAACAGCATGCTGGAAGTTTTGTAATTCTGCGCCTTGTCATTGAAAATTGAGGACAAAAGATCGATAAGCAGCTTTGGCAGTTCCACTCATTTTATCGGGAAAGGCTGAAACAGTAGCCCTTCAATGCCATTGTCATCCCACTCTTTTGCAAGGCAGCATGTTCGGCGTAATCTCTCGGTATACAGATGCACCCATATCGGGTGAACAACGTGCTTTGGCATTGAGTTCAGATTATATTCGCTCACAATCGGCTGTTTTCTCTGCTCTCGCGAACGCTGCCACGTGGGCGGCGGCTTGCATAAAGGTGTGAAAACATGACAGCATGGTATTTGCAAAACAAGGCCGTGTAGACTGTTGCTATCAACCCATTTTATTGTTGACGCAGCTGAAACGACGGGACTGTAGTCTACTGCTTGTGCCCAAGGTCCTCCGGGTAACGAGTACGCACGCATATTTGTATATACATTTGTGTGCTGCAATGCATTTGGGTGTAGCAATGTATTCGTGTATAGCAGTGGAGCCGACTCTGAATGTGCTCGGAGTAAAGCGCTTGATAAGGATACCTGGGCTCTTGCAGATGGGCTTATTAAAATGCTTTAGGAGGGCCTTTTTACCTTGGTATCGGACTGCTTATATGGCGCCGCGAAAGGTGTCTTTCTCGCAACGCACGTGTGTGTACTAATGAAGCCGTCTTTAAAGGTGCTCGGCGAATAGCAGAGCGACCGTAAGTATTGATTTGACAGTACCCATTTGGGAATCTCTACAACTTTTACATAAAGTCGTTCCTCTTCACAAAGTCCAAGGGAGTCGATGTCCATGTTAGCTGCAGGGCTGCTATATTCGTGTGCAAGTTAAGAACGGCAACGACGATGATGTTGATTGCTATTAGTATCCCCTTTGTAGCGGGGTGACGATGTGTCATCTTACCAAGAACGACTAATATACCTGTTTTATACTCTTGGTTCAATACTAGCGCTGCTTAGGGCAGGCACAAAAAAATATTAGGCACAAAATACTTTTTTTTCTGTTACAGGTGGTAACTGTCCTAGGCAATATTCCCATCTCTGGTTTTCGTCCACCAGCATTCTAATCTTCTTTTCGTCGCCTCGACAGCCTTGAAGTTAACTTACTCTTTGCTACCCTTAAATCCTAGTGCTTCTGGAAGCCGAATATTTCTCTCGTGTAGATTTGGATGGATACCCTCGCATTCTAACACTATGTTCCGCATAGTTTCTGTTTCTTTTCCGCAAACCGTGCTTACCCATGCATACCCCGTTATTTGATGTATACTTCCCCACAAAGCTTTTAGTTCGCAAGCAACCTGCTCTAGCCTCAAAAAGCAAAGCACTGCCCTTGGAATTATCGTAGAAATTTTCCTTTCTGATGTCTAATTTCTCAGCCCTGTACATCGCTAACGACACTTTAGCTTCCATTTTTTATCTCCATTTATTCCTTTCTACCTGCCTTGCCAATTTTTTATTACCTTGGCTGTCTTGGATTCTACACTGTCCTTTCCGTATTTCAACGTTAGCCTAATAGTGTTCTTCAGCCACTGCGGGTCCGCGCTTTTCATGTATAGGTACCTACAAACTTTAGCTGTCCACCTACGTTGATCCATTGCTCTGAAACTCCTCGCAAAACATATTTTACTCTGCGCTTCTCGAACTTCAAGCGACACCCAGCCCATATCTCCCTGCACTGCTTCATTAGTTGTTTTTCCAAGCGCGCCTAAGGCCAAGCGGCCTACTGTTCTTCGGTTCATTTCAAGGCCTGATAGAACGTCTGATTTTAAGCAGAGTACAGCATTCGCAAATGTGAGACCTCGAGCCATTACTCCTTTCCACATTCCTCTCACTACTACATACTTGCTATGCCCACACAGAGCTCTATGCTTCATTATAGCTGCGTTTCGCTTTCCGTTACCCTTAAGTTGCTCCTCGGGAGTTCTTAAGTAGTTATTCCCTTCGTTTATCCACACTCCCAAATATTTATATTGCTTGACTCTGGGTAATTCGACATGCTGGATTGACACTGCGTCAGCGCTGCGTCATTGAAAACCATTATTCCAGATTTTTCAGCGCTCAAACTTAACCCGAGGTCAGTGGCTTCCTGACCGCTAATATTTATGAGCCGTTGCAAATCGGTCTGGTTATGAGCTAAAAGATCGATGTCGTCTGCGTAAAACATTCCCGGAATACGTTGTTGTACCACTTCGCAACGGAAGTTGCCGGAAATATTATTAGGGGCGAAGCCTTTTAGGGGCTCGGGCTGTTGGCGTCTCCTGTCGTCGTCGTCGTTCGTATTATGTGGTCACGGTATTAAAACACTGGGACACTCGTTTTCCAGCGCCTCGCGATGGAACTTAATGCGTACTAAAAACACCGGGACACTCGTTTTCCAACGCCTCGCGTTAGAACGCTTCATGCTTAGAAGATTCGACACTTTTACAGCAAATATGTATACCTCTACCCCCCAACGGTTTCATTTCCGTGGGCAAAAATGTCAAGACGCCAACACTATACTCATACACTGCATGCTTCGCCCCTCACCAGGTTTCACGTTAGTGGAGATGGCCCGGGATTTTTTTTCGTAAACCTCCACCCATTCCCCTTCTCAACGCTGTCGCACAATGACTGCTTTGAACCGTTATGATTGCTTTTAGTTGGCGTTTTCCTTCGTGGTTTTCCCAAGAGCTCATCCTGTGCGCTCTTCCCGCGTGTACATGCAGAGGGGCCGACAAGGCGCTGCTACGGCGAGCTAGGCTGCTTCAGCATCGACGGGCCCTTCTACCACAAGCTATACCGGCCGCTCAACTTCTTCCCCGAAGGTCGCCACGTGGTGAACACCGAGTTCCTGCTGTTCACGCGCCAGAACCCGACGCAGGAAGACTACCTCACGTGGAACTCGAGCCTCGAGCACATCAACCGGACGCACTTCAACGCCAGCCGCCCCACCAAGTTCATCACGCATGGGTGGCTGGACACGGTGTTCTTCGGGGCATGGCTCAAGGTGCGGCTCTCTTTTAAGTGCAAAGCACTTTAGGGGCTCACTTTGTCGTCGTAGCTCACTCGCTGAACCCACGGCGTACCGTCGTAGCGGAGTCCCCCAGAGGCTTCGAAAACGAAGCGGTTTATATAGGTCAATACCGTTCGAAACTCCTGAGCCGCTGGCGCTTGTCATGCATCTCCTCGTTTCGTTGTTTAGCGCAAAGAAAGCTGCAGGTACATTTGAGAGAGAGAGAGAGAGAGAGAGAGAGAGAGAGAGAGAGAGAGAGAGAGAGAGAGAGAGAGAGAGAGAGAGAGAGAGAGAGAATAACTTTATTGTGTTCATGGGTATTGCGACCTGGTGGGTGCCCCTAGTCCAGGGCTCCAGCCTCCAGAGCGCCGGTGGCTGCTCTGGAGATCATTCGACACTGCTCGTCGTAGTCGGCGCTAGACAGTGCCTCACTCCACTGTTAGTCTGTTAGAGGGTGTTTGGGAATTTTGTGGCACCCGGCTGCCATATGGTAGAGGGTGGCTACTTGGTTGCACTTGGGGCACAGCTTCGGGTATTGGGTTTGATAAAGTTTGTGTAGTCTGGAGAGGTGAGGGAAGGGGTTCTTTTGGATTGAGCGGAGTGCTGTTTGATCCTGTCTTTGCAACTTGGGATGAGGAGGTAGAACTTTAATCTGGTTTGCTTTGCAGTAGCTCAGAATTTCAGAATATATGCTACTACAAAGAAAACCTGATTAAATTCCCACCTCCTCATCCCAAGTTGCATACGGATCAAACAGAACTCCGCTCAATCCAAATGAACCCCATTCACTCACCTCTCCCGACTACACTTAGGCAGAATTTGTATATATAACCGGCAGCCTCCGCGTCCATTTAGTTAAGAACGCCCGTTGGATTGGTTTTTACGATAGTCGTGGCCGCCAAAAACGACGCGTTCCAGACTTCGCAGTAAGGCACCGGCACGTGCGGGATGAAAGAGGCACAAAAAGAACAGAACTCCCGCTTGCGCTGTTCCAGGCAGGGGGCGGGCGAGCACTGAGAGGGCGGTAAATGAGAAATGCTTTGGACAAACCTCCGTTTAACTCGTCTGAAGAGGAGTGAAGTATGGTGGCAAAGAGCATGATTGGTGGTAGCAGTGAGCGGATAACGGCGCCACAGCTCATTATGACGAGTTACTGCTCTCCGCTCACCACAGCGTTCACGTTGAGTGAAACAGCTTTACTTTTAAATGCAGAGCATTTCAGTAACTCACGATGTCACCCGCGTTGACGTCCGTCGTAGTCCGCACCGTCGTTGTCCGCATCCCCTTACACTATATAAAAAAAATACTATCCGGAGCCTGGTTTCGATCCCTCGACCCTGCGGGCGGAACGCAATGTACATGGTGCTCTACCCACTGCGCCACAAAGCCAACACAGATTGGGAGGCTATGAACGCGCCTTATATCCTTGACTCATTCAAACTACGTCAAGAAGCTGCTGATACAACGCATTCACTACCACCAACTCCCCAAACACTAAACGTTAACGCAATACACCCACCCCCTATGCGACGCATTTACTCGAGTCCCCCTCGCGGGGAGATGGGGCCGCCAAAAACAACGCGTTGTGGACTGCGCAGTAAGGTGCCGGCACGTGCGAGAACCGCTCGCGCTGTTCGTTCCAGGCAGGGGGCGCGCGAGCACTGCGAAGGCGGGAAATTTGAACTGCTTTGGACAAACCTCCGTTCAATTCATCAAGAGAGAAGTGAGACAGGGAGGCGAAGAGCGTGATGGGTAGTAGCAGTAAGCGGATAACGGTGCCACCGGCCGTTATAGCGAATCACTGCTCTGCATTTACGACAGCTTTCACGTTGAGTGGAACGGCTTTAATTTTTTTAGCAGACAGAGAGACGGAGAGAGAGAGAGGGAGAGACGGGGGAATCGAGCAATCACTGCCCAACACAGTTTACTTCCACTAGTGCAGGACAAAAACGGCGGAGGAAAACGTGGCAAAAGTGGGAGGGGGAGGGCAGTATACTGAGCCCGCATGAGATGCTCGTCGGAGCTACTATAGCGAGGGTGTGACGGGGAGGGCGGAACGCACTGCTGTGGTGCTATCGCTCTCGCTGCCTCCCCCTCACACTTTCGGGAGACGCTACTACTACTACGTGCGTGGCTCTTTCGAACCACGCGTCATTTGCGCGCGAGGTTGCAACCCGATTTGCAACAACATGGTCGCCGGCGGCGGCAACGCGCTGCGATATATATATATATATATATATATATATATATATATATATATATATATATATATATATATATATATATATATATATATATATATATATATATATATATATATATATATATATATATATATACATATATATATATATATATATATATATATATATATATATATATATATATATATAAGGTTAGTAGAGACATAGACAAACGAGAAAGACTTCGAAAATAAAAATAAGTTTACTGGCGTTTCAGGGAGAGGGAGTCCTCTCAACACCAACTAGACTACTTCAGGCCCCCGCACTCCCGCGCAGTACTGGCGTGACGTCATCGCACCTTGCCCGACGAAAAGACGCCAAAAGTTGCCATGCGTTCCCGACAGATGGCGCTAGTCGCTGCACGCCAAGCATTCCGCGCTCTCTCGCCGCATGACAGAACATGTTTGCGGGCGACGGGATCTCCGTAGCCGTGCACGTGGTCGTTTACTTTGTTGTGTGTTCCGATCGCAAGAAATTGTGTCCCTAAGCTGTGTTTTTTATGTTGCGCGCGCTTCTGGAAGCATGGGCCGGTGCTGTGTGCCAATGTGCCGAGGAAACTACGATGGGGGACCAAAAGTGCGGTTGTTCTCGTTCCCTAAAGACCCGAAGCGAAGAGACGATTGGAAACGTGCGGTGCGGCGCGACGATGTCGATGTTGCACAGTTGAAGGACCCCAAGGTAAGCGAAATTGTGTATATTATTAGTCCTCATCAGTGAATACTATACTAGCTGCGATAAAGCTATAGATTTTCGTAGGATCCTTCCATTTATGTGGGTCCACTCGCTTGCTGCATCCGACGATCTGTTGAGTCAGCTTCAAAATTTGCGTGCCCATTTCGGTCGTGCGCAGGTGTGCGAACGCCACTTCAAGCCCCAGTATTTGAGGACAACGTCGACATACACGGACGTTGACGGGCGGACCATCGAAGCGCCCATGAAGCTCACAAGGCTGACGGCTGACGCACTGCCAACAATTTTTCCTGACTGTCCAGCATACGTGTCTGATATGCGGAAGACACGCGAAGCTCCTGGTGAAAAGAGGAGGAGGACTGAAAATGAATTACTTCAGCATGCCATCCAGCAGTCTAAGGTCACTTACGAAGCCGAGTCACAGGAGAACAAAGTTCAGAGCCTCCTTGACATTACCTCTAGCATGGAGCGCACACGAAACAAGGTGTTTTGGTCCCCTACCGTGTGTGAATCGTGCGTGATTTTTGCCCACGTCGAGATCACATCGCAAGCCCCGGAAATAGTTGTGTCTGTGGTGGTGACTTCTGACTTATCTGTTAGCGTGTTTTTAAGGAATGTTCAGTTGTTTTCTAGCGAAGAGCTATGCATTCCTTCAAAAATCTTCGATTTTCGGGTGCTCATTGATCTCCTGGACAGTGTGGAGACTTACAGCAGCGAGAGACCAATCCAGAAACAGGACAAAGTGCAAGGAACCTTAAACCTAGTCGTTTCCCTTCTTGATGACATCACGAATGAGGATTTAGAGGAAAGCGAAAGGGCTGACGCACTGTTGTTTCTAAAGGAGCAGTGTCACCTCGTAACGAGAAAGGCCAACGCTGTGAGGTACTCTTCAGACCTTCTTGTTTTTTCTAGTATCTTGCATACTATTTCACCACATGCTTACAAATTTTTCCGCCACAGTGGAAAGCTAGTGCTGCCACATCCTGAAACAGTCAAAAGAGTTTGCGCAGCTTGTGATGTCAGCCCTTCCAAAGAACAGAGTGAGGAGGGATTTTTGAGATTCATAAAGCGTAGAGCGGGCATTCTGAAGCAACACGAAAGAAATGTGTCGCTTATGTTGGATGAAATACACCTGCAGCAGTTTTTCGAGTTCAAAGGTGGCTGTTTAACAGGATCTGCTGCTCATTCCGCGGAGCCAGCTAAAACAGCCCATGTTTTCATGGTTCAGTCGCTTTTGTCGACATACAAGGATGTTGTGCACATTCTTCCTGTGACCCGAATATCAGCAAATGAGCTACATGATGTCTTGAAAAGGGTGATTATGAGCCTCGAAAGCGCTGGCCTTCATGTTGTCGCGGTGATAACCGATAACAACGCCATCAACAGGAAAATGATGTCGCTTTTTGGTAATGGTAAAGAACCAGACATTGTCTACCCGCATCCTGCAAACTCACAGCAGCCTTTATTTTATGTAGTGGACACTGTGCATTTGTTGAAATGTGTGCGAAATAATTGGATAAACCAAAAAGATGATGATAAGTGTTTTCATTACCCGTCATTTGAAAGTGACCGCAGAAAACGGAAGCGACCAGAAAGCCTCCTTTTTTTGTCTGCGACGCCTGTATCAGATGGAACATGACAAACTGGCAAAAGTTGCGCATGGGCTTACATATAAAGCACTCTATCCTACCAACTTGGAGCGTCAAAATGTAAAGCTGGCACTCAAGATTTTCAACAGCTTTGTGTCGTCGGCTCTAGCTATTGAAGGCGAGAAGCTGCAGTTACCAGTGCTTGAACAAACCGCAACATTTATTGACCTGATTATTAAGTGGTGGAAAGTCGTGAACGTCAAAACACCGGAAAAGGGGCACAGACAGAGGGATGTTTGGCAGGAGCCAGTGAGCAACATGCAATGCCAGCAGATTGAGTTCCTGGACAAGTTTGTGACCTGGCTTGACGCTTGGAGCGGCAGAGGCACTCAGTCTAACAGTCTGACCAAAGAGACGCATTTTGCTCTACGACTGAGCACCTATGCCTTGATCGAACTAGCAAGGTACTGTCTGCACGAGCTTGGCTTTAGATACGTACTCTTGGGAAAGTTCCAAACTGATCCTCTAGAGGCAAGGTTTGGAAGGTACAGACAGCTCTGCGGGTCACATTACAATGTTTCTATAACCCAAGTTTTTGAGGCAGAAGCAAAGATTCGTCTTCAGAACACGCTTATTCTAGAGGACATGCCTTTTTCCAAACTTGAGGAAAGGGCACTGAATGCTGAAACTCTAATAAGCAAATACAACGTCACACTCACTGAAGACAACCTAAAGACGGCGGCTGGTGACATGCATGCCATAACGTACATTGCTGGCTATTGTGCATATGCGGCACTGAAGCGCCAGCCATGCGATGACTGTCGCACGCAACTCACCATTGAGGATCGAGAGCTGGAGATGAACGATCATTTGTTGATTGACAGCATGAGCCGGGGAGGCCTAAAGTTTCCGAAGCCATTTGTGGTGCGCGTTGTTCTATCAACCAAAGTCGTTCTAGAGCATCTTACAAGCAAAGTGTATGAACACCAGTTTCACGTGGAAGGCAATCAACGATTGGCCCTCCAGAGTATTATGCTCTTCCTGCTAAGCGACAGTGAGGAACTGGACAGTTGCATGAGCGGCCACCACCCAGATGTAGTCATGAAAAACATCATAAGGCCAGCCATTAACACACTTCTGAAGAACTATGTTGCTCGACGAAATGACAGCATATCTAGGCAGAAGAGCTCTACAAATCAGAGAAAACTGCTTACACTGAAGTGAGTTATGTTTGCGGATGTCATTTTGCATGTGCAGGTGTTGACATTTTTTGTAATGAAGCATCACTCATGTGTAATTTGGAAGTGACATGCA
Organism: Haemaphysalis longicornis; assembly: GCF_048455015.1. Lineage (NCBI taxonomy): Eukaryota > Metazoa > Arthropoda > Arachnida > Ixodida > Ixodidae > Haemaphysalis > Haemaphysalis longicornis. The sequence goes on along the minus strand of NW_027526225.1, from coordinate 89,866,177 downwards.
AACAAGGACCGAGCCTGTTGTATGCTAACATGTTGTTTTTTTATGTGCAAGTATTTCTTTTGGTAGCAATGAAGCAGTGCCATCGTGATTGTGAATAATGTTGTAATATAAGTATATAAAGTAATATATGTGCTACATGCTACCATATTTTTTACACAATTGCAAAAATGTAATTAGTTTGCTGCAAAGATGTGTGTGTGAAAAAAAGTATAGTGAGCAACTGCATAACCTGTGTATTTGTGAATAAATATTTCATTTTTAATGTCATTCAACTCTTGGTAACTTTATTCAGTGGCAGCGCATGATGCCAAACGTGGGGCTACTTCAAAGAAAGAGTATTCTTGTTTTTAGTTTTCTGCGTGTAAATTCTTTATAAATTATACACGCTTCTATCATGAAGGTTGCTGGCATTCTTAAATAAAATCGACCCTGAACGTGCGCACAAAGCACGCAGCTGCTCCGACCGCAGCTAGCTGCGTCGGGCCAGGTCCGTGACGTCACGCGAGCAGTGCGGAGGCCTGAAGTAGTCTAGGTGGTGTTGGTCCTCTCCCTGAAACGTCAGTAAACTTATTTTTATTTTCTAAGTCTTTCTCGTTTGTCTCTGTCTCTACTAACCTTATTTTTTTCGCGCTCTGTGTGAGTTTTTATCTTTTCAGTCTATATATATATATATATATATATATATATATATATATATTGTTACGCACACCATCAGTGCCGTATATTCGCGGATGCGTTTATGACATTTCAACGGTCAACCATCTGAGCAAGCTGATTGGAAGAAGAGGAGAACGAGGTTGCACTCCGGCTTGGCACCATCATTCACGGACCGCTCTACCATCTACGCTCGTCCTACACCATCCGACCTCACTGTAAATAAATCATATATATATATATATATATATATATATATATAACGGCAGAGTAGCGCGTGCCGCAGTGCGTTCCCTCATCACGCGATCACTTCATCAGACCTAGCAGATGTGCGCCGTGAGCGAGGAGACCGCAGTTTGCGCTGCGCGCAAATTTTGCATTAGGGAGTACAGTAATCGTCAGTGCAGTTTTACAGTCCATTTGAGGTCAACAGGATTCGCAAATATGTAATTACATGGGACAAGCACAGGTACACGCCTTCTATGACGCTTTCAGTATGTGCATTTCATTTCATTTCATTTATTTCATGCATTACATAAGGCGGGGACAAACAATATGTGAGGGACTCTTCATCACACAAATGGCCGAAAAAAGGAAGAAAAGACGAAGAAAGGGAACAAAAAACATCGCTCAGAAAGGAAACAAGCAAGCAGAAAAATATTCAAAATCATAGACTACAAATAAAATAGCAATATACATAAGTAATAAGCATCAGAATGCATGGGTCACTAAAAGTTTGTTACAAACATGGTTCAACTAGCAAGTCATTTTAACAAAAACCATTTAGGTGAAATGCACTGCTAGTTTCTCGCGAAAAGTCGTGCGGTCAGCGGACGAAACAATACTGTCGGGCAGGGTATTCCACAGGGTTATTGCATGAGGGAAAAAAGATTCTTTCATCGATGATGTGCGGCACTGAATGTGTGCGATTGGTTTGCTATGGTTGAGGCGCGGCGAGATTCTGGGCGGGGGTTGAAGTCGAGGGTGCCTGGCTAGTGGGTGATAGCAGAACGAGTGAAGCAAACAGAGACGCGAGATGATTCGACGTGATTGGAGACATGGAAGGTCAAGTGTGCGTTTGAGTTCAGTGATGCTAGATTTACGCGAGTAGTTTGACATGATGAAGCGAGCCGCGCGATTCTGGATGGATTCTATAGTTCGTAGGTGAGATATGCTTGTGAGGGGTGCCAGATAGATGAAGCGTATTCCAATTTAAGCCGAACGTATGTCTGATATGCAAGTTTTTTTACTAGCTGGTGATGTAAATCTGAGATTGCGGCGCAAAACGCCAAGTGTGCGTGAGGCGTGTGCGCATATTGTTTCAATGTGAGTGACCCATGATAATGACGATGTCAAGTGAACGCCTAGATACTTATAGCAGTCTGTTCGAGTTATTTCGTCTGAACTGATATGGTATGCGTGATTTGCGATGCTGCGTTTACGAGAAAAGGACATGGATCGGTACTTATTAAGGTTAAGAGCCATTTTGCACACCATGCAACGATAGTGTCAATGTCTTCCTGAAGATCAGTGGAATCGCTAGGGTTACGAATGGCATTGCCGATGACGCAGTCATCCGCAAAAAGTCGGAGTCTGGTTTTTGTGTTAGATGGCAGGTCGTTGACGTAGATCAAAAATAATAATAATAATTTATAACGTCATTCATTTATATTTATAATAAATATAAATAATAATTTATAACGTCACTCTTGATTTTGTGCTTCTTTTTTACCTTTTCATTTATACTGAAAGATAGAACGTGCCGTACTAAAAGGGTTCCGCGAATTGGTCGCGTCTTCTTCTCCATCACAGGAAATGAAGACGGCCTTTTTGCTAGTGGGTGACTACAACGTCATAGTCGTGGACTGGCGCGGCGGCAACGGTCTCCCCTACACTCAGGCGACGGCCAACACGCGACTGGTGGGGGCTGAAATTGCCCTCTTCATCAAAAAGCTTCAGGTAACACGGGTACCCTGTTCTTTGGATACACTACTTGAACTCTATGCCAGTAATTTGAGCAGAACGAAGCGGACACATGCGAAGCAAGAAGGATGGTTAAAGGAGCCATGAAGACAAAATACAAGTTGTGTTTATTAGAAAGACTGCTTAGTCCCGATAACAATGATACAAATATCATCGCAATCTTCGAACAAACAACGGAGATATTAAAGAAAACGTGTGAAGCCGTCGCGACCCCCTAGCCAATTTCCCGCAACTTTTCTATGACGTCACGGAACCTTGTTTGTGCGATTGGCGGCCGCCTAACTGACGTGTCGCGACGACACATGACTGGACGTCTGTAATGGGGCCTCTAGTGCCATTTGACCGCATCACTTGAATGCTAACGTGCAGTTAACGCCCTGAAAATTATGTTTTATTGTTGGCCCGTATGACGTCACTCTTGCTCATAACACGTCCCTGTGGCGCAAAATTTGAAAGTTTTTAAATACTTGTTGCTTTTTTTTTCGTTAAAAAACATCTTTTGTGGCTGTAATGGAGCTGAGTGAGATACTGAATCCTAGTACTTTCAAATTAAACGAAGTTATATTTTTTCTTCATGGCTCCTTTAAAGGACAGACAATCGATTTCTGTAGAGTATGCGCTCTCCCCAACAAATGAAAGGGCGTCACTTAAAGCCCCTTGAACCGAAACGGTTTTTCTGGTGGGGCGCTAGAACGTTCGAAAGTGGGATTTTTAGATCTACCAGAAGCCTTACGTACGCTGCCAAAACGAATGCTGGCAACCATGAGAGTTATCTGTGCGCCAACTTCTAACTGTACGTGAGATGAAGAAAAAGGTATGTAAAAACTTCCGAGTTCCCATTTGAAACAATAATACAGTGCAGTCTTTCCCGTTCCTTTACGCGGTTTCTGAACCATGCATTTAAACCTACGAAGCTGTTTGTATGCGTACGGTAGTCTCGTGTAGACGCTATAGATGGCGCCACCATTCAAATTCCAAGAAGTTTGCTGCCAAATTAAAGTTACTTCCGATAATTAATTTAGAAATCTCTTGCTGATTTTCATATGAGACCCGCCGCGGTGGCTCAGTGGCTAAGGCGTTGCGCTGCTGAGCACGAGGTCGCGGGTTCGATTCCCGGCCGCGGCGGCCGCTTTTCTGATGGAGGCGAAAAGCAAAAACGCCCGTGTGTACGAGATTTCGGCGCACGTTAAAGATCCCCAGGTGGTCAAAATTAATCCGGAGCCCTCCACTACGGCGCGCCTCATCGCCTGCGTTGCGTCGGCGCGTTAAACCCTATAATCAATCAATCAATTTTCATATGAGCTATACAACATGGACTACACGAAAAAGTCAGTGCCCTTACATTCTTTGAAGAGGCATGACCAGGAAAGGTGGAGTGCGTAATGTTATAGTCGTTTGAGCGGCTAATTGTCATCTAATTTGTTTCCACATATTTCCAGTAAAACAACAGTTGCAGCCATTTTCTGTAACAATACTCCCTCTGTAGATGGCTGCGTATTGACAGCAGGCAGTAATTCTGTAATGTTTACAACTTCGCTGTGAACTAACTAATCATTACAAGTAAACGAAACTTTGTTACGGCAGGGTCGTCCTGGTGGCTAATTGTCTTATAATTTGTTTCGGGATACTTTTGATAACACACGAGTTAGAGCCATTCTTTGTAATCACGCTCCCTCCGTAGATGGCCATTGCTTCACTGTGCAACAGACAGCGTGGGAAAGTTAGCTTACAAAGCCCAAGCCTAGACATGATCCCCTGAAAGTCAGCTTCACCTTTAAGCGTAACTGCACTGCTGGGAAAACATTTTTTTTTTCTGGGGCATTATACAAATACTAACGCCCTAGGACCTGGTATATTTCCTTGATGGCTTTTTCCGTGCGGTGAAGGTGTGGCGCACAGTTTCACGATCCCGGGGGTTTGAACGGGGCCCCAAGGTGGCGCTACGCTCGCTTGCAATACTTGTCTACATCGCTCTGTTGCCGGAGATAATCTGCTGGCTCCTAGCCGCAGACAGCTTCACTCTATAAGCGGTTGGCTGTCCCTTTAAATGAGGCCTGAATCCTCCCTGTGCTCCAGCCATTGCGTTGGCATCGGGGTGTCATGATTGAGCCCGTCGTTGGGCTTCGTTTCAGTACTCCTCGGCTGTGCGGTGAAGCCTCCACTACGTGCGCCTTTCAGGCAGACCCTCCCCGTCAGTGACTCACGCTTTCACGTCTCGACAAGCCCAGGATCTCTGGCGCCTATCTTTCGGCGCGTTCCAAACTTCAACGGTTGCCGGCGAGGCACGTCTCAACGCGCCCCAAGGACACGGAAGCCCCGCGTTCGCAGCGGAGTCCTCCTCTCTCCCCTCTCTCGGACTCAGCGTGCGCCGCTACTACCGACTGCTCACGAACTCTGGAAAGAGTGTTGTGTGTGTCTGTGACGTTCGTGGCGTGTGCACAATCTAGAGGGAACGCTGTTTTGACCGTTAGCGCTTTGGGTATAAATAGACCCCGCCTATGCGCTGTATTTTCATTCCTGTTTGAGCAGTGAATCAATGCTGTCACTCTGCTCGAGTTCTGTACTGTAACCTCGCCCGTCGGGGCATTGTTCTTTGGCTTCGGCTCACCTCTCGCTGTGAAGTAAACAGTTACGTTAGCCTACGGCTTCTAGACTTCTTCACGGCTGCAAAAGCGGCTGGCCGCTCGCTCCACACCACGCTACCACACTTATGTCGGAGGCGACGGAGGAGGGAGGAGGAATGCCTTTAATGAATGAAGAGAAGTCAGCCTGGCAGCGAGCTTGGCTTGCTACTCCACATGAACATGAGATGTGCGAAAGTGAAGGGAAACGAAAACACAAAAACTCACACAGACACTACAAAAGCAAATAAGCACACAAACTGACAAATGCAGGACCACGCACACGGCGCACAAACAGAAGTGAAGTTAAGGCACACATTCACAGAGTTTCGTTCAGGCCGGAGTCACGGAGAAATGACACCAAAGCCCGTGTACTCCGTGTTGCCGCGGCAGTTGAGTGCCAAGGACCAATGGCGTCACAAAGCTTCAATGGTGCATCAGCACGCAGTCCCAAAGTTGTCTTCCAGGTTAGCCGCGGGGTGTCATAACGGGGACACACACACAGAACATGTTCTATGTCCTCACGGACACTGCATACTTGACAGTGAGGGGAGGCAACTCGGCGCGTCTTGTGCAGGTAGTGGCTGGTATAAGCGACGTTGAGGCGAATGCGGTGAACTACTGCTTCGTCGCGCTTTCCCAGGCCACACGGCATTCGGAAAGTGCAGGCGGGATCGATTCTGTATAGTGGCTGATAATTTTTTGTCCCGTCCGTCCATGTGGAGAGTTGTGACTGCCGCGCCACGGAGTACGCAAGTGTCGCGGCGTCACGTCTAGAGAAAGGAATTGGGAGGATGACACTAGATTGGGTGTGGGCCGCGCAAGCTGTTTCGTCGGCCACCACATTCCCATTCACCCCACAATGTCCAGGTAGCCACTGTAACACTACCTCGTGAAGCATTCTGGCAGCTTGTGTATGCAGGGTGTGTATTTCGTATGCCAGTTGCTCGCGCGGGAATGATGCTAGTTGCTGTAGCGCCGCCCGTGAATCTGTGAAAATCACCCACACAGAAGCTTCTTGCCCAAGAATGTACTGCAAAGCGGAGCGCAAGGCAGCAAGTTCCACGGAGCTCCGCTCAGGACGGCCCACCCGGTCGCAGCAGGGGGAGGAATTCTCCGGACGGGTTTTTCTTCGGGAAAATACGGAAAAAACTGACGAGACTGATGAGACCGAGAAACGATTACCCATAGCTATTCTCTCATTGCCATAAAAACAACTAAAACACTCGCGTTCTCCCATCGTCACTCACGTGAGTAGAATTTCGGCTTTGAGCTGCCCGCTATACGCCTCGAGCTTCGCGATCGCTGTGCCTCCTGCCGCCGCTTCTCTGCGGCGCTCACGGGATGACCGCTGCGTAGCTGATAGCGGCACATGCGGTGTTTTGGTTCTCTTTCGTTTCTTTTTGTTTTTCTATGCCATAAACAACTTGTTATTGTGATGTCTGTGAGCAAATAGTACGTTTAGGGTACTTCAAAAAACAGCTGCGTCCTAATAGAGTGCGCGAACGCCAACAAGAGCTATCCGGACACGCAGTACTGCGCGCTTCTTCGTCGCTGTTACGGGCGTCGGCGACGGCAGCAGCATATCACCAGTGTCATCTCCGAATATGACAGCCGCGAGTGAATCCTATTGTCACCTCGTTTAGATCTGATAATGACACAGTGAGACGTTGGTTTCGTTTCGCAGCGCGGACAACGAATGCGGTTTTGTTTCGAATATATAAGTCGCAGAAAAAAATGATTCGGGGATGTGATTATCTAATACCTGACAATAACTTGTGCCTATTATGAGAACAGAGGCCAGACGAACATGTTAAGTATATTCCAAATCTGTGGGTCGTTAAATATGTGCCCACTCCCGCCTGATATCAAGGACCAAGGAGAGTTAATGAAACCACGGCAAAATAAATGCTCTGCTATGTCCGGAAGCACCATTAGAGCTCGTACGGGAATGAAAAAAACCTAGTGCAGCTTCGGAAATGCTAGAGACGTCCTTCTTAGCTTAAACCAGGTAGGACCCAGTAGACCAACTAGATACGCAATGCACTGATATTTTCCAATACAGTTGGAAAGTGGAGAGGGCCGCTTATATCGTTGTGCACAAATGCCGAGCGAAATCAAGAAATGACCGTTTTAGTAATCCCACACACAAGCTGCGCACTCACTTTTATTTTGTTTTTCGACTTTAACGAACAGCTTATCATTCGGAGGACGCATTTGTTGAAGTATACAGTAATTTTACAAGCGATAAAAGGTGTCGTTGGAAGAGTGTGGTATCTGATAAGGCCCTCTGATTTCACTTTTGTGCTTGATTCTGCAGTCTCCCTATATCACATGACGATGTTTTCAAGAAGCGTTTAGTCGCGGGCGCGGATATAAGCGGAGGATATATGTACCAGATGATGACTGTTTGCGAGGGCTCACCTCGCGACGAGACGGCCCAGCCGTAAATTCTTTGTGGTGACTCCCGCATCCAATTTTGCATTATCCATTGTGCTTATTGCGTAGAATGTCCATGAAATTTATGCTACATTGGCTTGTTCAGGGTAGTGATCAATATCTGAGATATGAAGCGTAACTGGCGTGCTGTCAGGTTTGAGTGCTCCTCTAGATAATGTCAGCACACGAAACCGATTTACATCATGGTGTATAGGCGCAGCATGATCACCTGAACGAACGCTGCTTACGGAGGTACGGTTAGTTAATTTCAGGGCAGCGGAATTACAATCAAGTCCATGCATATGCCGGTTTCGCGACGCCGGCCTGTGATGTACCGAATGTACCACGCTAAGATCGCGTCAGAAGCATTTACACTCTCGTAAATACACCAAATTTGCAAACAGAATGACTGCTTCACATGAATGTGTATTTCCGACGCATACAAACGGAAAATATCTGTCGCAACCGTGCCGCAAAAGCAACGGCAACAGTAGTGAACGTGCCGGAGACTCCCGCGACTGCTTTCGAAACGGGCCGCTAGGGGGATTTCAGTGGCGCCCCTACAGGCAGCGCTCGAGGCGTATTTCACCGGCGGCAAGAAATCTGACCATGAAATAATTAACTTCGTACCATCAGATAACAGTAACAGTACGATAAACCCCGATGCGAACTCATTACGATGGCAATAGAATAACAATTGGACATCATTAAGCCAAAGCTGTTGAGGAGAGAACAAATTACGTAACATTTGGGCTGTTGATCTACTACTACAAGAAGCCCTAATTAAGGCCTACTACATGGGCGCTAAAAAGGGGGGGGGGCGCCAAAATTTCTGTAATTTGAGGAAGGGTAGCGAATGGACACAAGGCCATTGACCATGCCTATTATCCGATGGCAGTTTGAGATAATATTTCTGCCACACGCTATGGAACCAGTATTACGCGGCTCGGATGTGTGCTCCCAGCGGGACGATCAGCCTCTGAAATACACCTCATGAGAAACACGTTGGACAGCGGGAATACAAAATACCTGGCCGCTGGAGTAATAGTTGAGTCGCGTGGAAACGTTGATATCATTTAACCACTCAGATGAGCGTTGAAAGAGCTAAGTGCTTGGCAAAACTGCCATTCTTAAAAAAAGTAGTTTAGTAATAGTAGTAGTTGTAGTAGTGGTTGTTGTAGTAGTAGTAGTCGTAGTAGTACTACTAGTTGTTGTTATTGTAGTAGCAGTAGTAGTAGTAATATTAGTAGTAGTAGTAGTAGTTATTGGTGTTGCTGTTGTAGTGGTAGTAGTAGTAGTAATAGTAGTAGGTGTAGTAGTAGTAGTAATAGTAGTAGTAGTAGTCGTAGTAGTGGTAGTAGTAGTAGTAGTAGTGTAGTAGTAGTAGTAGTAGTACTAGTTGTTGTTATTGTAGTAGCAGTAGTAGTAGTACTAGTAGTACTAGTTGTTGTTATTGTAGTCGCAGTAGTAGTAGCAGTAGTAGTTGTAGTAGTAGCAGTATTATTATTATTATTATTA